>NC_048221.1:68010544-68148805 GCF_002007445.2 Ailuropoda melanoleuca | reverse complement strand
TTTCTTTCTTTCTTTCTTTCTTTCTTTCTTTCTTTCTTTCTTTCTTTCTTTCAATAAGCTTTGTTTTTTAGAGCAGTTTTAGATTCATAGTACAGTTGAACACTAAGTACAGAGAGTCCTCGTACACCTCCATCTCCATGCAGTCTTTTGATGGTGCCCTTGGGATCTTCCAAGGACAGTAGGGGAAGAGTGTCCTTTCTAGAGAAGCAGTAAGTTTCTCAGCTACATCAATGACTTTCAGCGATCAGGTGGAGGGGAAGGGTGACAGTCTGCCCTCCTCAGTCTTTGACTTGAATGGGACTTGGGCCTGGCACCCAGCATAGTGTCACTGTGTCTACTGCAGGCCCAGTGGAGCCACAAGGAGATGCCCTTGTCAGGCCCAGATCTAATTCTTGGGGAAGCCTTCTTGCTCCTCACCACCTCAGGCTGTCTGGTTCTCCAGAAAGAATGTGCCATTTAAAGATTTAAATCCTGACCGCTATCTTTTCAAAGCATTTTTTGCCTTTGTATCTCATCTGACCCTTCGCAAGGCTTTGTGTCACTTCAGTTTGACTTAGTAACTTCTGGTCTACAAAGCCTTCACACATACACTTTCTCAGTCAAGATTGGCAACAAACCTCTACGGTGGGACTGTCTCCTCAGCCTAATGACAGAGGACACGGGCTTAGAGCCAAGCCTTCCCACTGTGAAGTAGCTGGTTGGTGGCTGGGGATGGAGATGGGATGCTGTGTTCCATTCAGTCTGCTCTAGGCCTAGTGTCCTGATGGGGGCACGTCTGCCCCTGGAGGGAGGGATGGATGCAAGCCTTATATCTGAATAATTAAATCTGGTGTGTGTGTGTGTGTGTGTGTATTCAAATATTCAAATATCACATGTAATAAATTTAAAGAAATTATTTAAAGAAAACTTCTTTCTTATTTAAAGAAAAACCTGTGACCACCAGTACAAGGTCACAGAAGTCATGACCCCCGTGTGCCTGCCACTGGGAAATACCACAGTATCTGTGCTAACTCCGCCAGATGACCACAGTGGAAACCAGAGTCCTGCTGTCCACCCCAGGCTTGCTGGTTAAACTCAGAATGTCCACACTGAGACAGGGAGTAATGCTTCCCTGTGGCCGAGACAGGCTTTGTTGTGAGGAGCAAATGACAGAGCAGAATAAACACAATTCAGACCATTTTGGGCACTCTAGAAGTGTCAGATAGTAAATGGGGGATAAGGGGTAGGAAGGAGGGGCTGCATCTGGCAGGGGGGGACACCAGAGTGCCCACAGTTTGTGATCCAGAGATCCGATAGCTGCATGGTATTCTGAAAAGACGTGAGTGTGTTCGCACCTGCCTGTTGGGTGTGCCTCTGGCCCCTTTATGAGCCCAGTCCTCATTGACCCCTAGCGATGGGCTGGGTGAGCATCCTGAGAGTGTTAGGTGATGCCTGTCTGGGCCTGGCTGAGTTCTCCAGACGAGAACATTGCATCTGTGGAGGCGAACCACCCTGGCTCTCCTGTCAGCTCCCTGGCCTGTACCAAGGGAGGCAGGGCCCGAAGCTGGCTGGCAAGAGGGTTTGAGGTGGCTTGGAAGATGTATGTGTTATGTACTAGCTTCCAGTTTTTAGTTTTTCTACAAATCTCTTGTAGTGCTAGATGGGAGCAATTCTAGAAAGTAAATTTTGAAGGCACATTTTTCCCTGATCTATTACCTGACTGCCAAGAATGTTAAAAAAAAAAATGTGAAAGCACAAGTAGAGATTTTAATTAGTTTTTGTTATCACTGCTCTTGGTGATGGCAATTTTACGTATGATATATGACAGGGAGCCATTTTATGGGGGCCTTTGTTCTGAGTGTGTCCTTCACATTTCAGGACTCAGCTGCGGATTTTGGAGAAAAAGAAAATAATGGCGAAAGGACCTTGCTCTTGCAGATAGCCCATCTGGTTAGCATCCTCTTTCTAAAGAAAAGCACAACCAGCTTGGGAATCTCTCTGGAACCAGCCGTCTCATGACTGTGCAGCTTAGAGTGAGGTCATCTGGGTGAGCCCCCTTCAAGGCGAAATATGGCCCTGGTGTAAGGTCTTTGCGATAGACCTGAATTGCTTGGCCTCTTCAGTTACCAAGTGGTGTTAGCTCCTTTTGTGGTTGTTGATGTCCATTGGGTTTTCTTTTATTTACAGAATTGAATAGTGCTTCCTTCCAGCTAGTGGCCTGTCCTGGCTTTAGGTTTAATTGTTATGATGGCAGAGTGACCTGTGGAACCCCCTGGAGACCTGCCAAGACAGGAGAGTTGTTTCTCAAGTGTCAATTGTAGATGTTGCCCATCCATTCTATGTCAGGTGCCACCTCGGCCCAGCCTTACCAGGTAAACTAGAGGTTTGTTTTCAAAAGCCCAGCAGGAGAGTTTAAGAAAGTACCGAGATTTCTCCAGTTTATTTGAACAATTAGAGTTCTAGAAAGTTCTTCATGCCTACTAGCTGAAGCCCAGCTCTGTGGTCTAGCATTACTGGCTCCCTGCAGTTGACCCTGCCTGGCTCTCCAGTCTGTTCTCTCTGTCCATTAGAATGCTGGACTTCCCTGTTCCCTGAATTAATTGTCCTTGAGCGTGCCTGTGCCTTTTAAAGTCAGATATGTCCACACTGTGTCTGGATCATCTTTGGCCAGACTTGCCTCCCTCACAGCCTAGGGCGTGCATTTCATTTTGTCTTGTCTGAATGCCTTACTCCTTTGTTACACGGTTGGGTCACTTCTGACTCACCTGTGTGTCCCCTCTAAGTGTCTGGCTTGGCGCCTCTTGAATGAATGAATGAACAACTGCAGTTCCAGGTTGCAGGCTCCCACGAACTCTCCTGTCAGCGTGTTGCGGGCCATTGGCAGGCCAGGCATGCCAGCTGAGCACAGAAGCCTGCCCAGAGCTGCTCTGTCCTCTGCCCCCCGGTCCTTCCTCTGTTGGTCTGATCGTCACTGGTGGTTGGGAAGATGTGCCGTGGCAGGTGCTATTGAGCTACTGAGCACAAGGACACCAGGTGTCAGTAGGCGTGTCTTCCTGCCCAGTTGAGCTCACTTTCCCGCTTTGAGCACTGCCTGAGAAATGCCTGGGTCTCAGAGTCACTGCTTGTGGCTCTCTTTTTAAAAGTGCTTTTCTTGGGTTTTCATCATTCCTGCCACCCTCAGCTTTGCAATAAGAGCTGTGAGCAGGCTGCCATGGGAGAGGGTGTAGAAGGCCTCCTGTGAGGGCCCTCTTTACCCTGGTCAGGCACGCTCCAGGCCCCACTTTGAGGGGCTACCTGTGAAGGGGAAGAACTGATTAGTGAGGGAACTCTCCCCACCTCCGCTGACTGGGAGGCAGTCTTGGGGAGGGATCCTGACTTCTCCAGCTTTGGCCCTGCGCTCTCATCCTTGCACAGATGCATGGGAGAAATATGTGAAAGAAAGGACTCTCTTTGATGCCAGACTAGCTTCCAGCTGGTCCACCAAAGAACTGGTTTCCCTGTCTCAATCCTACCATGTCACATCCTCAGGGTACACACACACACACGCGCGCACACACACACACACACACACACAATCCCACAACCACCAAGAAACCCAAACCAACCAAATAACACGACTGTGTAGCTGAAGCTATAAAAAGTGTGTGCCACTTTGTTTCCAAGGTATGTAGAAGACTGAGACTTCCTCCCTAATTTTGGTTTGTTGGTGCAGAAGCTAAAATCAGCCTGGTTGGGTGCTGCCCACTTGGAGGCCTTGGGCAAGTCATCCTCAGTCTCCTGGCTTATTGCCTTGTTCCAGAAATAACTTTGTCTTCCCGGCATTTCATTGATCTGTGGTTGTTGCTTCACATTTATAGCCCTTTATGGAATTTGTGGCTACTCAGAAAGTTTTCTATTCTCTCTTGAAGCCAACCTTGACACTTCTGAATTAGAAAACAAGCTTTCCTAGTGGTTATAACAATAAACTGAATCCATTCAACTCCAGTCGTCTGAAACACATTGGAACTTTGAAATTATTGTCAATCCTGCTCTGTCAACAGTCTAGAAGGAAATAATGTTTTTGGAGTGAGTCCGTAAGTAAGTGCCTCTTTGGGCCCATGTACCAGCCTGCTAAAGGTGCTGGAGTGAGGGTGGTGAAGGGTTCAGCAGGAGCCAGGGGGAGGCACTGGGGCGCCGTGGGTGTGGCTGGATTGGAAGCTCTGCATGGGGATGCGGGCGTAGATGCCTGAATTTGAAATAAACTGTAGCTATCATATTAGATAAGCCCTAGGAACTGAATCTTCCTTTGTTTTCCCAAAGCTCCACTAGCATTAGCACGGAGTTTTGAAAGTTGCCGGGGTATTTGGTTCTAGTAAACAGAACCAAAGCCTGGTTTCATGGTTGCTCACTGACCTGGCATAATCACGGAGCTTCCCATTCTGAAAAGGCTCAGGCAGCATCAGGCCTGGATCTCACTAACCTCTCTGGGAGCTGGTGTGGGTGCCAGCCTTCCCTTCCAAGAGTGCATTTTGCTGGTAGGTTAACAAAAAGTACCAGCAAACGGGCGCCTGGGTGGCTCAGTCAGTTGAGTGTCCGACTCTTGATTTTGGCTCAGGTCATGATCTCAGGGTCCTGAGATCGAGCCCCATGTCAGGCTTTGCTCTCAGCAGGGAGTCTGCTTGAGATTGTGTCTCCCTCTGCCCCCCCGCCCGATCCTCCCTCTCTGTGTCTCTCTCAAATAAATACATCTTTAAGGGAAAAAAAAGTACGAGCGGGTCTTTGGGACTGTAGGCTCTCCCAAGTGAACTCACCTTGGTCAAGGCCTGTGTTTCCCCACATGGGGCCTGCCATTTTTATGTGTCCAGCCACTGTCTGAGTGGTGAACTGGTTCACTTTCCCTGCACTGCTTCCGTTGACAAACCTCAAAGAGGACGTGGGAGTTTTTGTAAGGAGAGGGAGGATGCATGTTTTATTCTTGAATTGTGGAGTGTGTGTCAGCAGTGTGAGCCGGGGACAGCGCGTTAACTATTTCCCAAAGCCTCTTGACGTATTCTTCGCTTACTAAACCAGGATATTCTACAGTGAAAGAAGAAAACCTGTTGGGAACAGTAAAGAGACAGAAATTACAGAAAACCACAGTAGTTGTACAAAACGAGCGGAGGAACCCCTGCTAATCGGGTTAACATGTCACCAGAGAAACTAGGTCTTGAGTCATGACTTGCTGGTTCAGGGGTTCCCATTCTACTTTTCTGTTGAAACATACCACAGTATTTACACAAGTCCTGTCTCCACCATCAGAAATACAGGACATTGCATACGTATATTTTTTTTACTTTAGTATTAGTGTTGTTGGCCAGATTTTGTCTTTTTACCCCATTCATAAAGTTTTATGTTTTCTAATTTTAATTTGCCCCTCCCCCCAGTTTTGTGGCTTTTAAAATTTATTTTGAAATATTTTAACAAAATATTGGTAATATTTTTTCGAGGTACTTAATTTCAGCTTATGAAAAGGAAATCAAACATGAATGATGCAAAACAAGGAGTAACCCCCATCCTCAAGTTCTCTCTTGTGCCTTCTCTAGGAAGGTCCATTTCCTCTCCAGTCCATAGTGGGTTTTTTAATTTTGTTTTGTTTTTTGTTTTTTTGGGGGGGAGGGGAAATCAAGTGCGTTGATTTTATTTTATTTATTTTTTTAATAATAATTTTTTATTATGTTAGTCACCATACAGTACATCCTTAGTTTTTGATGTAGTGTTCCATGTTTCATTATTTGTGTATAACACCCAGTGCACCATGCAGTATGTGCCCTCCTTAATACCCATCACCGGCCTATCCCAGTCCCCCACCCCCCTCCCCTCTGAAGCCCTCAGTTTGTTTCCCAGAGTCCATAGTCTCTCATGGTTCATTCCCCCTTCTGTTTACCCCCCGTTCCTTCTCCTACCAATCTTCCTGTTATTTCTTATGTTCCATAAATGAGTGAAACCATATGATAGTTGTCTTTCTCTGCTTGACTTATTTCACTTAGCATTATCTCCTCCAGTCCCGTCCATGTTGCTGCAAATGTTGTGTAATCGTTCTTTCTGATGGCTGAGTAATATTCCATTGTATATATGGACCACATCTTCTTAATATTGCTCAACATGAAGGCTGGAAGTCGGGTCAGAGACTGTGACCAGAGGGGCCTTGGAAAGACTGCGGGTGGGGACGGAAAGGGAAAGATTGGTTCTTGTGTCTTGGATCTGGACTGTTTTCTTCCAGGGGGTTCCCGATAAAGGGTGAGGGAAGAAAGTAATATTCTAATAAACATTGCGGAATGAAAATAATATATGTAAAAGTGCTTAAAAATGAGGAACTAGCCAAGGCAAAAGATTATGCCTTTACCTGCCTCTGGTTTATAGTTTGCATTAACGTGCCCTGCAGGCTGTTGTGCCTTGTCAGGAAGAGTGCAGGACAGCTAAGGGTTGACTCTGGTCCTGTCCAGTCCTGACTTTGCTCCGGAGCTTGTGACCTTGAAGAAGCCTGGCTTCTACCCCCCCCTTCCCCCCCGGCCCCACCCCGTGGGCCTGGCATTGGTCTGTCCAGCAGCAAACTTGGCAGGGAGGCGTAAGGAGGACTGCGGGAACCAGGGGGCATGGGAGGCACCTGCCAGTGGAGTTGCTGCTCACGCTTACACATCTGCCCGGACGTTTTCTACCTGAGGAATCTCTGGGCAAGGTGAGGCAGGTGAGCAGCCAGATGGCATCTCGGGCTGGGCAGTTCTCCGTCTCCTTTCTTGACCTTCTACTGCTAGCTGGAAACATGATGAGAAACTCCAGTGGGCAGCAGACACTGATCACGTCCCCGGAGGAGCAGCAGGCTGCAAACAGACTGAAGTGAGGGAAGAAAGACGGGGCTCAGACGGTGCTCTTCACACAGGGAAGTGTCACAGACACCATCTCGTTTTCCACCTTCCGTGGCCCCATAGTGGGAGCCCTCCACCATGGAGACTCGAGGAAGGTGACCAGCGGCCTCAGTCTTGCATTTTCCACAGGGAACTGTAGAACTGCATCTTGCGCTTTTTTCCTGTAACTCTCTTGATGTCATGCGAAAGAACAAAAGAACATGTCCTGCCGTCTGGGATCCTGAGACTCCTTGTTCCCAGTCCAGGGAGGTGTCACCCCATCTTGCCTCCCTGCCGTGCTCGACAGCTCATTTCTGGGGAATGGTGGCTGCTGGCCACTGTTATTTTGACCACATGGCTGCTGGGGGAACTTAGTGGCCTTTGTGGGCATTTCTGGCTCAGGCCAGGCAGGAGTAGGGTGGAAGGGGTGGCAGGAGAGGCCTTCTGATTCCTTCAGGGTTATGTTTGTGTGATGGTTTCTGTGCCATGGCCCCACCTGCCACGTTACATTAATAGAAACGTGAGTTCATTTATGTACAGGTCTTGTAGTTAATTTAAGATATCTTTTAGTTTTATAGTAGTTGAAGGGCTCCAAGAGGAAAGAGTTAATACCTAATTTTATGTTTATGTTCTCTATTTTAAACAGTATGAAAAACATTTACTTAACAGTGGGAGTTCTTTGACTTTTTTAAGTTTGAGGAACTTGCTACAGGGTCTCTGCATTTGAATCGAGAAAGTTGTGGTGAGTTGTGAGGATTCTCTCCAGCCTCCCCCCTCCCCTACTTTGTGGGGGTTCTCCCACCGAACTCATGGGTCTCATGGGAGCACTCATGCTACAGTGTGACCCCAGCCCTCTGGCCTGGGGGCACCTGGCCCAAGCTACAGCCTTGGATTGCCTTCCCCAGAATGAGCTGCACTGGAGATCGGGAGAGAGTCCGTGTATTCAGCTCTTCAGCAGCCAGACCTGGAGAGTAAAGTTGGGGGCTGTTGGCTGCCTTGACATCACCAAGAGCACAGGTTCATTTTCTGAGAAGCGGAGAATGACAGGAGTCAACAGAGGAGAGCCCAGAAGAATTGTCTCTGCTGCTGACATTGGAGTCCTTGGGCCAGCTCAGCTACATTCCTGTTCAAGTTTTATAAGTCAGCCCCAAAGCTTTATGACAAATGTGCCTTTCTGCTGAAACTCATCTGAATTGGGTTCTTCGGTCTGCAGCCCAGGTGTCCGGGCTGTCAAGTATGGTGTTTTGGCCACTACCAGAACCTGCTCTCGCCATGATGGCGTCTTCACCGAATCCCCAGGGGCTGGGGGGATGGGCTGAATGGACGTACTGTCAGGGCGAGGCAGAGGGAGTGCTCCAGCTGGGGTGTAAGCCACCGCCCCAGGAGGGCACACCCTTTTTGCGCTGTGATACCGAGAAACCTTGAGCAGCTGTGGCCACGCCCCCCAGCACTCCCTTGGCTAAAAGGACAGACCCCTCCCAAAAGGGAGGGAGGAGAGAAGCAGAGTGTGGGGTGGCATCTGCCCTGGTGGCTGAAGAAAGTCAGGGCCCAGCTTCCAGGTGGCCAGCTCTAGTGGGCGGAGAGGTAGAAGCAGGCGCCAGGCCAGACCTTACAGCCTCGAGTTTGGGTGGAAAAAGAAAAGGGAAGAGAAAGAACCATCTCAGGCGGTGAATGGGCCACACCCAGCTGACCGTTGGGGCTCAGGGCCCCTACCCAGCCCTAGAGGATCCAGAGAGTTCTGTTCTAGCTGCATCTCCTGGAAGCGAGCTTTGGGTAAGTGCCCTGGGCGAGGGGGGGGCATCTGGGTCTGAGATGATACCTTCCTTCATCGGCCGGTAGGTCCGTTGCAGACCTCCAGTCAGAGTGACGCTGACCCACAGGTGACAGGGAAGCTGTTGTCCTCATCTCTTTGGCCATTGGTCCTCTGGGAACTGCATGTCTTCTTTGACAGTGGGAGTTGATAGATACTGGATACAGTCCTTTTTTTCACCTGTTTGGAAATTTCTCTGGCACTCCTGAGAGGCCTTCCTGGCCGACATACTGGCGAACTTTCAGTTAATTATGTGAGGGCTTCGAGTGGCCATGTTGACAATGGAGCAAGACGTGAGACTTGTCAAAGTCCTGGACATTTCTAGGAGAGAGAAGAATACATTGACACTGGCGGGCATTGTCTCCAGTTCTAGACAGGCGGCTCTTACAATAGACTGCAGTGCTCAGTGCAGTGCTTCCATTATCTTTGCTTGTGCTACTCTGGGAAACTTGTGTGACAATCCAATGACAGTCGAAGCCTGGCGCGTGGGAGAGGACTGAGTCAACACTGGGTCGATTCTCACCGAGAAAGAGCCTCTAGAATCCCTGGTTCTAGCACCTGGGGCACCCCTGCCAGTAAAGAAGCGGGGGTGGGGAACAGCAGGCCAGCCCTTCACACAAGGGAGGGTTGGGGAAGATGTTTCACCAGCACCAGTGTGGCCCTCAGATTGTCTCCCATTCAGGTTTTTGTTGCAATTCTGGGCATGTATTTCCTGACCAAGTCCCCTTGTTCATCTTTGTATCCCTAAGGCCTGGTCCATGAGAGACCCTCGCTGTTGTTGAAGAGATTGTCCGTTTATAGAGGAGAAACAGCATGAGGTGTAGAAGGACAAAAAATAGGTGCTTAACCAAAGTGGCTTAAGAAGTGTGTGGTGTGGGAGGGCTCAGAACAGCAGAGGCCGCCAGAGGATCCCCTCCCTTTCTGCAGCTGCTGCCTGCATGTCCCCCCACGTACCACTGGCTTATTGGTAACACGTCTCTTGTCTCTCTCATATCCTGGATGTGAGCCCTCAGACCCAGGGTTTGCACCCATGTTGCTCAGGACCAACACTTCTAAGCACGTTTTCAGGGTGACTTACTGTCAGCTAGTTCCTTCAGAAAATCCCCCAAAGGTCATGGCTTATACATGAGCCACAAGTCTGTTTTAAACCGGTCTGTCCCAGAGACCTCCTGGAGAGGCTGGTTTTTAGGAAGGACATACAGGAGGTGAGGGACCTGCCCTCTGATGGCTTCCAAGGAAGAGGGGCGTCTAAGAGGGTGGCTAGCCCAGGAGGTCTAAACAGCAAGGAAGCCAAGGGGAGCCAGATGAAGACACTGGTGGAAGGGTTCATGGCCTCGGCAGTGCCATGTAGGGACAGAGTGGGGGCTGCAGGGGGACTGTTAGAAACCGGGCCATGGGGCAGGGGTGCTGAGGAGGGCTGCAGTCTGGATCTGTGGGGAAGGTAGTGGGTGTGGGGTGTGAGAGGCAGAGTAGTTCAGGCCTGCACTGATTCTGTTTCACGGCAGGAGCAGTGGAAGGATGGTGCTGCCGTTGACTGAGATGGGAAGACTGGGGGACTGAAGGGGAGCTGGGACAGTCTGGCTTCTCCTGCTCCTGGACACTAGCCCCTGCTGCCATGGTTGAGGGGAATATGCGTGCACCCATCCAGGGTACCTGCCTCCTCCTGTTGGAGTCGGAGAGGTGCTTTTGAATCTGGGTTAAGGCATTGTGTTGTATCAGCTACCATATTTGTTAAACGGAGGAGGCAGGCTAGTTAATTATCTCGGACAAACTCATTACCACTGCTGCCTGTTCTGTGTCACCAGCTGAGAACAGGGCTTGGGGCCGTGGGAAGCTGGAGATAAAAGGTGGGAGCAGGTGCTGGGTAGGGTGGGTTGTACCTGCAGGTGAGAAGATACAGCAGCGGGGCACGGTCTCCTCTGGCCTGACTCTGAGGCATTGGTGTCCTGCCCTTGGCCGCCGGCCACACTGGGGAGGTGGTGTTCTTCAAGTTGGAGACTTACACACACTGGACCTCTCTCCTGGGTCCAAGGCTCTGTGCTTGGCCCAGGGAATGAGAAGTAGGAGAGGGTTGGGTCCCGGGCTCAGAAGGGGAAGGAGGAAGTAGGTCTCCACAGAAGGAGGACTGTGGTGGGTGCTGCCCCTCAGCACAGGAGCCTAATGGGTGTCCAGCCCCGGTGCACAGAGCAGCCACTCCTCTTCCCTGGGGGTTGGGGGGGGGCCCTGGAACCCTTCCATCAGCTACCTCCTCATTTTACAGACGAGGAACCTGAGGCCCAGAGAAGGTGCTTTGTGAAGGTGACGAGGCTCCCAGCGGCTGACCTGGTCTGACACCGGCCACACTGCCTCCAGGAACGGTGCTCCATTCGCCTGTCCCTTCCCAGCAGCAACCTTTGGGCCTAAGTGGTTTAGAAAACATGGTGACTATAAACTGAAGCACCAGCCAAGTGCCGTGGGCCTGGGTGAAGAGTTCTGGACAGCTGGAACGTTGGGTAAAAGCGTTGGAGGGAAAGAAAGTCCTTTGGGGCTCATCGGTGGCCTGTAAAAGTGCAGCGCGGGACTAGACGTGGGGGAGGGGAGGCAGAGCCCAGAAGAGAGGCTTGCATGTGTGACGCGGGTCCCTGCACCAGGCTCCATGTGGGCGTTTTACGTGTCTCTCTACATCTTTGCTTGCTCCTCTGGGCATCCCGGCAAGGTGGGTGTTGTTACTCCTGTGTTACAGATTGTGAAACTGAGGCTGAGGGAAGCTCGCTAGTTCTTGTCCAGTCCCCGGAGAGGAACAACACTCACTGAGCAAGTGTGCGGCCTCTCGCACCCAGCTCTGGGCCTCTGCAAGATTATCCAAGGGTCTCGGTTGCACAGGGCAGGTGTTGAGAGTCCTCTGTGGACCAGTGTGTCTGGGGCCTGCTGGGCTTGGGGCCAGAGCACAGGAGGGAAGAGACAATCGCCTCCCTGTCCTCTACCCTTGTCTTCGTTCCTGGGGCATCTGGCCTTTCCTGCCCAATTAATACCTGAGCCTTGGAGGCAGGCAGCATTCCTTGCTTTTTATGGTCAGGAGGCATATTTGACTTTGTTTAAAAGATTAAGATCTTTTCTAGGCAGTTGCCTTGTTTGAAAGAGAAAAAGATGAAAGATCTGTTTGCTTCCACTATCCTCATGAATTTTAGGGTGGGGAGGGGCACCGAGGGGTGGAGCATCCAACGGGTGAAAATCCCCAAAATGGGCAAATTAAGATCAAGGAACCCTTACTGCTGTTTCAGCTTGGCTTAACTCCTCCTGCCCCTGCCTGCCAGTTCCTGTCCCTCTGCTGTGCTGACAGTGGCTCATCCCACCCGTCACCCCTACCTGCTCTATGCCAGCTGGCCATCTTCTCCACGGTTCAGCACCCTCTTCCTCAGCCTTTCTCAGCAGCCTGCTCAAGTTTGTGTTATTTCGGGAAGAATGCCTTTCAGTGTGTCTCCCCACCCCAGGAGCGCGCTCCTCTGTTCACAACCATTCTGTCATTTCCTGTGCACCAAAACTTGACTCATTGCACTTAAATTTCTGGGATGTCATGTAGATGCACACATCATTCATTCATTCCAAATAGAAGCCGGAGGAGTTTTCTACTGCCATTGGCTGCTGTTCTGGAATGTTCAGAAGCCAGACCTTCCTGGTCCTTGCCCATCTGCTGAATCTTCCTTTACTGGTGACTGACCTGGTCAGATGCCTGGGAGCAGAATGTGAACTGTTTTGGTGTTGGGTTGACTCAGCCTGCCACACCAGTGCTGCCTTTGCCTAGAGGGGAGCCTCCAGCTTGCTGGTCATCCTTGCCCCTGGCCGTTCTGGAGACACTACTCCTATTCCTCTGTGCTGGCCTTGCCCGTGCCTGTTACCATAGCCACCATAGCTCTGGCCCATTCAGTTTTTGTCGTGGGCAGCTGTACCCCATCCACCCTGTGCCCACCTGAGATTTGTGCCTGTGTTGTGGTGTTTGCACCCGTGCTGTTGCCGTTCTCTTATTTGCTGGGATACTAGGAATTGGTGGCCCTGAAGCCCCAAGAGTCCCAAGGGCCCTGTTGGGTGTAGACCAGGTCTGGGTGGAGCCCTGCGTGGCCTTGATTCCCAGCTGGCTCCTGTCGGAATGAGGCTGGTCTTGGATGCCCAGTGGGAGAGATGGGTCTCTTCTGTCCTGGTTTGATTAGCAGCTCTGGAGCCATCTCAGAGAACTTGCTTTCTCGACATTAACTCCAGCCTCCGTCATAGCATGTGTCTGGGGTGGTGAGGTCCGGGACTAACTGGGCGATACTGGGGTGGCGGAGGGGCTGGAGAGGTATCAGGGGACCCTGAGCCTGATGTGGAATTAGAGAGGGACAAAACACTTGCCTGGCTATGAGTTTTATTTTCATCACGACCATTTATTGGGTGCCTGGAATGTGCCAGACTTTAGTCAAGGTGATTAATGTTAGCTGCTATAACAACCACCTCCTGAATCTCAGTGGCTTCACACAACAGAGGTTATTTCTTACTCAAGTTAAACTCAGTGTAGGTCATCTGCGGGGAAGGGATGGGGAACAGGGGCTCTGTTCTACCCAGTCTCAGGGACCTACTCTCTTTCCGTGGAGTCACCTTGGGCCTTGGAATTATTCACTCAGTCCCCTGCATCCAGCCAGAAATCCGGGGGGGAGCAGCTTTCCCACCTTTATCTCGGCTGGTGTGTATCCCTGCGCTCTCTGGCACACAGCTGCACCAAACTGGAAGGGGGCTGGAGAGGGTGACCTGTCAGCGTACCTGGGACGAAGGAGATGGCCAGACCCTGGTCAGCAAGGCCAGTCTGCCAGAGAAGCTGACAGTTTGTGACTCAGGAGGTGTTTGCTAGACCCCTGGTGTATGTGTAGACTTGAATGAGGCACCCAAGAGGATATGGAAGAAGCAGGGAGTTTAAGTCTGGCATTCATAAGTCACAAGGTGCTCCACTGCTCATCCCATGGTCTCACCAGGAAGTGCGTTATCTCGAGGTGTAGACTGGCCTGCCATGTTAGGGAGACTGAGGCACAGCCATTGGCTGCTGGACACTGTCTGCAGGAGGAGCTTCGTATGGAAGGCGGCAGCCGTCTCTCTCAGGTTATCGTTAGTAGTGATTTGCCAGTGAGCAGTGTGACGCCTCATCGATCAGTGATTGTGGCTATCCTGGGTTGGGGGTTTTTGAGAGAAAACTCTTCCTCTTTCTGACTCCTGTAGTAACCTCTTCCTCGGGGCTGCTGATTCATGCTCTGACGCACTCAAGCCTTTGACTTTCTCTCCGTTGCTGCCTGCGTTTGGAGTGCAGAGGCCTGGGGAAGGTTTGCTGGGAGCCCGTTTCCTGTCCCTGGTGACTGTGGTAGGGTGGGCTGGGCAGGGAGAGCACCCCAGTTGTATTTGGGCTTTTTGCTTTGGGTTGATTCTGGTAGTTCATCCTTTACCTCCATGTGACCTTGAGAAAGTCACCTTGTCTGGACTTGTGTGGCACCATCCGTGCAACTCCATTTTAAGATTATCCTCTGAAGAACCACCATTGTCTAAGACAGATGAAAATGGAAAATTCTGTGGCTAGTCTTCCCCACTCAGCTCCAGCTCAGCAGCCCTAAGAGGTTTTTGAGCCAGAGGGGCCTCAAGAACCCCTTCCAGGCCCGGGAGCCCTTGTACTGTGGGGGAGGAGGGCAGGCAGACCTTTTCCTAGACTGGCTTCCTGAGAAGCTTCTGATAGCTGCCACCCATCACAGATCCCCTAGACCCGTGTGAACCACCCCATCCCTCCTGTCTTGCTTATGCTCCTCTACCATCATCCCCCACCCCCAAACAGGTGGAAGGGACATGACTGGGTTTGCTACCGAGTTGATGATCTGTGTCAGAAAAGGTCACACGTCTCTCACAGAGTGAGGAGAAGAGGCAGTTAATTTCATGGGTTATTGCTTCTTTCCTTCTTGCCCCAAGAAAAAAATTCCAGTCCCCTGAACAACTCCCACACTCTATCTGTCCTCTTTGATGTAAGTGCAGTTTTTCTTCCTAATGAGCTCTGGTCTTCAAATGGGGCCAGGAGGAAAACCAGGGACCTTGGGAATATAAGAATCCTTGGTGAATTACTTTAAATTAATGAAACTAATAAGGAAAATCGAGTTCAGTGGTACAGATCAGATCCATGTTCTGGGTCTTGATGATTTAAATTGCAGATTCTAATTAAGTGCCCCAGATAACCATGCAGTGCCTTCTGAGGTCCTCTTGACCCAAAAGCTTCTCCGGTCTGTGAACTCTATCAAATGTAAAATTAGTCTGTAGATGTTCCCCTGTAAGCATTTCTATCCCCAGGGTCCCACCATGGCTGTAATACCCTCTGCCCTCCCAGGGGCAGGGGCCCTGCAGGGGGAGGAGATAGGGGGTGAAGGAGGGGAGGGCATTTGGGAGCCTCCTTTGGGCTGGCAGGTGGTCGGGGTATGGTTGTCTTCTGTCAGGTGGCATGTTTGCAGTGGCCCAGGTACAGGGGAGTGACCACAACCTCACTACAGGCTGAGCAGGGGGTCCAGGTGGGGCAGTAGAATGCTGGAGACACACTGGGAGGACGTTCAAGAAAGAAGAGCTCCTTCCTCGAGCTGATTCACGCCCAGGGTGCCGTCTCTGCCTCTGGCCAGCATGGGGTGCAACTTGCAGTCCTGCAAGAGGATGACCCGAAGCTAAGAAAGGGACCGTTCCCCGTGGCCACACCCCCAAATAGGGCCACCTTCTCCATGTGGTCTCCTGCTGGCTCTTTCCCTCTGTGTCCTATCTTTTTTTTTTTCTTTATAAGATTTACTTATTTATTTGAGGGAGAGAGAGAAAGGGGGAGAAGCCGAGGGGGAGAAAGAGAGAGAGAGAGAGAGAGAATCTCAAGCAGACTCCCTGCTGAGCAGGAAGCCTGACGCAGGGCTTAATCTCAGGACCCTGAGATCATGATCTGAGCCGAAGTCAAGAGTCAAGCACTTAACTGACTAAGCCACCCAGATGCCTCAATCTGTGTCCTATCTTTTTAAATGACTGTGACCAGAACACAGGTAGAATATTTCATTAAAAACATAATGCAGAGCTGACAGAAACATTTTTTCATGCTGTTGTCTTTATTATTGTCAGTAAAATAATTAAGTTTTTTATTGAAGTATAAAAAATCATTCATGTACAGCTCAAAAATTTTTACACAGTAAATTCAGTCTTGAAACCAGCACGCCAAACAGGAGACAGGGCATTACCAGAGCCCACAATCCCCCTCATGCCCTGCGTGGCCTCCCTAGTCGTTACTCATCCCTCAAAGATACCGCTGTCCTGACTTCTAACACCATGGACACATTTGGCCTGTGTGTGAACTTTATAGAAATAGAGTTGCCTAGATATGCTCTCGTGTGACTGGCTTTCTCCCTTGACATCATTTCTAAAAGCCATCTGTGTTGTTTCGTTTACAGTTGATGGACATTTGAATTGTTGCCAGTGTTTGGCTGTTATGAACGTTATGCTCTGAATGTTCTTTATACCTTTGTGAACGTAAATATGCGTTTCTGTCAGCAGTGCCACTCTGAGCTGTGTACTCAGTGCCTGTGGACGTGGACGTTCAGCTTGAGTCGATACTGCCAGTTTCCCCGCGTGGCTGTACCATTTTACCCTCCCCTAGCAGTGTCTCGGGGTTCCGTTTATTCCACATCCTCACCAAGGCTTGGTATTGTCTTTTCCCCCCATTTTTAGCTGTTCTGTATGATGAGTGTGCAGCGGTATCTCATGGTTGTAATTAGTGGTTTCCTGATCCCTGATGAGGTTGAAGAAATTGTCATGTGTTCATGAACTTTATCATGATCATTTCAACAGCCATATAATCGTGCATCTAATAGATGTTCCAGAGTGCACTTACTTCTAGCCGGGCATTTAGATTGGTTCCAGTGTTGGTCATTATAAGTAATGCTACAATAAGCATCTTTGGCCTGTTGGCAAGAATTTTGTTTTTGTTTATAAATTTTGATAAATAATGTGATAAATAATTTGATAAATAAGTTCTGAAACGCATGTTCCACTTTAAAATGTTATCAGCAGTATAAGAGAACCCTATCGAGTTTCCCCTAGGTCTGCCAACAAAGCATATTCTCATGAGAAGAAACCTCTTTTGAAAGAATACTCTAGGTGGATATAGGAATATTTGACATTCTTTTAATTAGATGAATGAGTTTGGTCACTTTTCCAAAATGTTTGCCACATGTATTCCTCTTTTATGAATTTATCCCTTTGCCACTTGCATTTTTAGGGAGGTTTTTTTTGGTTAATTTGTACAAGCATTACTATAAATTAGAGATATTAGTACTGCAAGTACTTCCCCTGTCTTTACCATTTTCATTGCGTATTTTGACTTTGTGTGCCTTTTGATGTCAGCAAACTGGTGAGTCTTTCCCTTGGAGACTTTGCGACTCCCTAGCCGGGCCACTGCCCTCTCTCTTGAGGTGTCTGGGCTAAAGGTCCCTAGGTGCTCCAGTGGAAGTAGGAGCTCAGCCTGCGAGAGAAACTCGAGTTTGCCTGAGGGCCAAGCACACCGCTCTGCCTGTCGTCTATACCCCAGACTCCAGCAGTTTCAGATAGCTCACACTCTGGGTCCTGAGGTCTGCTCTGACAGTCCCCCGGGACTGAGTGAGAGCCTGGGCGTTCTGCTCCGTAGGAAGGCACCCAAGGGCCAGGCAGCCCCAGCAGGGCAGAGCCCTCTTCCATTTTTGCACATTTGGTTCTCACTGCAGCCCTGTGAGATGGGTACAACTAGCCTCATGTTAGAAAGCGGAGCCTCAGGGGCGCCTGGGTGGCACAGCGGTTGAGCGTCTGCCTCCAGCTCAGGGCGTGATCCCGGCGTTATGGGATTGAGCCCCACATCAGGCTCCTCCGCTATGAGCCTGCTTCTTCCTCTCCCACTCCCCCTGCTTGTGTTCCCTCTCTCGCTGGCTGTGTCTATCGTCAAATAAATAAATAAAATCTTTAAAAAAAAAAAAAAAAGCGGAGCCTCAGAGGGGCCCAGCAGCTTCTTCCAGAGCCTGACGTTTGTGAGCGAGGACCCCTCGGGGTCAGATTCTTAGCGCCTCCGTTTCCCTCAGCCACATCCCAGCCACACAGTGGGTGCTTTAGGGCTGGTCCCTGCGCCCCAGATCACCCCTGGGAGCGGGGGATGGGAATGTGCACTTTCTGTTTCTCATTCTTTGGGGCTCCAGCAAAACCTTTGCTTTTGAGCCAAAAGGTTAGATTGTTGTGTGGAGCTCAAAAGAACTTATGGTAGCTCTTGACTTCCCCATATCTTTAGGCATTAAAATTATAACATAAGCATCATAATATGCATTCTCAAGAACTTCGTGTTTGATCAGCTTGTTAAGTTTATAATTTTCTGTTTTTAGATGATGGATTTGGACGTGCTTCTATGAAGAAATGCTACGTATCTCAACTGGTCCAAGAACAAACATGTCCAGTAAGTTGCTGGGTGAATATTAACTCAAGAGTGGGAACACAGGCCCTTCGGGGGCACAGGTGTTGACACACTTTGAGAAGACAAGAGTGTCTGGATACATGGAAACCGTTGAAAGGAGTGTTTGAATTTTGTACAATCTAGTTATCTTCACTTCTAAAGGTTGGTTCCTTCTAGAGACAGCAGGACTTATAGCATAGAGGGCTAGAAAAACATGAAACTCGCTTCTTGATGCTTAACCCACTTCTTCGAGCACAATGTGTGTTCTGTGCCATGCCAGACCATCTGTCTGATTCAGCCTATGGTGGCACTTTGCCCAGAGACTTCTGTATCCATAGCACACAGCGCTATCCACTTTAGTCAGGCATAGATTACACGCACTTGTAGGGAAGCAAGCCCAAGGCACATGGGAGGTTTCTGTAGCTCTGGGGAGAAAGAGAGCAGGTTGGAGACATGCGCCTTTGTCTCTCCAGCGTTCCACCATACCGTCATAACCAGTGGGCGGCAGACCCCTTCATGCGTGTCATATCCTTCTGACAGAGGTGAATTGATTTAATTTTACAGATTCTATGAGACTTGTCAACAGAAGAGCATAATAAAACACAGGAGAAAATTTCAAGAGCCATCTTTTATGGTTATATCTAAACCATCATTTAATGTGGCGTATCTTTTTTGAAAAGAACAGGATTTCCTTACGTGATGCCATGGGCATATGTGTTGGTGGTGTGTGTGTGAGTGTGTGAGTGAGTGAGTGTTGGAGAGCGTAGAGGAAGAGGTCACTAGAAGGGGCCTAGACCATCAGACTGCACCCCTGGCTCCTCACTTGCCCATGTTAGGCACATCCGCTCTCCACGAGAGCATGGTCTCTCAGTCACTGTCCCTGTGTTTCTTACCAGTGTTTATGCCTCTTTCTCAGGACTACTGCCACCTTAGGGGACTAGGGCTTGGTGACTGCGCTTCCCGGGGAATCAGGCGTGGTCTGACCCAGGAACAGGAAGCACATCGTCACCAATGACATCATGACGGCAAGAGAGCACAGCCCTCGCCATGGCGCCAGGGCCCGTGCGATGCAGCGGGCTTCCACCATTGATGTGGCAGCCGACATGCTGGGCCTCTCTCTGGCAGGTGAGCCTCATGGAGCCTGCTCCGGGTTCCTGGGGCAAGGTCACCACACACAGGTCCCATGCTGTAGCAGTGCTGGGAGGGCCGTGCCTGCCTCCTGGAGTCCCCTGCGGACAGCCAGAACGAGCCCCCGGTGACTGCCCCAGGCTGGGGGGCACCCTGCTATGACGTTCTTCTGGTTGAATCAGGGAATGGAGGGGGAGGGGAGGTCAGCCCTGTTCTGGGAAATGCTTGCAGTGCAGTCTGATGGGCAGCAGTTTTCCAGCTTGGGTGGGCACCCCCAGGGCTCATTTGCCAGTAGATGATATGGGAATGTCCACAGTGCCCGTCTGGCAAATGCCTGTCTGGCAGGTGCCCAGGCCATGATCAAAGCCCTCCTTGTTGTGGGTGTGCAGAGCTGAGGAAGGGAGGGGGTTTGGTCTTGGAGCCTGAGACTTCTTAGGAATCTCAGAAGCAAAATGTTTAGAAAATGAAGAAATTATCTCAGATAACTGTTTCTGAGGTGGGTAAAAAGTAGAATGTTGGGTCTTTTGAATAAAATCTAAATGCAAGGAAAAGTTTATTAAGGGTGATTTTTTTTCCCCGTCATTTCTTCTTTATTCAGGAAATATACAAGATCCAGATGAGCCCATTTTAGAATTCAGCTTAGGTAGGTATCTTTTTGAATTTTTTGTTCTTTTGTTTTAAAATGTATGTTGCTCAAAAACAAAAACCGGACTCTGGCATGAATTTGTGTCCGAGAACTTGCTGCTCCTGAAGTGTTTCTGAGATGAAGCCACGAGACGGGTGTGAATGTCCTGTGTGTGCAAGGGGACCTGGAGCCCACAGGCCTTGGGTCTCCTCAGCGTACGTTCCCTCCAGGCTGGCAGTGGTGGGGGTGAGGCTGGGAGGTAAGCACCCAAGAGCTGCAAGGACAGCCTCCCTCTTCCTAGGGGAGGGTCAGAGGGGTGGGAAAACTGGCTCAGGGCCAGCATTGTCAGCCCCAGCCATAAGGCCCCGTGCAGTTGAGTTTAGCTGTCTAGACCTTGTTCCCTACTCTGTGAGTGGAGGCAATCACACTTACTGCTTTCCCTCTTGGGCAGTGTCAGCACGTCCTAAATACTGGCCTGAATCCCTAAAATTGTCCTAAAAAACAGTAGTAGAATGTGCAGGCTGTGGGATGAGGGAAGCACGGCATTACCCAGAAGGTCGGACCACCTGGTGGGGTCAGCCACAGATGGTTCTCCTCCAGAGCCTGACGCTATCCTGTGTTCATCTCCCCTTCCCTGGGCAGTGGTCAGCGTTGACCCGTGGCCTGGCGGTGGTGTCCAGGAGGTGGTATGACATAAAAGTAGCACCTCCCCAGGAGTCAGATGACCGGGATTCTAGTGCAGACCATGGCACAGACTAACTGCATGCCCTTGAGCCGACCACTTGCCCTTGCTGCACAAGTTTCCGCATGTGCTATAAGGGGTGTTACCATCTGAGGGACAAAGAAGATCATGGTGCTTAAAGCAAAATCAGACAAACAACTTGGACTAATGACAAAATCCTTAAAAATGTAAGGGCATTATTATCACATTTATATTAAATATTGAAAACATCCCCATTTCAGACTGAATGCCCCTAAACAAGTTCAGAGGGTTTCCCAACCCTGACTTGCTGGCTAGTTCTGCAGTGGGAGGGAGTCCTGTGTTGTGAACTAGGAACAGGGGGTTGGGGGAAGCAGCCTGTAACCCTGCTGGGATTCCCACAGCTGCCCACTCCCAACCTAGAGCTTTCTTGCCCTTCACAAATTGTAATACTAACCCAAGGACTTCCAGTTTCACAAGAGAAGAGTGAACTTATTTCCACCCCCTTGTCTTAAATCATTCAGACGCCAGGAAGAATAAGAAACAGAAATACATATTCTGTGCAGTGAGACATTTTTGGAAGCCCCAGAATGTAACCCATGAGGAGGAGGGAGCAGATGGAGAGGAGTGTGGTCACACCTGCTTGTCTGTGAGGGTGTAGATTTGTCCCAAAGATACTGGGGAGCTCAGAGACTAAAGCAGGGGCTTATCAGAAAGTTTGTGTAAGGAAGAGTTTGGGGTTCAGGTTCCCACCACACTCTCTCAGGCCTGCAGGGACTGGTGGTTATTCTAAGAAACTTGGGAGGCAGAGAAGCTCTGGGCTGAGGTCCATCAGCACGGAGGAGAGCATGGTGAAGGGCCAGAAGTCTACTGGATAACAGCCCCCCACTTTGCCCTCCCCAGCCTTCTTCCTTTTATCCTAATTCGGCCAAGCTTGCTCTTCCAGGCAGGGGGCTCTCACTCTGGAGCCAGTAAACCACCCACTCCCATGACCCACAAAGAGTCAGGTGCCGGCTTTCTGGATCCCAGCCAAAAGTAGGCCAGCTAGCCAGCCGGGCACTGTTGTGGAGCCCATCTAGCTCACCCTCACACTCAGCCTTCTGATACCTCATTCTTAAAAATTAGTGGGCATTCTTTTGTGCATGCAAAGATTGGTAGGTGCATGCAGGTTGCAGCTTGATTCATAATAGCCAACGCTGGAAGCAACCCACATACCCATCAGCAGGAGAATTCACTAGGCTACACGCGCACGATGGAGTACCACTCAGCGATGAGAAGGAATGAGGTACTGATATGTACGTGAATGAGTCTCGAAAGTATTGTGCAGAGTGGAAGAAACCATATTCAAATATATATTTATGACCTGTTTACATGAAACTCAGGAAGAATAATCCACAGTGACAGAAGACCCGTCAGTGCTTGTCTAGGAGTGCTGGTGAGGACTGACTGGGAAGAAGAACACAGGGGACCCTTTGGGCAATGGAAATGTTCTGTATCTTGACTGTGGTGGTTATGTGGATGTATATGCTTATCAAAGCTCACTGAGCTCTACACTTAAAATGGGCACATTTTATATATAAATACTTCAAAGTTGATTTAAGACAGAATGTAAGAATGGTTAAAGATTGAAGGCCTTTGTGGAAGGCCCACACATGAAAGAAGAAGCAGGAGAAAGCAGAACTTGGAGGACATACAGACATTGAAGAAAGTAGAAGAAAACGTCAGAAAATTATAATTTAAATCCTCAAGAGAAGATGGCATACCCATAACATAAGAGCAGGACACTGTAAAAAAAAATTTTTTTTTGAAGAACAAGGGCAGCCTTAGAAACAAAATATGATTCAAAAATACCTTAAAAAGTCAATAAACGTTGGAAGATATTTCAAGGAATTATTCCCCAAAGTAAAAATTTTAAAGCAAAATAGAAAATGGGAGAGAAATTGAAGTGGAAAATTAGCAAATTCAGAGGCCCACCATTTACAGGAGGAAATGGAAAGGGGTGGAAGGGAGGGAATTACCAAGAAAAAAGACAAGAAGTCTGTCAGACCTGGGGAGTGTGTTCCTAGGTGAAGAATGCCTGCCAAGGCCCCACATAGTGATTAAAAAACCCCATAACAAGGCGCATCCTGGTGAAATTTCAGAGCACTGGGGATAAAATGAAAATCCTAAAACTTCCAGAGAGGAGGAAAGGAACACAACAGGTCATATCCAAGGATCGAGGTCAGACTAGTGCGGAGGAGATTCTCAGTGACACTGGGAGTCGGAAATGTGAGTGGGAACATATTTCTCATCTGGGCTTCTCTCCTCAACCAGACACTCAGTCAAATGTGAGAGGAGAAAGAAACTTATTTCAGCTTTGCAGACTCTCAAACTTAGCTCTCCCACATCCTTTTTCTGGAAGTGAGTGGAGGATATGTTCCACCGAAAAGAGGGAGTAAATTGAGAAAAAGGAAGACAGGGGACCCAGGAAACAGGGCCCAACACAGGAGAGAAGTGAAGGAAATCCCACTTGGCTCGTAATAATATTCACTTAGCTTTATTAATGTAGAACATGGATTTAACAAAAAAACTCGCACTAAACTGATTGAGTATAGAGACAGGATGAGGGTTGATGTAACATAGGTAAAAATCTTAACCCCTTTGACAGAAACCAGGATGTTTCTGATTCTAGTAAATCAAGGATAGTACAATAGCCATTTGAAGGAAGCACATGGGGGAAGAAACAGCTTGAAAAAGTGAGGATGAGTTTTATTTTAAGCGATTTTTACCACAGTGGGAAAAGAAAAGAGGAGCAGGAGCCCGTTGAATAGTCAAATATTTTATCTTAAGTTTAAAATTAAAAAGTGCTCATTTTAAAACCTGTAATAGAGAAAATGTTAGAGGAAAAGAATACCCTATCATGAGAGAGATAATCATAGTTGGCATTTTGGTGTGGATCCTTCCAGAAATATTTTTTTACACCCACACGGTGCTATACAGAATTTTTAATGGTTTTTTGCCTGTGGAGGTGATGGGATTATCTACAAAAATATCATGCTAGTATTCTTTTTTTTTTTTTTTAAAGGTTTTATTTATTTGAGAGAGAGCACGAGCAGGGTGAAGGGCAGAGGGAGAAGCAGGCTCCTCACTGAGCAGGGAGCCCGATGCAGGACACAATCCTGGGACTCCAGGATCATGACCTGAGCCAAAGGCAGACGCTTAACCAGCTGAGCCACACAGGCGCCCCTTGTCATGCTAGTATTCTTAACGTGTTTTTTTCACGTGGCAACATGTCATTGGCATCTTTTCATTGTAATAAACACGGGATCTGACCCATCACTTCGGATGCCTGCGTAGACTGTACTATGTGGCCATGCCGTATTTATCGTAAGCAGTTTCCTGGTGTCAGACATTTTGGGTTCTTTCCGATTTGCCGCTATAAACACCACCACAGTGAACATACTTGTACATAGATCATTCACGCGTTTTGCTGATCATTTCTTCGGTATAAACGCTTGGATACAGAATTGCTGAGTCAAAGGATATGTACTTGGAATACATTTTACTGCTTTGCCTCAACAGCACTTATCCAGCTGGGATTACAGATGATCTGGTTGCAGAGACAAGGCATACATACCATAGACTTATGGCTTCTCTGGAAGTAGGCCAAAGCGATGTAAGTGACAGACAAGACATGTGACTGTGGGCTGCTGAGGGAACGCGTCTTGGAAGCCATGGCCCTTGGGTTAGGAATAAACACTGAGTGAGACATAGCCGAGCCAGCTGTGGGTCAGGGCTGATGAGCGGTTACCTACAGGAGGGTGTGTTCTGAAGGTGGCACTTGGCCCATCAGCCCTTAACCCGACACCAGTCTTCCTGGCTTTGGACACCTGTTACACCTCAGTTTATCTGCTGTCACTTGTGCTTGAAAGACCCAGATGTTCCCGCTTTGCATGGGTATTAAGAACCCACACGTGATGAAGGGGCAAGCTGAGAAAAACCAGGCCCTCAGTCACTTAAACACATAGCTTAAAGGAGGGCAAGCAAGTGAAATGGTCAAATCCCTGACTCCTGCTGAGGCAGACCCAGCAAAAGAAATAGAAGAGAACCTTAAAAATGAACAAAGCGTTAAAGCTTCTAGGAGAAAACAGAGGGTCGCTCCCAACCTCAGGGTAGATAACAATTTCTTGGACAGAATGCAAAAAGTATTAAGTCTGTGCTTTAGTTTGCTATCACCGCCATAACAGGTTACCACAGATTGAACACCTTGAAACAACACAAACTTATTATCTTACAGTTTGCTTAGGTTAGAAATCCAGTGGGCTCAGTGAGGTCTGCTCGGAGTCTTACTGTACCAAAATCAAAGTGTCAGCAAGGCTGCATTCTTTTCTGGGGGCACCAGGGGGGAATCTGGTTCTTTGTTCTTCATATTATTGGCAGAATTCAGGGTGTGTGTGTGTGTGGTTTTAGGACTGAGGTCCCCATTTCTTTGCTAGCAGCCAGGTGAGGCTGGTTCTCATTTCTTAAAGCTGCTCACATTCCTTGGTTTGTGGCCCTCTTCCTCCATATTCAAAGCCAGCGGCGACAGGTGGAATGCCTTTAAGGTCTCTCCTGCCTTTTCTCCCCATAGTCACATTTTCTGACTCACCCTTCCACTTTCCCCTATATGCAGAATAATGCCAAGATGCAGAATAATCTCCCCATGTCAAGGTTCCATGACCTTAATCACATCCACAGTGCTTGTAATGTAATATATTCACAGGTTCCAGGGATTAGGATGTGGATACTTTTTTGGAGGGAGGGACGGTTTTCCTGTCTATCACTCCCCAAGACAAACAAAGTCTAACAAACAAAGTCTAACAGACAAACAAACAAACCTAAAGGTCTGTAAGAAAATAAATTTACAAAATATTGTAAAAATATTTTTACAAAAATATCCACAACACATCTACCTGAGAAAGAACAGGTCCAGAATAAAATACTCATAAATCAACAATAAAAAAAAGTCAACAATTCAGTTTAAAAATGAGCAAGAAACTCAAGCAGACTCTTGACACAAGAAGTTATAAAAGGAACAACAAGCATGTGATGAAAAAATGCTTTACATCATTAATCACCATGGAAGTGCAAATTCAAACACATCCATTAGAACAACTGTGAAAGAAAGACTAACCCTACCAAATGTTGGTGGGGATACAGAAAAACTGGAATGCATATACACAGCTGATGGGATTGTAAAATGGTGCAACTGCCTTAGGAAACCGTAGCATCTTGCAGTTAAACATATCTTCCGCTGTAGCCTAGAAATGTCACTGTTAGGTACTTATGCAAAAGAAATGAAAGCCTGTGTCCACAAAAAGACACAAACAGGAATATTTTTAGCACCTTTATTTACAGTGGTTCACCACCAGAAACAACCCAACATCCATTAACAGAATGGATAAATAAATTTTGATACCTTCATACCATGGACTCTTAAGTCATCAATTTTTTTAAAAAGTGATTATCAGTCCATACAACAATGTAGATGAATCTCAAATTCAAGAACGGGCAAAAGTGATGAAAATCAGAAATTGGTTGCAGAGGCAGGGGACTTGACAGGGAAGTATGAGGGGGAATTTCTAGTCTGGTGTTTTGACGATGTTCTCCAGCTTGTTTTGGTGGTGGTTGCACAGATGCATGTGATTGTCAAAACTAATTGAATAGAAAACCTAAGCTCTTTGTATCTTATCCAGTTAATAGTGAAAATTCATAAAGACACATGGAAAGATAATACAAATGGAGGGAGAACTAAAATTATTTTTCATAAGCGAAAATCAATATCTATATTGTAAATCACGAGCGAGCATTAAAAAAATCGGGAATGATGAGGGCAGGAATGGCAAGAGCAAGGACCTCCAAGAACCCTGTCCTCCATAAAGGTGCTGAGAACACTGGCAGAAATGGTCACAGTCAGTTGTTTCTACCAGTGTTGAACTTTGACTTAACCATGTATTT
The DNA here is from genome assembly GCF_002007445.2 of Ailuropoda melanoleuca. Taxonomy (NCBI): domain Eukaryota; kingdom Metazoa; phylum Chordata; class Mammalia; order Carnivora; family Ursidae; genus Ailuropoda; species Ailuropoda melanoleuca. Next base: position 68,122,264 of record NC_048221.1, on the reverse strand, counting down.
CATCAGTTCTAAGATGTATATTTTTTCTCATGTTTTACTCTCTATTTAATCAGGAAGTGTCTTACAATCAATAGTGTATCATAGTCTAACGGCAGCGGGTCCTCTTGCTTTCTTAGTGCATTTCACAACAGATACTGTGTTAGATTCAGTGAAATGTGCTTTTTTTCCTGTGGGTCACTCCTATGTTAGAGTGATCTGAGTCTTACCTATTTCAGAATGCTTATTAGTACAATAAACTTTCCAACTGAAACCATTCTACAGGGTTCCCTTAGTTCCAAAAAGGAACATTTTTATAAATCTTGCATTTGATATGAGTCTTATAAGGAGAAAAAATGAGCAATGACGTCTTTAAAAAAGAAACACCACCCCACCTTTGTTTATATTGCGATGAATTTTTTTTTTTAAAGATTTATTTATTTATTTATTTGACAGAGATAGAGACAGCCAGCGAGAGAGGGAACACAAGCAGGGGGAGGGGGAGTGGGAGAGGAAGAAGCAGGCTCATAGCGGAGGAGCCTGATGTGGGGCTTGATCCCATAACTCCGGGATCACGCCCTGAGCTGAAGGCAGACGCTTAACCGCTGTGCCACCCAGGCGCCCCAATGCGATGAATTTTTAAATTCGCTTCTGATGTACATTCACAGAGGCCTGTGGGGCACCACGGCTCAGGGCTGGCCGCCACAGCCATAGGATGCAGGCATGAGTAGCTGTGTCCTGATTTTATAGACTGTGTGGCTGCTTAGCTCACCTGGTATTAAGGTCAGACCCTGTGTGAGGTTGTCGGTTTGTGTTCTAGTCCGTGGACACAGAAAGTGCCCGTCAGCTCAGCCTCCCACTGGCAGTTAGGGCCATGCCGTCCTGGGGGTGGGGGACGGGGGNGGGGGAGGAGGGGAGCATGAGAAGAGCTTGTTTCCAGTGTAAAAGATCACCTCCGTATGACAGCTGACAGTGTAATTGTTTCATCCCTTTAGTATCACTGACTTTCTTTGCTTTCTCTGGGCATGTTTGGAACTGAGAATTAACGAAAGCCTGATTTTTAAGGATTCATTTCTTTCCTGTCTTGGTTCCATAGCCTGCAGTGAGTTGCATACGCCATCGCTAGACCGAAAACCAAATAGCTTTGTAGCAGTGAGCGCCACCACCCCTCCTCAGGCCTTCTGGACGAAACACGCACAGACGGAGATCATCGAGGTGCGTGCTGCCGGCTTTGGCCCGAAGCTCTGGACGGGCTCCTGCGGCGTTGATAGCCTCCACGGGGGGTGGGGGTGGGGGGGCTGCGGGTGACCTGAGCCCCTGCAGCTGGCACTCCGTGGGTTCTCAGTACACTGACGTTTCTCTTCACGTTCATCTGAGTGGCATTCATATTTGCCACATCCTTTACAATTATTGATGAGCTATTGGCCGGTTGTCTTTGAACAATGATTCTATGAGGTTATTGCCTTTTAAGAGGTAAAGAGCTCATTCTTCCTTGTCATTTTCATTTGGCTGCTGCTTTCGGAGAATTGTGTTGATTAATCACAGTGTGGAGAATGTTACTTATTAATCAGCCTTCTTACTGGACATACCCCTATTTTTATTGGCTTTCTTTGTATATCCTTTTGCATTGTGTGTTTTATATTTACGTTTTACAAACTCCTTTTAGATAATTGAGCACCGTATGTAAGTTACGAAACTAACTATAGGATCTGTCTGAGATTGTGCCGGATTTTGTTTGTGATGTGAGTGTCTGTGTGAATTAACCCCTCCCTAGCAGTCTCAAACGGACTTAAACTGCACTTTCTCCCCTTACCCCATTTACATTTTGGAACCTGGACCACCCTTTTTCATTCTCTTGGAAACTTATTTCTGAGTTCAAATCAACGGTTTTGTTTTCTAAGCATCTGGTGAGTGCTTGCCTGCGTGTGGAGTGCGGTGCCGGGAGCCTTGGTTGATACAAATACCTCGGAGGCCCAGTCCCTGCCCTTGAGGAGCGTCCCATCCTGTGGGTGGGGAGGCAGTGAGCGTGGTCCATCTCTACACAGCGGTGTGGGAAGGGGTGGAGTAGAGAGAGGAGGGCAGCACCCGGGGGGTAGGGCCCATCCAGCTCTGAGGATTGGAGAGGCTACTCAGGTGGTGCTTAGCGGAATTCTGACTTAAGAGACCTGGGAAGGGCCAAGACTCTGCAGTTCTCACAAGCCCCCGGGTGCTGCTGGCCTGGGGACCACGTGTTGAAGAGCACGCCCGAGTTCTGTGGTAGTTATGCAAAGGTGTGCAATAGGGAGTTGTCATGTGGGTTCTGAGAATACCCTTACCCTGTTCTGGGTGTGCAAAAGGCCCACGTGGAGGAACAAGGGAGAGCAGCCTTGAACGGCAGGCCAGGAGTGTGTAGCAGGCCAATGGAGGCTTTTCGGAGGGGAGTCACCTGACTAGATGTGTTTCAGGGAGGTCCTAAGCTGACAGGCATCTGGGGGAGCATGTAGGACCTGACTGGCAGTGGGAAGGAATGGAGAGAAGGGGTGCGTGTGACAGGCCCTGGAAGCGGGTTTGTGGGTGTGGTTCCCTGTCCCAAGGTAGTTGAGAATGCTGGAGAAAGAGGCAGCAAAGCAGATGTATGTAGCCTCCTTGGGAGGAGAGCCAGAGAATGGCCTTAACCAAGGGCAGATGTAGGGTGAGGTGGGGTGGGCTGCGGTCCCAGCAGGCTGCCCAGCCAGGGCCATCCAGCACACCCTGAGAGCCCGAACCTGGAGCTGCAGAGGGAGCACAGCTAGAGGCATGGGACCCACAGCAGGCACAAACAGGAACTAGGAACCATTTGGCTGAGATAGGTAACCGCTGCCTGAGAAAGACAATATGTTATGGGGCTCTGGGGGGCAGGGCTAAGCTGCCAAGAAATGGCCCCCTATGAGCTAGAAACTCGCAGCTCGTCTTTTGAAAAGGATAACCTTAAAAAGGTCAGTTCTTAATTATTCCAACTATGGGATTCTGGAAATAAGAAACGACTTAAGTCATTCATTTCTTCTCTCATCTGACTTTGTACATCTTCAAGGAACAACCCAAAGTAGGAGATCCAAATACATCACTCATTTTAAGTGGTCATACCTAGAATACACGCGGACATACAGGTTGTTTCACTTTTAAAGGATCCCCTCTAGTGAGCGAGAAGCCTTAGAGTGAGCCCTCGGGCGCGGCTGTGCGGTGGGCCTGCCTGCGGTGGCTGCTTCTGGAGATGCCTGTCACACTCCTTTGTCCTTTTTCTAAGCAGCGTTTGGGCTTGTTTTAGGCATCCATTTAGGCTGCCATCAGTGTTTGTGTTGATCCAAGTCAGTAAGAAGGTTAGTGTCTCGTTCTGAAAATGTTGGTGTGTTTCCAAAGCAATTACGTGGAAAAACCCAACTCCGTATTCTGATTTTGCTCTTTTTCCTATTCTAGGGAACCAACAATCCTATATTCCTAAGCAGTATTGCCTTCTTTCAAGACTCTCTTATCAATCAGATGACACAAATCAAACTCTCCGTGTATGATGTCAAAGATCGATCTCAGGGAACAGTTAAGTAACACATTGTGGTTCATGGGATTTTGTTCCCTTTTTTTAAGTTCTGTAATTATCTGAGTGAGAGGTGAACACAGATTAACTTCACTACTTTGCTCACAAATTAACTGATGTCCAAATGTATTTGTCTTCAGGAATTTCCTCCTGAGCATCCGTGTTGGGCTCCTGAGATGGGGTCAGATGTGTTGTGGGAGCCAGCCTGCTGGACTCTGGGGCCTGGCATTTGGACCAGAGGCAAAGCAAGCGTACTAATGCCTTCTCTCCCCTGCTCTTCCTCAGATGTATTTACTGGGCTCTGGAACATTCATTGTCAAAGATCTGCTCCAGGACAGGCATCATAGGTTGCATTTAACACTAAGGTTGGTATTTAATTTTATTCCCTTGAAAGGACCTGGAATTATGAAGTCCAGGGACAGATGAGGGGAAGGCCCCATTTCCTGCACTCAGAGAGGGCCTGGCCCCCTCCCAAAGGCTGGTGTCAGTGAGGAATGGTTGCTTATTGAAGTGAGATTAAAACTCAGCCCATCAGAAGACCTGTTAGGGAATGGAAATGTGCAGTATCCATAGGAAATATGAGCCCTGTTGTACGCAGACCTAAAGGAAAACCTCCATACATATCTGATAATACTCAATATTTTTATCTGTCATCTCTTCCTCCCCAAAAGAATATGATCTCCCGGGCAGCTTTGCTTCATTGCTGTATCCTAAGCACCTAGAACAGAGCCTGGTGCTCAATAAATATTTATGGAAGGAAGGAAGGGGATCCCCCACTGTATCCCTGAAAGGAAGGTGAAAGAGGTCAAGATGTCAGCCCTTCCCAAATTCATTTCGGGGACAGTGCTCACCGAAACCCTAACATGGTGTTCTTTTTTTCAAAATAATGTAAAAGTTGGGAAGATAGTTCAAAATAGCAAAAGCAATTTGACAAGGGTTAATCACCTGCTGGACAGTGCACCATTCTAAAACTATGGTGACAGCAGTGTTGCAGGCATCGGGCAGAGCGAGAGCCTGGTTTGGCCCTCGGTGTGCAGAGGGAACCAGCATGAAGGACGCGTCTTACAGAAAGGCAAGGGGTCATGTGGGGCAAAGGGCTGCTAGAGAAAAATATTCAGGTACGTCATGTGTCAGAACTAATTCTAGTTGGATCATCACTAAATGTAAGAAATGGACATCTTCTTTTGAAAAGGATCTATGTAGGACTCTTGAGCAGAGAGCATGGGGAAGCACTTTTCCAGGCATGAGAACAATGAGAAAAAGTCACAAAGGAAATTGTCAGTATATGTGACCACATAAAAGTTTAGAACCTGGCTAAATCAGACACCTTAAATAAAAAGCCTGAGGCGTTAGGGTGTCCCTAGGGCCTCCCTGGATGAATCAGGTGGGCCTACGCAGCAGGCAGCCACCCTGAGGGGACTCAGGTGAAGCTGACCAGGGCTAGAGTGGCATTAACTATATCATATCAGGATTCAGAGTCTTTGGGAAACCCTCTGCTTACTTGGGGTCCAGGCCTAGGTCTTGGGTCTAATCAGAGCTTAAGGGTGGGTGGGAAGGAACAGAATGGGGTTCAGTGTCAGAAGAAGGTGCTCTCCAGTCCTGGTTCCAAGATGTGTCTTCATCTCTCTCGAGGGCAGAGGTCAGCCCAGGGGCTGATGGGTACCTCCCAAGCAAGCATTGGCTCTTCCCCTCCAGCTGTACCCCAGGCACATCCACACTTCTCTGTGGTGCTGTGTCCCCTCTCAGCTGCAGCCCTCCTTTCTGCTCTTACGGTTTCCTTGTCTGCCTCCCCTGGAGCCTGTGCATGTAGTGAATGCTGGCTGACTGATCAGTGCACCAGATCCTGGCACTCTCAGGACCCCTCGATGACCCAGGATGGCTGAGCTTTGCATTTAAGCAGAAAATGAAGTGCAGGTACAATGCCTCTTATCAGAGCACTTTGCTCATTGCAGATCTGCGGAGAGTGACCGTGTGGGTAACATCACCGTGATCGGCTGGCAGATGGAGGAGAAGTCAGACCAGCGGCCCCCTGTGACCCGGTCTCTGGACACCGTCAATGGGAGGGTGAGCACGCCTCCTTGCTCCTCTCTGTTGGAAGGAGTCAGAGGATCTGTCCAGATGTACTTTGCCTTTGTGTCTCGGGAAGGGAAAGACGGGGCCCCCGAGGCAGAACGTGCCCATCCCCCCAGGCACTTCTCAAAGTAGTGAGGGGGGTCCCTTCGGGGAGCGTGCCATGCAAGGCTCTGCTGAGTGGGAGCCAGGCTGGAGGAGCTGCGTTCAGGCAGCGAAGAGGGGCTGATGGGGGTGTGCAAGGAGGCTTGAATTACCTCTGCTGTTTCGTTAGAGCTTCCCTCCCAGGCACACACGTGCTCCACAGCCACCTTCTGCGCGCCTCCCATCCGCACACTCGCTGAGCCTCTCACAGACCTCTCCCCCTCTGCATCTGCTCCACCCCCTCTCTGTCACCCTGTCTCCCATGCACCGTCGCTCGCACGGACCCCTCATGCTCTCAGACTGCAGTACCGGTGTACCAGACACTGCTAAGTGGTCATTGCTGTAAAGTACGGAGCTAGCTCATTTCACCCAAAATAAGCCCAGGAGGTCAGCTGTGCAAACGTTTCTGAGCATCATCTGTTCCCCCCTCATTCTGTCCGCCACAACACCGCAGTACCAGGTGAAGTGACCGAGTCACTAGAAGATCCTGTGTGCGTGGCCTGAGGGCAGTGTACTGGCAGGTGCATTAATTTTGGCTGGGTCAGTGTATTTACTGTAGAGTGAATGGGGGATGCTAATTCTTAGAGTTCTGTGATGATGCACGTGAGCCCCATTTCTGCAGAGTGTTCTGGAATTGTCTGGGTCTCACCGTTTCTGCTTTTCTGTCCACGTCACTAGATGGTTCTCCCCGTTGATGAGAGCTTGACAGAGGCACTGGGAATCCGATCCAAGTATGCTTCGTTGCGAAAAGACACCTTACTGAAATCGGGTAAACAGCTTCCTCCGTTGGTACTCTTGCCACTCTTGTGAGTGTCCACTCAGGCCCATGCTCACCCTTTCCTCCCCACCTACTTGGATTGTCATGGCCAGGCACCCCGATTGTTACCTCCCTGCCATGTATCTGAGTGCCATGCTTTGTGCCAGCATGTGGAGTTAGTTATACTCCAAGCAAAGGGGTAGGGGGGCATCTCTCCTTCATTCCACTCTTTGTCGTGTTGCCTCGGGTTTGGGGACTGACACCCTCCCCGCCCCCGCCCCTGCACTCCAGAGTTCATTCCACACCCTGGGACGAGAAGATTGCATGTCGCAGGGGAGGAGCAGCCAGACTCAGTCCCTCCGGTGGGCCTTGGTTTAAATGCTGTCATTCTCTTGAGAGGAACAGTAAGAAGCGCTGTTGAGGGCCCACACGGCAGGTGTGTCGCCAGCTCACACGCAGCCTCTGTCTCCTCCACGTCCCCCACCTCAGTGTTCGGTGGTGCCATCTGCCGCATGTACCGGTTCCCCACCACGGACGGCAACCACCTGCGGATCCTGGAGCAGATGGCGGAGAGCGTGCTCTCTTTGCACGTGCCCCGGCAGTTCGTGAAGCTCCTGCTGGAAGAAGATGCGGCCAGGTGAGGCCCCGTGGAGAGGCCGACCGCCCATCAGGCCTGGGTCATCCACCCCTTCCTTTCTGGAAAGTTCTTAGATGTGGTGGGTAGAGCACTGGCAGCAGAGAGGCTAGCTTCAGACCCAGCCGCCACCACTTGCTTGGTGGCCTCGGCTTGCCGAAGCCTGCGTTTGCTCACCTGTCCCCTGAGTTCCTGTGCGAGGCCATCACCAGACAAGTTGCAGAAAGCCCCAGACATGTGCCCAGCACGCATGCCTGCTCCCTTCTCTTCCCCTCTCCTTTCCCCTCTCAGTTGGCCTGTAGAAAGTTAGGAAGGGCTGGTCGTTCTTTGGTCCTGGCCACCTGGGTCACTGGTTTTGTAGGGCAGGGCCACAGTGATAGAGGCTATAGAGAGCTAAGTGTGACCCGTTGGGGCCCTCTGGTCCTCCATATCTCTCAGCCTGGGGCATTTTTCCTCGATCCCATGGCAGGGAGAAGGGGTTCAGCCCCGCAGATTGCAGAGAGTGTCACCTGTCTTCCTCAGATGTCGTTTCTCCTCGCTGTCAAAAGACAGTGTTAATTATGAACACAAAATTAGAGCGTGAGAGGACACAATGCAGTCAGGATCTCACTGTTCGGATACAGCTATTTTTAAACATTTTTTTATCTCGAAGAAAAAACTCAACCTAAGAATGACAAGAATACTGCAATGAGCTGCTTTATCTCTCTATGTGTACTATTTTATAGTTCTTTAAACTTTTTCCTTTCAGCTTTTCTGTATTTGTACAGATTTTCTTACCTACCATCTACATTTGCACAGGTCTTCAGTTTTCATGTTATAATTTTAATTATAGCATAAATTCTCATTATTTGGTTTACTAGATTATAACTTTGAAGAGTTTACTCATTTCACAAGAACTTGGGTTTTGAGGGTTTTGTTGTTGTTGTTGTGTTTCACACCAGTTTCACGCATGTGGCTGGTGTTGCGTGTGGTGTGGGAGGGTTCTTGATGAGCGAGACAGACCGTGGAAGGCAGTCCCTCTGGAGAAGTGGGGGCCGCACCCCGAGCCCCAGCTGCTTGAGCTGTGTGCAGAAATTAGAAGGGCTGGTGGGAAGGAGGGCGGTCCGGCCAGGCCTCTGTGAGACGGTAACATTAAACTGACATCGAAGCACAAGAAGGAGCAGAAAGGGGGCAGAGACACTGGGGAGGCTCCAGCAGCAGCCGCGGCAGGTGGGGCTCGTGTGGTCACCAGCGGACCCACGGCCGCAGGACCAGCTGGCCAGCAGTGAGCGAGCACAGGGGTCTCACCACAGCCTCGTCTACTTGTGTACTCTTTTACTTTGATCTTGCTAATTTCATAATAAAATGCTACAACTTTCTTTTTAATTTCAGACAATCTAGCAGATTCCATAAAATTAGCTTTTTTTTTTCCCCCAAAGGAAAATATGCATAGTATAAAAAAACAAATAGTGCCCAAAGGCTTTTAACAATGACATAAGTCCTGGGGCCCTCTACTCTCTGATCTGCTTCCTAGAAACAACCACTTTTAGCCATTTTAGCGTTTACCGCTATATTACTAAATAAACGAATAGCATGCTCTCTTAACTGGTTTGGGGCTTAGCTACTGATTCCCTGTGATGAGGATTTTAGGTCTTTTGTACTTTCCCGTTCCTCAGCTTCCTAATATGGTTATCTTTTTTTTTTTTTTTAGTCTATCTTGTGTTTTCATTATTCTGATTATGTAGCTATTATTTATTGCTGAGCTAAGACAGTTATGTTTCAGTTCTTACATAGCTTTTATTTTTCTGAAGGTGACAGATCCTCTTTTTTCTTCTCTTCTCCCTTTCCCCTTTCCCTGCCTTCCTGCTGCTTTTAGATTTAGACAGCTCATTACTCCCATAGAGAAAGAAAGCATAGCCAAAGTTGCCAGCCTGCTATGGCCCTTGTCCCTTACCCCAAGGGACAGTGCTGAAACAGAGGGGGCTGGGCGAGCACAGCAGAGCAGGGCCGCCCCGTGCCAGCTAGCTATGGACCACCGCTTGGCAGCTGTATGACCTGCAACAATGTTCTTAGGGGCAGGGCAGGAAGGCCCACGCCCCCCCAGAACACGGGGGCAGTGAGAAGCTGTCTCAGCATCCAGGAGGGTCCCACGTGGCCTGTGGGGGTACGGGCAAGGAGCCACTCCCCTAGAGCCCCTCCCCTCCACTTAGTTTTCCCCAGGCATTTGACAGAGTTTCTGTGAAAAGCATCTCTGTGCTTTTCCACATGGTGAGTGATCTGCCCATCATACAGCCATTCCTCCTGGGGTGGTGTGTCATGTGCAACGCCCCCCCCCCGGCTTGCTCTGGAGACCTGCAGTGTAGCTGTTGTCCGATGCCTTCCCTGGCATTTACTGCACTTCCATGTCCGCTTTGTTCTCCCACTTGGTCGGGACACCTGTGCCTCTCCCAGGGAAGTGAGCCGGCTCCACACCTGATGTGTGTGTGTGTGTGTGTGTGTGTGTTCCTTGCAGAGTGTGTGAACTGGAGGAGTTGGGGGATCTGTCCCCTTGCTGGGAGAGCCTCCGGCGCCAGATTGTCACTCAGTACCAGACCATCATCCTCACGTACCAGGAGAACCTGACTGACCTCCATCAGTACAAAGGTGGGTGCTGGGTCTCCCTTTTCCCAGCTAGAAAACGAGAACCTGACTCAAATACTCTCCCTGACAGACACTCTAATGGATTTTTAAAAATAGATTCTCATGTAGGTGTGAATTCTTTCGAATATGGATTTCTCAGATCTTAATTAAGAAGACAAGTATGTGAATTGCATTGAAAATTCCTTCTATGGTGTCATCTGCCAGCACAACTCATGCAGGATGAAATTTAGGAGAGACGAAAGCACAGGCTGTTGGTTCATGTTATTTTTTTGTCTTGGCCTAAAATGCTCAAGGGACTTGCCCCAAAGATGTAAACCGTTTGCTTTGAGACAAAGTGGTTTCCTACATTTCCCAGTTTAAATCGTCAACAATCCTTGTATTGAACACTGAATTGTCTGAGTGGAGTGCTCTGTTTTCAGCCTAAAAAAAGAAAGTAAAGTATAGACACTTCACACTTCTTCTTGAAAGATCCTGTTCGGTTTTCAAAATACTCTAAGGGTAGATTTAGAAGAATTTTCTTAACTAATCCCTTTTTATTCCAAAATAGAATGAATTTTTTGGTTTTTCGTTACTTTATTCTCTATCTTCAGATTCTTTCCTCCCCCCACCACTACATAATGGAATTTCAGGATTAAAAGAAAATCTTACGTCCTTAATATTAAGGTTTTGACACAGAACATATGAACCCGCCCATGAACTTGGCTGAGAAGAAGCCACATAGGGTTATGAGGACAAGGTGATGGTGCCCTTGGGTCTGGTTTGAATCTGAAGGGCAGGTCTAAGTGTATTGGCAGCATATAGCTGAAGAAATTGAGGGACCTACCCCTGCCAGATACCTGTTACCTGGGAAAGCAGGAAACCCCCATGAGCTTGAGTTTTCCAGAGCAGAGCATCTCAAGTGTCAGTGTGCAGCCTGGTCCCTGAAGATCTTGCTGCAGTGCAGATCTAGGATTCTGCGTCTCTAACAGGCTCCCACGATGCCACTGCTGCTGGTCTCTGGGCCCCCGTAAGTATCAGGCTCCGGAGGGCAGTGTCCTAGCACAGAATGCAAAGCAGACAGTGGCCGGTCTGCATTTGGTATACTGGTACGATTTACCTTTAATCACTAGAGAGAAAGTTTATTTCTTCTCTTCTTCTGATTGTCGCTAATTTGTAAACCCTTTCTTTTCTAACCATGTAGTCCTTGATTAGTGTTGGATTCTGATCATAGAAACGAGATGGTAGATGTTAGTTCCATCATCCAACCTCCTTAACCCCCCAAGCATAATCAAGGGAACACGTTCAGGTTTGTGTTTCAGAGGGCCAGGATCCATGCTTTATAGCATTTGTTCATCTTGCTGGGTCTGAGGTGATGAGAAGACCTTTTCATCTCTGTGGAAATTGAGATGTGTTGCTCTAGTTGAGCCGATTTCTTAGATGTCGCCTGATGGCGTTCTCCAGGTTGGGACAGGCAGTCCCTGGCATGGGCCCATGTGCTTTTTTAGCGGTGCTGACATCGTGTTGCACAAGATCTGTCTTTATGTCCGACTTCTCAACTGAGAGCTGAGTCATGGGAGGGCAGGGCACTGGTAACCATAGGCTTTTGAAGCTGCTCCTGCCTGGCTCTGCTCCCCACCTGAGCACCCAGAACCAGCCTTCCTGCCAGTGAGCTGCCCTCCCTCCAGTGTTTCACCCAGCCTGCTCTCTGGACATGAAATGTGCTCACGGGCCCCTCAGAATTTCCTCAGCCACTACCAGCACGTGCTGCTCACGCGTAGCTGCTTCCTCGGAATATCACTGTCCTACTTGCCGTTCCTGAATGCAGCGTACATGTCAACCGTCCTTGTTTTCTCATATTCCTTTTCTTAGGTCCCTCATTTAAAGCGAGCAGTTTGAAAGCAGATAAAAAGTTAGAATTTGTTCCCACAAACTTGCACATACAGAGGATGAGAGTTCAAGACGATGGGGGGTCAGGTAACTATTTTTCTGTTCCTCTCACTAAATCACACTTGACTTCTTTTCTCCCTGTGTGCTTGGTCCCCAGGCTGCCCCATGCATGCGCAGCCTTCCTTGTGTGTTCTCCTGCGTGGCAACTCAGATAAGAGACATGGCACAGGACCTTCGTAAGGTCTTTGTTCCCTATGCTTTTCCCTCCCTTTGTCCCTTCCCCTCGTCCGTCCTCCCTCCAGCTTCCCTTTGTGTTTCTGTGGCAGAAAGTCGCCTGTCAGTTATCCTTCCCAAGGAGGGATGCAAGCTGAGTGTTGCCGGTGTTGCCTCTGGCCCTTTGTGGCCCCATCTGGAGATGTGTAGGAACCCCCTCTCTGCTGAAATGATGGTGCTGGGCTCCAGGGGCCCTCAGACAATCGAGGCTGTGGCTGCTCGGAAACGGGCTGGGGTGGGCAGGGTCCCAGAGTGGCGTGCATATCCCTGTAGCTGGCTTGTCCACAGACCTGAGCCCAGAGTAATGGAGGAGAGCTTTCTGTCATTCAGATCAGAACTACGACATCGTCACCATCGGAGCGCCGGCAGCACACTGCCAAGGTTTTAAGGCAGGAGGTCTCCGCAAAAAGCTGCACAAATTTGAAGAGACCAAGAAGCAGTAAGTACTTGGAGGGTGTTCGTGGTCCTTGTACAGCTGTCTGGTGCTTCCTAGGTTAAAAAAAAATCAAAACGTGACCGCAAAAACATCTAGCCATCCAATGTGCTTTCGTGTGGTGGGAGGAGCTACCGTGTGGCCCCTGTGCTTCTGTGTGTGCGACTGAGCTGGGGGGTGACGAGGGCACCTTTTCGGTGGTCCTGGACCTGCAAATGAACAGCAAATTAAACTCCCCCTGGAAGGTGGCTCCCCTGTGTGGACTGTCTGCTGGCTCAGCTGTCCCTTAGAGCCCCTGGTCTGTCACACCAGGTGTGTATGTTGAACGACACAAAGTGCGAAGCCTGCAAGAGATTGATTGTTTCCTTTCCTGAAAGGACTTCAGTGCTAAACATTCCCTGTTTTAAGAAGCCTAGAGTGGGGCAGGGGGTGGGAGGGGAGCCGCACGCAGCTGCAGTCCAAACAGGAAATGGCCAGGTAGGCAGTTGGGGAAGGGCATCGTGGAGCATGCAGGGAGGTGTGGCTGAGGTGTGGTGTTTTGAGGACAGGAGCTGAGCGGGAGGGCTGGCCTTGCTGGCAGCCTGCTCAGTGTGGGGCCACACGCTGGTGACCATGGATGCAGGGGTGACAGAGGTAGGCCTGGCCCCTGCTCCAGGCAAGGCCGGGAGCAGACAGGTCAACACCACTATTTGGAGCAAGCAGTGCCATGCTTGGAGCAGGGGTGATGGGGAGAGAGCCATAAACCCTAGCTGTTGCATTGGATGTGTGGGAGACATTGGTGATCTTCCAGAACATCACCCCTCAAGATTTAAAGAGATGAGGGAGGCAAGTGTAAGAAGTCAGGGCAATGAGTGTAGATGGTCCTGTGAGATCAGTGGACCATGGAGTAGAGAAAATAGCATGCAGGTGTCTGTCTGGGGACAATGGTTATTACTTGATTATGCATTCAAGCTGATGGGGATTGAGAGTGAAAAATTGTTGATAAGAGAAGGTCGATGGAGCAAGGCTCTGGAAATGCAAAGGCCAGACCAGGCAGGGAGTCCTAGAAGGGACAAGAGAAGTTGTGCTGCAGAGAGATCTCTGAGGAGTGAAGAAACAAGCTGAAAATACCACGGGCCAGCCTCTGCAGAGTGTGGAGTTGAAAGGGTGGGACTCGCCAATGGAGAACGGAACAGTTGGAGGGAAGGTGAAGCCAAGGCGCAGGGGGCATCAGGAGAATGGACAAGGTGGCCGTGTGGAGAGCGTTGGCACCTGCCAGGGAATCAGAGGCTTTGTGCTGCCATGGGCAGGAGTCAGGACTCAGCTTCAGAAAACTGACTGCAGACTAGATCAAGGAGGGGGTGAAAGGTCAGGTCCAGTGGCCAGTCACTGGGCCAAGGGGATCAGGGATGCAGCTAGGAGCTTCTCTGCCTATGGGGCAAGGCTGGAGGGGTGAGCTGGCAGGTGGAAGAGAGCGCAAATGAGAAATCATCACTCAAATGTGTGCACAGGTGGCCCGGAGCCAAGTGAGCCCTGGAGGCAGCAGGAGGAAGGGCAAGAAAGGGCCAGTGGTTAGGAAGGGGAATTTCAGCCTTAAGGGTGGGACGGCATCCTTGGGAGGCCCCCAGACAGCCCTCTTGACCTTGATTGATCCCACCAAGGGGTCTTCCCTGTCCAGACAAGCCAGAGCCAGCTGAGGAGTCACTGACTCTGCTGTTCCCTGGGAATTACGATGAAGAGGAAGCTTCTGTGCTCACCGCAGCTCTGCACAGCCAGCCGAGAGAGCGTGTGTCTGTCACTCCATTGCATGTGGCTGTGTGGGGGTGTGAGTGGGAGATTCGAGGATGCCATGGGGGCCCCGGAGGGGAGAGCCCATCAAGAGGGGGCGCCACTGGCCGTCCCTGTCACATAAAGGTCCAGATGTTGATACCTGATTATTCTGTGTATTAAGTTCAGAACTTCTTACTTCCAAAATGCCTCTGGAGTATTTTTCAAATAAATAATATAAATTTTCATTCAATTTTCTACTAATATTATAAAACCACCTGTAGAAATGATTTTCGTTATTTTAACTGTACCTTAAATGTAGACATAACTTGGCCCGCAGGCGGGATGTCTCCCCGGGGCTTGTGCGCAGACACTGACGTTGCTCTGACGAGTAAGCACGTTGGGCTCATAATTTTTATTGTCCCTGTAGTGGGTACCTCAACACGTAATTTCAAGGGTTTTGACAAAAGATAACTTGGCTTTTTAACTTTTTGTTTTGCATTTGGTGTTTGCTAACTGCTAATACTTCGTTTTGGTTCTTTTCTTTAGCAGTTTTGAGGAGTGTTGGTGAGTTTTCTGTCTGTGGAGAGAGTGTCTGTTTGGGTCTTGCTCTCCTGTAGAGAAAGCCTGTGCTGTCCCCTCCTCTGTGAGGTGCTTCAGCCCTCGGTGCCACCGGGGGCCCCTGGTTATAGCCTCGTAGACAGAATTCTCTCTTCCAACTGCAATGTTCTTTGATAATGAATAGCCCGTCTCCAGTCTACCATTTTGCCTTCAAAACCTGGCAGCATTTTGTTGCTGTGTGTGCTCTGAGAGGGGGCCCCATTTCTCCCAGGCCAGGCAAGGCCCCGGGTGCTGGGATTTTAGCTCCTCCCACTGGTGTGGTTGGGAATCCCTTGCTGGCTTCTCTTACAAGAATCTTAGGGCTTCAGTTTTCACTTTACCCTCACCTCTTATGGGAATGAAGCCAGCTTCCATTTTCATGAATATAATTTATGCAGATTTTTAAAACAGTGTTACTTGGGCCAATTTTCCCCCCTGAAGGCAAACCAAGAATTAATATAACCCAGTGACTTTAACTACCAAAGAATTAGATGGCGGCCAGAAAGCACTGTGTCTGCTGCCTGGGGTCTCCATGGCTGCCCCAGGCCCTCCCCAGTCATGCCCAGCGTGCTTGCTCAGGCAGCAGCCAGGGCTCTGCAGTGGCGCTTTGCATGGGGACAGGCCCCAGGAGCACCTGCAGCCCTCTGGAACTGTGCCATCTCAGAGCTGGGGAGGCTCGGGGGCCATGGCTGGGCCCTGCCTAAGATGGGGACAGGAGGACGTGCTGAGGAACCTCCTACCCAGACTGAGGCCTCTTGGGCTCTCCCCATTTTTAGGACTAGGTAGTTGAGCACATGTGCTTGTATATTCACCGTCATCCCCTAACAGCAGCTCTTTGAAATTTACTCTTCCACCCCCCCCACCATATGCTTCCTGTGTGTAAGTCCCAGATTACTGTTATTAGAACGTGACCTGTAAGAACACAAGGTGAGTAGGGGGCGGTGCTTTCCTTCTGGCTTGGGGGATCGGATGTACTGGTCGGAGTGTACACAGCCATCAACATACATAGGTGTATATCTACATGACGCACACATTGCGTGTGTGCTCTAAATATTGAGGCTAGGGAAGAGCAGATTTTTAAAAATCCTATTTGAGATTGTATTTTTAAGACTAAATTGTCAAATGGCAGCTATTCATTTGGAAGAGTGATTGCAGATTGGAAAGTAGTCGTGTGCCCATCGTGCTGTGAAATTACTTCTCTTCTCAGATCACGCAGGCTTCGTTGCGGTCTGCTGCATGGGCTTCTGGCAAATCCATCGTGTTTTATCGTGGTGTGTGGGCTTGGGGTGTTGTTTCTTTCTGGGGTGCTTTGGTTTGGGGGTTTTGCATGTTTACACTGTAGTCTGTCAAGGGAGGTTTATTGGGGACCTGCCTCCGGGGTCCAAAGAGCCCAGTGGGAGGAGGGAGCAAGTCCTCATATCCCAGGGAAGTGATGGAGGTTGTGCTCCTCCACCTTCTCCCTCTTCCCCAAAACCCAAAGGCAGCTCTTTAAGGGGACCCATGAAGGCTGAGAAGAATGGGGACCAGTGAAGGCTGGGACTCCCATTCCAGCTGGAGCTCACAAGTTCAGATCACAGGAGACATCCTCACTGGGGCCTTATACTCCCTGCTTTCCTTGGCTTCCTCAGATGGTCTAAAAACCAAATTGATACTACAAGATTGATTGAGGGTCCTGGAGGAGAGACTTGGATTTATCATCTCCCTCTAGAATGGCCAAACACGTTAGCCAGGCCCCACACAGCTGGGATGTGGTCGGTTCTCAGGAGGCTGGTGTTTGTGCCGTGCAGGGGCTGGGCTGTAGCTTTGACATCAATCCTGAGATCACACATTACTTGGTGATGAGGGAAGGAGGAAGAGCCAGGTTTTCAAAGCTGTTGAGGTGCCCAAGCCTGGCCTCTGGCTTGGGGTGTTCTTCACTTCCTCTTCATCTGATGGAACATGATTTTTCAATGTAGGCAAGTGCTGGAGAAGGAAGTCTAATTGTCAGGGTCAGAGGTATGAGGGCGGAGAGCTATGGGTGTGTGCACAGAAAGTCTGAAGATTGGCCATATGGAGAAACAGGTTTCTTGTGGAAAGTCTCACACCCACGGCAGTCTCCCTTCACTGTGATAGACTGACCCCTTCTGAGATTAGCAGACCCCGTGCCTCCACTTCAGTACTGCTGATACGTTGACAGGCAAGGTTCTTAGGTGGAAGGCTGTGCGCATTTGGGTAATTATTGGATTCAATATCTGTATACGCATTTACGTAAGAGTATAGACACATACGGATAGAGACAAAAGACTTCATTGTGTTTTAATATTTCAAAGCCTTCTACCATATAGAAAGAATCTCTCAAGATTTACTTATACCCATCAATAGCTAGACTAGCCTAGGAGAACATCCCTGAGTATGAGAAGGCTTTAGTTAGTGTTGGTTGTGGGCTGGTGTTGGGAGGCTGTTGCCATCCTTATGGATTTGAGAAGACTCCTTAGAATCTGTTCTTATCCTTTCTAGTACACCATCCAGCTGCCAGTCCATAATCTACATACCACAGGACATCATCAGAGCCAAGGAGATCATTGCCCAGATCAATACCCTGAAAACCCAAGTGAGTTACTATGCAGAGCGGCTCTCAAGGGCGGCCAAGGACAGGTCTGCCACTGGCCTCGAAAGAACCCTCGCCATTCTGGCAGACAAGGTAGGAGGCACTACCCTGCTATATGTGAGATGGGGGCTCCCTTGGGTTTTTGGAAACCCTTGCACGCCCCATGCGTGCTTAGAGCTATCCATACAAAAGGTGACATTGGGATGACCTTGAAGATCTAGTGTCAGGTTTAGTTCCCCCAAAGGCCCAGGGCCCAGGGAGGTTGGTGATTTGCCTGTGGTCACAGAGCTGGATGGGGGCAGGCCAAGGACAGCACCCAGGGCAGGTGACTTCCAGCTGCTGCTTCATGCAGCTGTGTCTTCCCTCAAGTCCATGGGAGCCATTGTGGAGGCTGCAGTAGTTCCACAGCTTTCCTAGCAGCTGCCTACTCGGTGCATTTTTTGCCAATTTTTATTGACTTAGAATTTGAAGAAAGAAGCTGAGTTATGCAGACATACATTAAAGGAAATATAACTTCATTGGCTTACATATAATCAATAAGCCATTTTCTAATTAACTGTAATTTTGATCCTGATTAAAAATATACATAGGGGCACCTGGGTGGCTCAGTCAGTTAAGCCTCCAACTCTTGATTTTGGCTCAGGTCATGATCTCTGGGTTCCGGGATCAAGCCTCATGCCAGGCTTTGCGCTCAGCGGGAAGTCTGCTTGAAGATTCCCTCTCCCTCTCCCTCTCCCTCTCCCTCTCCCTCTCCCTCTCTCTCTCTCTCTCTCTCTCTCTCTCTCTCCTCTTTGCCCCACTTGTGTGTGTGTGCACTCCCACTCTCTCTCAAATAAATAAATCTTAATATATATAAATATATAAATATTGGTCACACTGGGGGATTAGATATACGAGATCATTTTGATGGATGATGGTTTTTCAAATTACTCAGTCTCTCAACACACACACGCACACACATATAGAGATTCTCGTCACACTTCCCCACTCACACCCACTTTGCTGGGGTGAGGTGCTGTTCCTGATCAGAACGTGTTATATCCTTCACATGTGTTCACTCAGCAAAAAGATCGAGAGCTGGAAATTAGATCCACTTGAAAAAGAAAGATGATGTTACTGGAAGGAGAATTATGAGCCACAGAACTGCTGCCTACAGAATTCCCCACAACCACAGTGCTGTGCTGAGAGTCCCCCTGCCCAGAGTCCAGAGCTTTAAGTATTAGATGCGAAAAGATAAGACTTAAGTGATCGCATCAAATTCCTGCCTGTCCCTTGGAACTAGAGAGGACAGCCCAAGAAGTCAGAAAAGGCTAGAGAGGACAGCCCAAGAAGTCAGAAAAGGCAAGGACACTGGGCTGTCTTCAGGCCCTTCCTTGAGTCAAATCAGGCTCAGAGGCAGGCAGGGATCGAAGAATGTCAGAGGTTTCTCTACCTCCCTCATTCTCCCTGTGTCCTCCAGTCTTTTTGTGGGAGCCTTTAAACTCAGCCGTCCCAAGGGCTCCTGCGCTATGGAGAAGGGTGCACAGCTGGGCCTCAGGATAGTTCCTGAGCTCTGAGACGACCGGCCTTGCAGGCCCTCGCCTGGGGGCTCAGCGGCTTTGGTTTGTGCATACTGCAGACCCGGCAGCTGGTCACCGTGTGCGACTGCAAGCTGCTGGCCAACTCCATCCACGGGCTGAACGCGGCACGACCCGACTACATTGCCTCCAAGGCCTCCCCCACGTCGAGTGAGGAGGAGCAAGTGATGCTTAGGAACGACCAGGACACCCTCATGGCCAGGTGGACGGGGAGGAACAGCCGGTCTTCTCTGCAGGTGGACTGGCACGAGGAGGAGTGGGTGAGTCTGCTGCCTGTGGCCCTCATTCTGCCACTGAGCTTGGGTTGAAAAACTCAAAGCCTCTTGCCCCGCCCAAGAGGTACCTAACAGGTTGGCTGCTTTGTAGACAAGCTCCACGTCTCCTTCCGGGATGGCTCTTGAGCCACCTGATTTAGGGAGGGAGGTAGCATATTCATACCTTGTGTCCATCTGAGGGGCAGGGCTGCTGCTGGCCAGGCTGGTGTCAGACCTGGTTGTAAAGGGAGTGATGTTCTCCATGGAGCCCTTGCCCCGCTGGCGGCCTGTCTCCTGTCACTGTCTACTAAAGACCCACCGGGCCCCCTGCTTCCTCAAAGCTCTCTACACAGTTAGCCCTGGAAGGGGGTATTTTGTATTTGTATTTTGGCGGATAGGGGAGGAGTCTGGAAACGCTGCCCCGACATCGTGTGCGTTGCATCCTGCTTCCTGACAGAGTGGCCCTGAGAGCTGCATCTGTCTCTCCTGAGGGAGTGACACATCACACAACTCGTTTTCGTCATTGTTTAGGACTACTGCTTGGAGGCATTTTTCTGTGAGGCACTGAGTTTTTCAGTCAGCAGCGAAGGGCTCCTCCAGCCTTGCCCTGGCATCCTGTATTCTGTGTGGGTTTCTGCAAACCACTCCCAGCCCTGCCTCCCCACTGCCCCCGTCTGAAGTGATCAGCTGCTTCCATTACCTTCCCTCCGTCCCCTCTGTGTTGGATGGTTGTAGGAGGTCTGCAACAGAGGGAGGAGGGGACGAGCTGGCTCACTGGGCCCTGTGGCCCTTCTGGAAGGCACTGGGAAGTTCTGTCCAGTCTCTGTGACAGTTACTAGCAAACGTGTCTCCAACTTTAAAAACAATGACTGCAGTACATTGATTTGTGTTTTGAAAAGCAAATAGTAATAGGGAATTCTGAATTAATGTTGATATTTCTTAATTTGTGGTATTTTAATGATCACAGTGGCCCTGGGTAGGGGAATCCGTGTATGAGGGGAGCGCATGGGAAGGGGTTTTGTTCTCTTCTGTTTTCCCCATCGGGAGAGCTGACCCCAATGGGTCCTTTTGGTTTGGAAGGAGAAAGTGTGGCTGAATGTGGACAAGAGCCTGGAGTGCATCATTCAGCGGGTGGACAAGCTGCTGCAGAAGGAGCGCCTGCACGGCGAAGGCTGCGAGGACGTCTTCCCATGCGCAGGCAGCTGTGCCAGCAAGAAAGGTAACCGGAACAGCCACGCCTACTGGATCAAACCGGAAGACCCCTTCTGCGGTGGCCCCTCCCCACCATGCCCCTCCACCATCTGCTCGATGCCGTCCTCACCTGCATGCCATCCTCACCTGACCACACGTGCGTACGCCTCCATGCTTCCATTCATGCTGCCTCCACCCCGCGCTGCATCTGTCTGTCTGTCTGTGTCTGACTCCATGACCTCCTCCCCCACGCAGACTGCAGGGAGGGCTGTCAGGCAGAGCCGGATGTCGCAGTGCACGGAGCCGTGGGCAGTGAGGGCAGCAGCTCCTGTAGTCCGTGCCCGTGGAGCCCGTGTGTGGGTCTGCGTGTCCGGCAAGGGCAGACTCTCAAGGCCACATCAGTGAGGGTGGGGCTCCCGGGCTGTTCTGGCTTGTAAACCAGTCTGAGAACCTGAAGGAGGCCCAAACGCAGATGCTTTTCTCATGAGATGGTCGATTGCAGTAGGAATTGGTAGAATAGAGGAAAAGGTGACTCATGCAGGGACACAGCTGGATGAGAGCTGTTAGCAGGCTCAGCAGCCTCGTCTAAAGGCTGGTTGTCATCAGCTGGGTGTGCTGTTATCCAGCAGGGGATGTTGCCTCAGCACTTGTTGGTAACTCAGTCAGATGGTGGAACCCACTCCTGGGGCCGAGTTCGGGTCCTCTGTTCAGCACCACCCCCGAGGCAGGGTTCTCAGTAGATGGTAGGGCGCTGGCATGAAGCAACACGCTTCAGAAACAGTCTTCTGCCTGCAGAGACAAAGCACAACCAGACGCTCTGCCCTGCATTCAGCCCTAAAGCTGGGCACACATGCTTCCTCTGCCAGCCCCTCCTTGGTCCCTGCCACTGAGGGCCTTCCACCTTTTCCTGTGAGAGCCGGAGGGGGCCATGGGCCAGGCAGCTGAGAGCTGTCTGGAGACCTAACTTCTGCCTCCTCGGCTCTCCTCTGAGAGCTTGTAAGCTGTAGTTAGTGAGGCCGGGTTGTGCGAAGCCTAGTTTGCAGACAGCAAGGGCTTTTCATTTCTGAATCGGGCAGCTTTCATTTAAGGCAGAAGCGTGCTCCTTTATGAGAGCCTCTTGATAAATCCTTCATTTGTAAGATGCCCCTCACGTTTTCAATCTGCCTGCAGTCTGTTCCCAGGGCACGATTTCACTTGAGCCTCTGATTCAGCAGTGCTCACGTCCTCCGCCCTTCCATCTGTGAAGGACTGTGGTTTCAGTTCCCCAAGCCTGTGATTGGTTTCATGGAGCTATTTTGTCCTGTTTGTCTTCTCATTTTTTAATGTAAATTGTGTTTTAAAAAAAAAAAAAAAACTGAAAGCTCATTGCTCATTTCTCTTCAGTATTGTCTTGCTTGTAATTTAAAAATTTTTCTGCAGCTATAAAAAGAGTAATTCATTGGATTTTAAAAAAAATGCCAGAGGGAGTTTATTTAATCAGATATTCTGTTATATCCATAACTTAAATGTCACTTTCCTTCTAAGCACATCCTGTATTGGTCAAATGTAGACAAATTTAAATGCAGTTTTCAAGTTATTTAAATGAGCATTTATTTATGGTATTTAGGGTATGACTTGTGTTTGCCATGCAAATCAGCTCTGTTGTGATCATGGGAATATGAAGCACACATTTGAGAGAGTCTAACTCAGCTGATCAGTACTCACAGAAATGTTTGAAACCGTATGCCACTAAATTAACTGTGGATGATCCTTTATTTATTTATTTTTAAAGATTTTATTTATTTGACGGAGAGAGACAGCCAGAGAGAGAGGGAACACAACACAAGCAGGGGGAGTGGGAGAGGAAGAAGCAGGCTTCCAGCAGGGCAGGGAGCCCGATGTGGGGCTCAGTCCCAGGACTCCGGGATCACGCCCTGAGCCGAAGGCAGATGCTTAACGACTGAGCCACCCAGGCGCCCCATGATCCTTAATTTAAAAATCTGGAGCAGAGCTAGGAAGCTATTCAGAGATGGCTCTGATCAAGAGGATCAGAAAGCACGAGACTGCGAGCTGCTTATTTTACCCGGTCTCTTACCCTCAGGGGCCGGAGCTCAGCTCTGTCGTGACTTTCTATACCATTCCAACTTCCTGGGTGGGTTGTTTTGGCCTGATGAGCAGGTTGTGTTCACACCAGCTTATCATATACGAAGAACCCTGGGCCTCTTTAAAAGGCATCATGACTTTTCATTCCAGCTCTGCACCCTGTCCTAGGTCTTTGGTTTCCATCTTCTGCTAAGGAGTCGCCCTGCCTTCTAGCTCGCTCTCCCACAGAGCTCACCAGAGCCTTGCCTGGAAGGCATGCACCTGTGCGGGACCCACTGACAAGTCCCCACCATCTGAAACCACAGAGGCTCCGGGAGCCTCTCCTTCCTTCTCCCACTTTCTGCACAAGTCACAAGTGCCCCATGCCCCTCTGCATCACCAGCCGCACCCACCCCAATCTGGTGGCCTCCATGACCTGCCATGCATGCAGTCATCCTCTCCTCATCTTGGAATAGCCATTCAGACAAACCCTGGACCAGGTGGTTTTAACTTGAGGCCTGGGGGTTGCACCCCGGATCCATATGCCCCCTGAGATTATGTGCGAAGAGAAGAGGAGGTATAAGTGGTCGTCAAATCTCAGGGTACAAACCACTAGTCCAGGAGTCCTGAAGGAGACCCCCACAACCCCCCAACACACACACCCTGCTTTGATTGAAAGATTGAATTTACCCAGTTGAGTTTAACCCCTAATGCCTTTTCGGGAATGGTCACAACCCAGCTATTTGGGATCACCACAGAAGATCATGAAAACAGGCCCCTCGACCTTCCTCGTCACTCAGACTCAGAATTTTGGAGGAAGGGGTTACGGGGAGGCAGAAATCTGTATTTTTTTTCCAAGATGTGGGGTAATTCTGATTAGCTGGACAGAGGTCTGAGAACCCTGCTCTGTATCCCTGCACACCACTGTGGGTTTCTGGCTTTGTTAGGTAGACGGTCTCTGGGTATTTAGGCTCAAGTCTTTAGTTCACAGGGGCCTTTACGTTTGCCAGTTGAAGAAGTCCCTGCCAAAGGTGATGAGAGAGGAAGGATCCCTGGCCACTTCCACCCCTGGGCAATCCAGGTTGTAAACGTCTCCATACGGCTGGTTCCAGCTATTTTTGGGGGCTCTGAAACCACCCATTTCAGTACCCTGAAGACATGAAATGACCCCTTTTCAGATTTGTTTTCTTCCAGGTGGCACACCCAGTTAACCAAGGAGTTTTAGTTTTAAAGGGAAATACGAAATTGAAATGAGTACTTCACTTGCTGAAATGCGAGTCAGTGTAGGTGAAATGGAATTAAAATTGGCATTGTTTGAGTGACCTGGAGGGACATTGTAATTCTAGACTTCCCCCAAATCATAAAAGTTTTAAATTTGATTTAAATTTTTAAGATTGGCGTAGATGTGGGTTGGTATATTGGTTTCATCCCTGGGTCCTAACCTTTGGGTCTCAGCAGTCCGTCTGCAGCCCAGGTTCCACTCATGAGTCAGGGCAGTGGGCTCTGAATTGGGGCTGATCAATTGGCTGGTCAGTCTCTCTCATTGTAAGTGTGCTTGCAGACTCTGTGGAGCCAACATGGGCTCCACCACATACAATGTGATCGATGTGGGCACCTTATCACATTGTAACATGCTAGTTTGCTTACCTGAAAGGCATTTTATGTTGAAGTCTTAGCAACATGAATGAATGAATCAGTGAGTCGGTCAGCGTTTACCACCCAGAGGGTTCGGCTGCCTCGGAGCAGCCGAGCGCCCGCGTGGGACTTCTCGGGGAAGAGGCAGGCAGGCCTCCGACCTCTTCTCTGTTCCGTTGAGCCACCTTACGGCCGGCTGCCGATGCAGTTGCTGTAAGCACTGAGTTGTTCATGTTTGAACTTTGTGCTGCTCCTTAATCATCCGTGTCGCCCTCCATTTCTGTGCAGATTGCAGCCCCCCTCCTGACGAGTCCGGCCCAGGTACGTAGTTTCCATTCACGGCTTCTGCAGATGTCTTTTGTAACCCTCAGGTAGTGGGTTTGTAGCTGAATTATCCAGGATTGCCTGTGCTTCCAGAGTTAGGAAAGTATTTTAGGAGTTTCTTCATTTGAGGCGGCTAGCGACTTGTCTTAGGTCTGGTGAGGAACCGGTTGGGTTGGGGACGGTGGCCTGAAGCAGGCTACCGCATGTACTTTTCTCGCTGGCCCATCAAAACCTTGTCAGACGATTAGTGTCCGTGGGTGCGTTGGACTTCCTGACTCAGAGCAGTGCACATTTGTAACCGATACTTCCTGTGATCCCACCTGAACTTGTGAGCGTTCCACGGAGGGGGTGCAGCCACCAAAATGTTGCAGCATTCACAGTCCCACGACATCCTCTCTCCTGAGTCCGGATGCAACTAGAGTTCTTCGGCATGGCTAGCAGGCTCAGCTGGAGATAGTGCTAAAAATGGAATCTTTTTGCTGCCTTTGCATGTAGGAGTCAATGGTTATGGCTCTAGTTCAGGGGTCGGCCGAATGCAGCTCTGAGCCGAATCCTGTCCACCGCCTCCTCTTGTAAATAACGTTATATTGCAAATCACATCCGCTCATTCACGTGTTGTCTCTGGCTGCTTTTGTGGGGCAGTATCAGAGTCAAGTAGTTGTGACAAGGACGCCATCATCCTCAAAGCCTAAAATACTTACTGTCTAGCCTTTTACCAAAAAAGGGTGCCGACCCCTGCTCTAGTTCATGTTGAGTTTCCTGGTCGTGGCTTGTGGGTTCCCCAGAGTGAGCATGAGACCCCCAAATAATATGCTTTTGCTTACCCCCCAAAACCAGCCACCCAATCAGCCTGATGATTGCGTATTTCTGACTGGATATTAATGTGAGGTAGCAGGACACCTGTTTTAGATCTAGAGCGCAGTAAACTAGTGGTTTGGGGGTTTACCAAACTCTCCCTGTCAGTTTTAGCAAACCCTCTCAGCTCATATAGCACCATGAATTTTATATCAGCTGTGTCGTTTCTAGAGGCACTGGTGGCTTGTCCACAGTTAATATCAATGGGCTAAAATGGTCCCCTGCCAAGAGTTCCTTTGGCTTTACTAGAGAGCTATATTTTATCTCAGTCAAAACACACACACACACATTTTTTTCTCTCTTTCTGTGTTTCTCCCTCCCTCTCTCCCTCCATTCCTTGTTAATGAGGGGGAAAATATGCAAAAGCGGAGTATGGATTTGAAAAAGCCTTTCAAAGTTACCCAAGGTAGTGTGCGTGGTCCACGGATTGGCCACCAGTCAGCGAGCCCTGACAGATTAGCAGCTAGACAAGGAGCTTGCCCCCAAAGTGAATCAGCTACATCACTAAGGACACTGTTCAGTTGAGCTGTCAAGACTTTCTTGACAAAGGGAGCAGAGTATGATCCTGTTATCAAATCTAACTTCCTGATATCTTTACTTAGCTAGGTCCTGGCAGAGATCTCATTTCTGTCCCCGAAATTCATTTTGTCTGGAAGTTTCTAATTGTAGTTTTTCTTCGTATTTTTTCCCACCCCCCCCAATCCTACTTAGCAGAAGCAGGCTGACACAATAGAAATAACATAGGGTTTAGAGTTAATCAGACCCATACAAATGTTCATTCTTTTTATGTATCTGGGAAGACACTTAACCTTCCTGAGCCTGTTTCCTTACCTGTATTAATAATCCTCCCTCTATGGATTAAATGAGAAAACAGTTGGAAGGTAAAGCACTGACAGGTTTTACGTACATGGTGGTTGGCACTCTTCTTGAACTCTGGAACCATCCAGACATGTCTAAGCCCTTCTCCAGGCAGATGGCAGACCATATCCCACCCAGACCCACATCTTTTCTCCAGGACAAGCTCCTAGTGCTTTTTAGCCATTCTTCCTTTACCCCCATTTTTGTCAGGGTTGTTTTTTTTCCCCCCTAATGGAACAAAACCAAGTCATACTTAAATGGATTTTTTTGAAAGAGAAGTAGGTAAAGTCAAAAAGAATTGCATGGAGAAGATTTGCTTAGTCAGCAAAGACTACTGTGTACTGTGTAATTATCAGATTAAAATGCATATTAATTACATATGTACAGATGTACATGCATGTTAAGTGGACAAGCAAAGTGAAATTGGCAACACTTGCTCTATGAGCATTTACTTCTGAAACCCCAATTACTTGGCTATTAAAACTAAGCTGCCATTGGTCTTTTTTAAATAGTTGCTGCTGAGTAAAATTTACACGCGTGAACAGAGTTCTTCAGAGAAACAAAAACATGGCCTCTGAGATTTTTTTAGAGGAAGAAAGAGACTTGGTGTTTTCTAGCAGAGCTCTTCCATTTTACCAGAAAGGACCCATGTGGCTGAGTAGTCTAGAGACTTGTCCATGGCCACCATTGCTTAGCAGCAACCGGGGCCCGAGACTCACACTGTCCACTCCTCAGTCCAGTGTCCTCTGTCACTGTGACTTCTTTGCTAAGACCTTTTCTACCGTAGACTTTCTAAATTTAAGCCTGCCTTTTTTTTTTCTTTCTTTTTGCATCACAGACATATATATATCTTTGTCCATATACAGTGTGCCTGCATACACAGTGAGATCATTTCCAAATTTTGAATGGCTACATATACTTGAAAATCTGCATTAACCAAACACTGAGTATAGGGAAGTCCTTTTGCAAGTTTTAGGCCTTTCTCTGAATCTGCTTCTCAACAAAGTGCTACTCATACAGTTTGAGAGGAGTGGAGCCAGTCTTCCTTTTCTCTGGCTTTTAGATTCTGTTTATCTAAGATAGACCTACCCTCTGGCGGCCATACCGCCTGCGCGGCCCGTGGCCTCTCCCCAGTGCGGTGATGTCTGTGGGCGTTCTGTGACTCGCACCTCATCCTAAGGGGCGTGTGCTGTCCAGGCTCCACTCCCCACCTGTGCCACATTTGCTGCACCTGCTGGGCTCACCCAGTGGTGATGGTTAAACGCCTGTTTCTGGGCTTGGTGGCCTGTTATAAATAGACCTGATGAGGGCATGTCTTTTCTCTTTTAAATACCTTCTAAATAGGAAGGCGAAAAAGAGCCAAAGCCCAAAATACCTTTAACTCTGTTTTTCCACTCGGGGGTTCTATTTTTAAGAAATTGTTTTGGTACAGGGTCACAATTTCCTAGTATCTCTAAAAGAAAACTAAACCAGAAATAGAGGGCACCAGGTGGGAAGGTGGGGGTTGGGGGAGAAAGTGAGGGCAGAAGCAGGGAATAGTCTGAGAGCTGAAAACTGGGGACACCAGGTGAAACAGCCTTTCCTCCAGACTGGGAAGTGAGACTAACACAGCTGAACACAGCTGCACAAGGATGGAGGTGTCCTTTTCTCTAAAAGGACGGGGGCCTCTGCCTTCATGGCCGGGGCAAGAGAAGCAAGATGACGGGTCACTTCTCTGGGGGCCCTTCTCTCCCTGGGCGGGGGGCGGTGGGGAGGACAGTGGTGACTTGCAGATGACTCGCAGAAGCTTTTTGGTCATTTTCCTCAAAAGGAACAATCTTGAACATTTATGGGTACAGTCCCAGTAGGTGAGGGAGACCAGGCCTTCCTGAGCCGTCCCCAGTAGCTCTGCTGCTTACTTAGTGGAAAAGCTTCAGGCTAGAAGGTTGGGGACCCAGGGTGGTTCCAGGGAGAACTTGGTGCCGGTCCTGGGCCAGAGCTTGGGCCAAGCAGAGTTACGAGATGCAGAAGGGGAGGGGAGGGGGGAGAGGGGCACAGGGGCGGTAGGGGCATGTAACTTGCTAAACTTCTAGAACCTGACTCTTGAAATCTTCCTCCTCAAACGACTCCTTCCTCGTGCCCAGGTGAATGGAGCGAGGCGCTTTACCCCCTGCTGACCACCCTCACAGACTGCGTGGCCATGATGAGTGACAAGGCCAAGAAGGCGATGGTCTTCCTGCTCATGCAGGACAGCGCCCCCACCATAGCCACATACCTGAGCCTGCAGTACCGCCGCGACGTGGTCTTCTGCCAAACCGTAAGCCCCGGGAGTGGCGTGCGGGAGCCCACGGGCACCTCTGCCCCCAGAAAACACAGCCTTAGAAAACCTTTCTGTCTCCTCACACTGAAAAAACCAAGGATGGCAACACTTGCTCCTGCCTGTGGCTCTTAAGTGCCTTTAATAGAAAGGTCTAGATTTCAACCCAGAGGGACGAATCCTACTCGAGAAGTGTGTATTTAGGAGAGGGTCTGAGTCCACACTTGCTTCTCCCTGAGGAAGTGGCGGGCGCCGGTGGGTTGTGCACTCGCCCTGCTCCTGCCCGAGGTGTGCCGGGTTCCGGACAGCCCAGGCCTCTTGACGACCTTTCTTCCAAAAAGCAGTTTAGTGAGGGAGACCCGGATGCTGCTGTCAGTGCAGTCTGTTTACTTGTTTATAAAACAGCAGGTGCCTTCGTTCTGCTGCTCGTGCACAACTGTTATAATGATGTTGGTGAAGGGAAGAACTCAAGCGAATGTCACGAGTTCAGCAGATGCCAGTTACCACGTTAGCAAAGTGAACAGTGACCGAGGGTCAGGCTGGTGCTCTGACATTCTTCCGGCCCAGCCCCACAGAAAATCTCCCCCTGGGGTAACTTCCAGAGTGACCGTGTTCTCGCTCACTTCTGTCCTTCGTTGTGATCACTTCAGTTTCCAGCCAGAGCTGGTCTGAATCTGTGAGTATATAGGCCCTTTTCGCTGTAGGAAATTAATTCTGGGCTTCCAGAAGGTTCTAGCCCAGGAGTAAGCCCAGGCAGTTTGGGTTGAAAGCTGAGCCAAAACCAAACCAGCCCTTGGCAGCAATAGGAGTGGCCAGCCTGGAGTACTGCACGGCCTCCCCGTGGCCTGTGCCCTGCATGGCCTCAGAGCCAAGCGCCCCCCACACCCCAGAGGGAGGAAGGGAAGAGGTGCTACTGCAGCCCAACCAGAGCAGTGGAAGCAGAGAAGCTCGGGGCTGGGGGCACGGCACGGGCTGGGAGCCACTTAGTGAGGCGGTGTCTGCCCCCCACAACCGTTTCACCTCGTGTTCCCCCCCCCACAGCTAACTGCTCTCATCTGTGGCTTCATCATCAAGCTGAGGAACTGCCTGCACGACGACGGCTTCCTGCGGCAGCTCTACACCATCGGGCTGCTGGCCCAGTTCGAGAGCCTGCTGAGCACCTACGGTGAGGCTCCAGGGGTACCCACGCCCCCTGTGCCTCCGGGATCCCGGGTTCAGGAGCGGTGCGGACATGCGTGACACCCGTTCTTTCTTCCTAAGTATGTTTCTGATTACACACATAGTACGTGCTGATAAAAATAAATCCAGGCGTCATCAAAATATGTAAGGACCCAAGAAAAGTCCCGTGTAGTTACACACACACCCCTTCGTTTGTTTTGTTGATGGTGGTTGTTACAATCAAAGATCTTTCTAGTTGAGGGTGGATGATAATTGTTGAAGCAATAATTTCCTATGGGACATGTGGGCTGTTTCTGAGTTACTCCTCTGAAAACAGTGCTGCCATACGTCTCTGCACACAAGTGTTTGTGCGCTTGTAGGCCCATTTCTGCAGCCACGACCTTATTAGAAGGAATGTTTCTGGGTCAAAGGGTAGGAATATTAAAAAATTTCATAGATATTTCCAAACTGCCCTCAAAAAAGACTCTCTTCTTCCTACTTTCACGTTCTGTTTATTTCTTCTGAGATAGTAAAAACAGGTAATTTTTTTAGAAGTATTTGTCCATCTTTGGAGTTATGAGACATCAAATAAATACCAAGCCCCGCGGTGGAGAAGGATCCGGCCACAGTGTGCTGTTTGGCTGTCTCTCTCCGTTTCTAAAGCACCAGATCTACCTTCTGAGCTTCTGTGCGCGCGGGTCCCCTCCCCACGCTGTCCGTCACCAGGAGAGGGCTGGGAGCCATGGCGCACGTCTCCATCAGCGGCACTGATGAGTGTGGCTGTGGGGGTTTCCGTGGCAGCGTTTCCCACGGAAAAGTGAGTCGTAGCCACGCCTGATCCCATCACCTCCCGTCTGTGCCGAGCTCCGTGGCCATGCCGAGCCCATGGGAAAAGTGGCAGGTCCCCTGTACCTGACAGCCTTCCGTCCCTCTTGTGCACCCAGGTGAGGAGCTGGCCATGCTGGAGGACATGAGCCTTGGAATCATGGACCTGAGGAACGTGACCTTCAAAGTCACTCAGGCCACATCTAGTGCATCGACTGACATGCTGCCTGTCATCACGGGAAATCGGTAGAAAGATTTTTTTAATCCTCAGAACTAGCCCTGTGTTTTAATTTATGTTCATTACACGTGGCATACTTGTCATTTTCTTATCATGTCTCTTTCAGTTGAAGACATTGACCATAGTCTTCTACATTAAGTTCACAGACCTTTCAAGGTTCACGACCAGCACTCTGGAAACGGCTGAGCCAGACGGCCAGTCCATACTGTCGTGTAGAGGCCAGCTTGGTTTTCCTCTTCTCACCCGTCTCCTCTCCTGCCTCTCCCCTGTCACAGCCCTCACCCGCCCTCTGCCTCTCTTCACTGTTTTGCAGTGATGGGTTTAACGTGCGGATCCCTCTGCCGGGCCCCCTGTTCGACGCCCTGCCCCGGGAGATCCAGAGCGGCATGCTGCTGCGGGTGCAGCCCGTCCTCTTCAACGTGGGCATCAACGAGCAGCAGACACTGGCCGAGAGGTGTGGGCCCAGGGTGGGTGGAATGGTCGCTGAGGTCGCTGAGGTGATGTGGAAAATGTCCTTAGTCCTCTTCAGGCTCTGAGTGCTGCAGGAACTATGTCATCTCCCCCCTCCTCCTTTGGGCATAGTTCTTGAAGTGCGGCCATACACCGAACCCTGTGTTTGGTGCTGGGGACACAAAGATGACCCAAGTGTGGTCTGTATCCTCAAGAGACTTGGGCTGGGAGGAGAGAGATGGAGGCGCAAGGATGAAGATGAATGCAGGGAGTAGTAGGGATCCTACCCGGAGACCCAGGGAGGGGGTCTGGGAGGGCTTCCTGGAGGGGATGATGGCTAAATTGAGTTTTGAAGAGTAAGTAGGAGTTAGATGAGGAGGTGGAGGAAAGACCTGGCATCTGAGCCCAATAAGCCTGGGCAAAGGCAGGTGGGGAGAAACCGTGTGGGGGCTGGAGGCCAAGGCCCCAGGCTGGGATGGGCAGTGGTGAGGTTAGAGAGGCCTGTATGCCAGGCGAGAGCCTTGCCTTGATTTTCCAAAGGCCTGTGTCTTGTAAACTCCCTCCACGTTCTGCCAGGCAACAGGGAGGAGTCACATGTGCCCATGCGTGCAATCGTATGTGTGCACATGTGTGTGCGTGTGTTGGAGGGGCGGAAGGTTTGGGCATATGTAATGACCTTCTACTAGTGCATGAAAACCTTTCCTGTTTTATCATTATATTCATGTGACATATATGTTTTAGAATAAAAAGGTGTTTAAAAGTGCTTGCCGTGAAGGGAATTTGGTCTCTAGGATGATGCGCTATCTTCTTTTTGGGCCTTTGGGACCCAGTGGTCAATATCCATTGATCCCTAAGTATAGGGTCACCCCCACTTAGCAAATGTGGTGTGGCTGGTGGGAGACACTGGAGAAGTTTGAGTGGAGCAGGACCCAATCACATCTACATATTAAGTGGATCACTTGCTGGTCATGTGCCAGACAGATGTGAGGGGAACAAGTGTGATGAGGAGGTTGTTGGAAAGGGTCCAGGCCAGAGGCGGTGAGCTGGATCAGGCAGGGGGTAGTACAGATGTAGGGACAGACTGAAGGACTGTTTCAGTGGTGAAATGAAAGGTTTGGTCTTCAGCTGGGCAGCGTGTGAGAGAGATAGTGAAGAGAGTAACGGACTAGGCTTCCAGGTCGGTAGTGAGTGTGTGTTGCCACCCACTGAGCCCAAGAACCAGAAGGGTCATGCTCAGGGGCCAAGGGAGCCTGGCTTAGACTGGGGCCACCAGCCCAGGAAGCAGAGACCTCTAAGTTGTGGGCAGAACTGGAGGAGCCTACTTCATGGAGAGTGGGCGGCATCAGGAGGCCGGCAGGGAGTTGTCCCAGCGAGGACAGTAATGCTCCCTGCGTCGGGCAGCTGCCGTTCCTGATGACTACAAGAGCAGTTTCTGAAAAGGTTGAGGCAAGGCCACATCGCAGCAAGCAGAGGGGCAGGTGGTGGAAGGGTGAGGCAGTGGGGGTGGAGAAGACTTGGCAAGGGCCAGGTCTTTGCTCATTCATCTGCTTTTGGGACACTGACCCCTCAGCTCATAAACAAGCCCAGCTCACTGTGTCCTGGGGCAGTCCCCGAGGGAGCAGGTGCCTAGAGGAAAAGCCATTGCGGGCATCGGGGTGGGTGGGCTGTGATGCACCCGCAGGAGGGAGTCCTGCCTGTTGAAGGATGATCTGGGACCATGAAGAGGCTGATGTCCTTGGAGGTCACGCAGCAGGGCAGTGGCGGAGCTGGACTGGACACCCAGGCCTAATGACCACCCTGCGTGACCACCTCTGGCATATCCTGACTACCTGCGAGGTGTGCAGAGGATGAGCCTACATGGAGACAGGAGCGCTAGGGCCTCCCATACAGCCCAGGGGGAGCAGCTAGCCGGGTGTGGTTATCCAGCAGGCAGAGCGACTTCCACTTTGAGTGCAGGACTGGGTCCTCACTCCCCAGCCAGAGCCCCATTGCTGTCCCCTCTCATAAGTACCTCCAGGAAGGGAGGACACAGGGCCACCCAGCGAGCATCCGGGAGAGGGGTTTCTATGCATGATGCCGCATGAGTTCCGATCACCTTTGAGGCACATCTGTACCAAGTGTGCATGGTTCCTGCTAACGAAATGTAAACCAGTCACTGACGGGTAGAGATGGCCTGATGCTTGGGAGGAGGAAAGCGGCTTAGAGTTCAGCTGTGTGCCAACCCTTGAGAGAATTGACATTGTTAGCTTCAGTGCAGTTATGCTCATGCTAGAAGGAAGTGTCATTGACTCATGGTGTCCCGTCTGACCTTCGTAGGTTTGGAGATACGTCTTTACAAGAAGTTATTAATGTGGAAAGTTTGGTGCGGTTAAATTCCTACTTTGAGCAGTTTAAGGAAGTTTTGCCTGAGGATTGTAAGTATTTCTTCACTCATGGTCAGTTTCTTTTTCACCTGTCTTCTGTCTTGTGTCACTTTGGGTGCTGGAGCCTTTCCTGCTGCTCAGGCCGTCTGCTCAGCCACCATCCAGATGCTGCCTCCACACGCACAATTCCCCCTTTGCTTCCTTGTTCCCCCAGCAGCCTGGTCACCTACTCGGACTCTGCCTGGCTTGAGTCCCCACCCAGAGAAACTTCCGTCAGGCTGTGGCCCTTGCTGAGTCTTCTCTGGCTGGTTGTCTTGTCACCTGGATACTGCGGGGCTTTCTCACAAGCTGTCCAGGCCACTGGTGTTCACTGATGCCAGCGGCTGGTGTTGTGCCCCTGCTGGTAGGACAGGTGGGGTCACAGAGGCAGGGCCCCCACTCGGCCCCGCGCTGGGGTGAGCTCCCCGTGCACCTCCTTCTGTGGTACATAGAGTAGGATGCTGAGCAGACACTTAGTGCTGGGTGTGGGGGCTCGGGGGGCCCTGTGTGGGTGTTCCCAGAGGCAGGGGAGAGTGACAGCAGCCTTCACTCTGCCATCGGCCCTCCCTGTGCCCCTGGACTCAGGCAGGGGCCCCGGGCTCACCGCACTATCTGTACAGGGGAATTCTCTCCTGATTTCATACTTGGCTGGGCACCTGTCCTGTGTAAAGCACCACGGGACCCAGTGAGAATGAGACTAGATCCCGCCTGGTTAGGGAGGGGCTCTGCTTCTCTGTGCTGGCACTGCCCCGGCTGTGAGGGGGCACCCCCGGTGAAGGAGGCAGACTCGGTCCCTGGGTAACACCAGTGTCCTTAAGGGAGATTCCGGAGGAGGGAGATGGGAAAAGCCTTCATTCGCATTCCCGGGTCACTGATGTGCCTGGCGCTGTGCCGTGCTCTGCGCACATTTCCGCACTGACTCCCCACGACAACGCCACCACCCAGGTGTCAGTATTGGTTGTGCGGAAGGGCTGGCCTGGCTCTGAGGCTCGGCACTTAGTTGGCGAAGGTGCCCTCTTAGGAGACACTGTGTTGCAAGGGACCTTGGGCCTGGCTGGGGAGTTGATGTCAGTTTCTAGCAAGGAAGCGGAGTGGGCAAAGCCTTCAGGGATTCGTCTGGAATCAGCAAGAGTGTGCTGAATGGCTTGGAGGAGGGGTGCAGGCCGCTGTGCACAATGTTTTCTTCTCCCTCTGACTCTGACCTGGGGGTGTGGGTAGCTGGAGAGGAGAGGCACAAGGGGAAGTCACTCTGGGAGCACACTCCTTCACAGCTGTGTGAGATGGTGCTGGGGAAGAGAGAGCTGTGGGCACGTGGTGGAGAGACACAGGGCCTGCGCTGGCCATGGCCACACAAGCTGGCACCCACTGATGGGCAGAGGAGCGGGGTTGGGGGGTGAGGAGAGCAGCCCAGGCACCAACGGCCTTTGCGATATGGGACACAGGCCACAGGTGAGGCCAGATGGGGCATACCTGTTGCCACCTTGGTCGGCAGCATGGGTGACATGGGGCTGTCTCGTGGCTCGGGTCACTGTGTGCAAGAGGAAGGGACTGAGCATAGAGCCTCTGGGGAACGGCCCACATGGAGATGGCTTGAGAAGAGAAGATTCAGTAGACAGGTGGGAGAGAGTCCTTGCAGGCAGGAGAGCAGGGGTGTTACCTGGGTGCTGAGGGGGCAGTGAGGGGAGGAGTCCCTGGTGACTTCTGAGGCACAGTCAGTGTGGCCAGAGCTGCAACCAGGGCAAGTGACAAAATGACACTGCCTCAGTAGGCCACTCTGCCCCAGAAATCAGAGATGTGAAGTGGGTGACAGGGGAAGGAGCTAGAGAAACACTGGCTGCAGGATGCAGGAGCAGCTGGGGCTACACTCGGGGGCTGCTGTGGACAGGGGGAAATACAGGTGTTCATGGCAGGTGGCCTCAGTCTCCCTGGGGAACCACAGAGATGCTGGCGCTGACCACACACTGGAATTCGCTGGGGAGCCCAGACAGTCCTGATTCCCAGGCCCCACCCCAGAGTGGTGGGCATCAGGAATTCCAGAAACTCCCAGGCGCCAGGTTGACAGCCATTAGTGAAAGGATCTCCTGGTGCTTCAGGTCACCAGTACCTGGGCTCTTAGGAGCCCCCCGGTATTGAGGTGTCCTTACGTGCTTCAGTGACCATAGTTGAAAGTGACGGATTTGTCAAATCCTTGCACGTGCCAGGCTGTCTACATACTTGACCTGGATTAGCTAATGTGATCCTCACAGCAGCCTTGGGGGATGGGCCTGGTTCCACACCATTTGATATTTGAGGACACTGAGACAGGAGGGTGAGTCTCCCAGGAAAGGAGGCCAGGCTGACTGCCACCAGCGCCCACCTTCCAAGTGCTGCAAGGGTCAGAGAGAGTAGAGCACTGAAGCTTGGACTGGAGGGACAGGGTCTTTTGCAGGGCCAGGGCCCTGGCCAGGGCACCATGAAGGGGAGGAGGGAGGAGGGATGGAGGCCATGTGGAGGGCAGTGAGTGGGCACAGGGAGCCATGTGGTCAGGAAGTGGGAATTCCGTGCTCAGTGTCTTGGAGGGCAGCCTGTTTCCAGTGACTTGAGACCCCAGGAGATGTAGCCTGGTGATGAAGGCCAAAGAAGGGTACGGCCTACAAGACAAAAGCAGGCCAGGCGTGGGCCTCTCCAGGGTGGACCAGTAGGACAGGACCACAACCCAGAAAGGTGGGGGAGCAGCAGCCCATTGTGCCTTCAGCCCCAGGAGAATCGGGGCTCTGTGAGGCCGAGGAGATGGAGCGCAGCCAGTGAATACCCTCTCAGTCTGCTCGGTTCATCAGTGGGCAGGTGAGCACTGACCGGGCCGCAGGGGAGGCCAGGGAGAAGCTGCAGCCAATCTGGGGAAGTAACGTGCTGTGTCTCCTCCAGGAGACAAGCTTTCCTCCTCTGGGCTCCCACAGCCTCCATCACAGACCGAGCCCCTCATGAGCAGGAGCCCCCTTTCCACGTCCGTTTCTGCCCCAGTCCCCTGATCAGCATGGTGCCAGGCACATACCAGGTACATGCAATGATTAGCCTAAGATCCTGCGTACACGAAGGTGAGCTTGTATGGCGGAAACTCTGTGTGCAGCTGGATCCCAGAATTCCATGTGTTTGGTTTTAATTTGGGGATTCAGGCACCATGGCTGTTTTTCTTGGACTTGACCTGGAGGCTCTTCTCTTTTTCTCTGATGATCCTGGGGTTTGAAAATCCCAGGTTTCTTAGGTGAGGGGATCAGACTGATCTTCCAGTTCAAGGGTTCTGAAAGGGCTGGAGACTGTCATGGTGGCAGAGGGAGTCTGTCAGGGAGAGTAGGTCACTCCAGGTCCATGGGAGGAGGCCGTACTGCCCACATCCCCCAGGGGTGGCCAAGCCCACTCAGTGGCCAAGACCCATTGCCCTAAGCATCCTCCTCCCTGTGGAGGCTCTGAAGACCAGAGCCCCCTCCCGCCCTCAGTGACCCCATGTCTGTGCTCCAGCCCCTCAGAAGAGCTGAAGGAAGATGAGTGTTTGCCCTTGGCAGGTGGGACCGAAGTGGCCGTGAAAGTGATTTAAGTGCTCCCGTGTCAGTAGCCCGGGCCAGTCCCTAAGCACACCCCTTCTTGCATAAGTCACCCCAAGCTTCCAGCTTGGCCAGGAGCCCGTGCTGTTGTCGCCTCCGTGGGCCACAGGCCTGGGTGCCCCGCCAGCTCTCATGGATTGCCCCTGTCTTGCAGGCCTACCTCGATCTCGGAGCCAGACGTGCCTGCCGGAGCTGCTGCGTTTTCTGGGCCAGAACGTACATGCCAGGAAGAATAAGAACGTCGACATTCTCTGGCAAGCCGCTGAGGTAGTACCCTCGTTATACTGAGGAAAAGAACGTTATTGTTGCACTTGCTGCCAATAATAATAATTATGATAATAAATCAGAGTCTCAGCCAGGAGTAGAGAGAGCGAATTTCTGCATATGGACACAAAAGACAGTCACCGAATGTGTCCAGAACTCTGGAGGATACTGAAAGGTGCCTGTGGGTCCATTACTTTCGGGCTACCTGAATCCCAGTAAGCTGGGCACAAGACTCTATCCCCTGGGGCATTTAATAAGCAGGCTGATGACAGTTGTCACCCGCAGAAGCCTGGGCAATCGATACCAGCTACAGTGTACTGCCTGCTGCATCTTTTAATACCTTCGGAGGTAGACCACAGTGACCTTTGCAGTCTCTTTACACAGGACTTTTTGTACCTTGCAGTTCAGATCTCTTTTCCCAAGTACTTCCAGTATTTCCTCATAAATGTTCCTGTGGAGTTCATAGCTAGCCGTTCACTCACCCCTGCTGAGGGTGACCTTAACTGGTCTCCACGACAGCATTGTGACCTGTCCAGTGTTGTGGCTTGCACACATAGACTCAGGAACGTGTGATCCCCAGATGGCATTCCAGCTCCTGGCCCGTCTGCCCTCTGCACCTGGGGGAGGAGAACACACCACACTGCCCACTCACACCTGGTTACCCCTGGTTCACAGAGCACAAGTAGCCATTAGGAGGGCTGTCTCTCCCCTCCACCCTCATGGCTTTGCTGAGCTACTCATCCTAGAGCTTTCCTGTTCTCATCAGGAAAGTGTTCTCTCCACCCCGGGTCTCTTGCACAGCAGCAGACAGTCAGCTGGTCATGGTGCTTGCCTGCTGTTTGGGAGACCCTGTGTTTGAAAGCCTGTCTTCCTGGAGCCCTGTCTTTGAACGTCCCCCACTTTGTGCCTTTGTTAGTGGCTGTGGCTACTGACGCCTTTCTGTTGCATGAAGCTGTGAAGAGTGGACATTCCCCTGTATATTCATGTGTTCATTGAGCCCTTCACGTGCCCCAGCTGGTAACTCTGTGCTCGTGAAAGCTGTGGGATGGGTCTGAGGAGCTCCCCTTTCTGGGCCAGGCTGAGTGACAGGAAGCTTGAGGGGATTCATGGGCCTCATTTTTCAAATCTCGTCCTGGTTCTGAGACCTCATCTGCCTTTGCTCCCCCAGGCTAGGCCCAGCAAACAGGGTGTAGGGTGAGCTCGTGCTTGCTGGGGTGCCTCTGCAGGCAGAGGAGCTCTGTACTTTCTTAGTATGTTTTAGGGTGGTGCTGAAACCCCTTGGCTGGCCGTGACAAGCCTGTCACACAGGTATCTTTGCA
This sequence comes from Ailuropoda melanoleuca, assembly GCF_002007445.2. Taxonomy (NCBI): domain Eukaryota; kingdom Metazoa; phylum Chordata; class Mammalia; order Carnivora; family Ursidae; genus Ailuropoda; species Ailuropoda melanoleuca. The sequence goes on along the minus strand of NC_048221.1, from coordinate 68,083,727 downwards.
AGACTTCAAGCACAGAGCAAGCTTTTCCTCGTGGGGCACAGAGGCCAGAGGGTGACACAGCCAGATCCCTCCACAGTGGCACAGAGCAGCACCCACCCATTCACTCTTTCACTCTGCTTGGAACAAGCATGCAGATGGCTTTATGGATGAGAGTGGATGCCGAGACCTGTGCACACCTTGTTTGGGAATGTGGTTCTGTTTTCCTCTTGCTAGACAATAGAAAAATCACCAGCTATGGCTGTGATCCACCATCCCCTGTAACCAGGTTAGAAAAGCAGCCCATCCAGTCCCATATATTTTGTTCCCAGCAGAGTTTCAAGGTATAGATTTTCAGGTGGAAAAGTCTCAGAGGCCCTGGACATATCACTTCTTAGATTCTCCACCTGGGGGGGGGGGTCTCCTGCGAAGACACGTATTTATGCAATGCCAAGTCACTCCTCTCTCAAGGCCTCCCATCCCCAGTTTGACCAGAGCCTCCCTCCTTTTCTGGATCTTATTTCTTTTCATTTCTGTATATAAACAAGGGGTCCCTGGCTAAACAGTTAGGATATCATTGGTCAGGTCGAGGCCCTCATTTTGTGGATGGGGAGACCAGCCAGAGCCCCAGAGCTGGCTGATGGCCCCCTAGAGGCCGGAGCCTGGCACTGCAGATGACGCTCCTGTGCAGGAATGCACTTCTGGTCACCCCTGCCTGCCTTCTGGAGTCTCTCCTAGTTCTGGATACACCATCTATGAATGTGAACGTCCTTTGAACCTATTTGTGGTTCTAGCTTGTGCCATGTATCTGGGTCATGAACTCTGCAGCCTGTAGAATTCAGTGAGTAGGTGCACGTTCAGCCTCCCCTCATCATGTGGATTATATCCCTCTTCATCCAGCTTAGGGGATGCTTAGCGTTCTTCTTTTTTTTCTTTCCTTTTAAAATTTTTTTCTCTGTTCTCAAAAGAAGACTGTCTTCCTCCTGATGGTCTTGGCTGAACTTGTTTGGGACTTTTCTCTTTTGTCTTTCTCTAGACACAGTGCTTAGGACTACACTGTGCTCTCTACCTGGTGGCATTCCTGGCAGTGGCTTCACGTTCTTGGCTTTGCTGGCCTGAGACGCAGGCGTGGTGCCGCCTCCAGGGCAGTCTGCGGTGGCTCTGGTGCACCTCTGGAGTGCGGCACGTTATTAGAGCTCACCATCATCTAGTTTTGATTTTTTTCACTAAATACAGTATTGTCCTACCTGGTACAGGTCCGTAGGCCCTTATCTGAACCCCCTGTGGGTAGATGTTTTGGAATTCACAGGTTTCCATATTTTAGAAAGGTGATTTGGTATACAGTTGGTGCACATTGTGTAATACATGCGTATCACCTACTTGATGTGGTACACATGTATGATTGAACATACCCAGGGGAGTCTGGGGCAGCGCTCTGGAACCAAACTCATTAATATTGCTTTATTAAAAAATATAAAGATTTATATAAAATGGGATAAATGAAGATTATAAATAATTTCTCATCAGCTCAGATCTGGCTATACTGCCAAATGAAGTTGCCATAAACTTAAAAAGTCTTTTGTTTTAGGGCTTTCTGCTCTTGGGGACTGTGTACCTAGACTTACATCTAATGGTACAAAGAAAATGCCCCCAAATGTCCTTCCTGTGGGGGAGAAGGTGCCCTGGGGTGGCCTTTTCTCAGCCCAGAGGCTGCCCCACTGTGAGCTCCCTACTTGTGAAGGGAAGAGTGCACTGACCCCTGACCCCTGCTCAGCCCTGAGTGAGCTGGAGGATGGTGGAGGTGGCCAAGGGGAAGCTCTTCTGAGATATTTCCATCTGTGCAGGTGAGGAGGAGAGTAGAGACAGTGGGTCTGTGCTATGCCTTCCAGAAAGGTCTGGAGACTTGCCTGGGGGCGGGGCATCCTGAGAGCTGCTCTGACCTCCTGAGGTGGTCTTTGCTGCCCTCCTTCGCCCAGGGCCCACACACAGGTCTGAATGTGATGAGATGGCCTGGGCACAGTTTGGAAGAGGGCAGTGGTTAAGGTCAGCACACAGACAGTGATGCCCCAGAAAAGAAGGGGGAGCCTAGGCCTGGAAGGAACGGCCTGTGGGGGGGGAGTCACACGAGGGATGGGGACAGTCACACGGGGACAAAGGCGGTCCCATGGGCAGTGACATGATTTCTGCTGCTGGCTCTGGCCGGACGTGGAGTTGGGGAGCAGAAGTAGAGGGAATGCTGGCCCGGGGGAGTTGGCGTTGCCACATGCCACCATTGACCATCCAGATCCTGTGTCCCGCGAGCAAAGCATGTTCCCGTTCTGTGGCATCTCCCTCTGAGCACAGCCTGTGTCCCTGTTGCAGATCTGCCGCCGCCTTAACGGGGTCCGGTTCACCAGCTGCAAGAGCGCCAAGGACCGCACGGCCATGTCGGTGACGCTGGAGCAGTGCCTGATCCTGCAGCACGAGCACGGCATGGCCCCGCAGGTGTTCACCCAGGCCCTGGAGTGCATGCGCAGGTGAGTCCCGCTGCCCAGGCCGCCCGCCCCGCCTGCCCCGGGCTCCGTGTAAACTGCAGATGAGCCGGTCCTGCCGGGGCGCCCCCAGCCCAGGTCCCCTTGACTCCCGCCGGCACACTCTGGTTTGACTTCGGAAAATTCACTGACGTCTGCCAAGTCAAACCGTCGGCAGTCTCAAATTGAGCCTGTGTTCTCTTTCAAGTCAAGGGGGACAAGAGAGCTAGCAGTCTCTGTGAGCAGGACTGCTGTGAAATCGGTGACCTCAGGGCAAGCTTAGGAGTCAGGACGTTGCCCAGGGCAGTCCAGTGCGGCCACGTGTGAATGGTTGGGCACGTGGCGGCCCTCAGCACCCCCGCCTTGCTGCGGACAGGAACGAGGCCAGAGCTTCCTCAGCAGGCACCTGCTGTTTCCACCATGCATATTCGTTCCTTTCAAACTTGAGAGAAGGAAATGCGTCTGCAGGTTGCACCGGTTTGCTCTGCTTCTTCTCTAGCCCTCGACACAGTTTGCTTTTCTTAGCAAAGTGTCACATGAGTGTCTTATGGTAACGGCAGCAGCCCCCCCCACCTGTCCGTGTGCCGTGGCGACCTCACCCTAATGATGTTCTGATTCTGAGGCAGCAGGCGTGTTTGCAGAATGAAACCCGGGACTAAAAACTGTCTACTGTTGATCGATGCCTTGTTTCAAGCACTGCTGGGGAGCACCTTACCTCACATACCAAAAGAAAGGATAAGAAACCTGGCTTTCCCGTCTCCTTCAATGTAGCCACCAATGCTGTCAAAGTCTCATTTCCAACGGTCACTCCTACTGAATGTTCTGTATCATTTGTCCTCTCACCAAATTCTTTAAAGCGTTCAATTCTCTTATCCTTTCTGTATGTTTCTGCCGTTTGACCTTCTCACAATAACCCACAAAAGTGATGCCTGAGCTCCTGTCTCTTGATAATAGCATTTTGTAGGAATGGAAATGTGTTGTCCCTGTTTTGTCTTTTCCACGTTCATCCAAACCCCTCTCTGTGACCTCGGGGCTTCTATTTATGCACGTGTGGAAAGTTCACCGCCTTCCCTGTACTGAGGCTCAGGGAAGCTATGGAGACTCTTGAGACCCCTGCCCAGGCACCCTTAGTCAAGCCTGCCCTCGCACCCTGTCCCTGATGCCATGAGGGTGGCAGGGCCTGGGCTTCCAGCCATGCACGTCTGCACCCTGTGAGCTACGAAGTGCTGGTAGGGAACACCTCAGTGAGATGCAGGCCTCTGCTAGAGAAGAAACACGAAAAATGGAAGAGGGGGGATACCCGTGGCTGTCAGAGTGGAGTAGGGTCAGGTCCACTCAGTAGACCAGGCCCTGCGTCAGGTGTATAGTTGATGTGTAGACTGCTACCCAGTCCTGGCTTCTGGAACAGATTCGAGAGAACAGCAATTCGTTCTGACTGCATCTGTACACAGAGGTCTCTGGAGACCAGAGAGAAAGGGGCTCCTTAGAAAGACACAGGGGCGGCCGCATCTGCTGGGGCTGTGTGGGCAGGACCCACACGCGCACAGAGTAACTGCTCTGGCCTTCTGCACACGTCATCCATCACCTAAGAAAGTGATATTCCTTGTAGCAGAATTTAAAAATACGGATAAGCCCCTCCACCAGCTGTTCTCGTACCCCCACCTTAGAATCCTCCGTATTCCTACTATTAACAAGCAGCCGTGCTCATGTCTGATGTAGACACGCACACACAAGTACATAGGCGTGAGTGTGGTTAATACGCACGCTGGGGTCACCCGTGCCTGAGTAACGCACAAAACACACAGATGCGCAAACAGATACAGCTCGGTGCGCAGTTGTGCCTGTCATCGCCTACTTTTTTCATTTTGCTGTCTTGTGAGCATTTTTTCAGGTTAGTAAGTGGAGACCTTAGGATTTTGAGCACACCATAACAATCCAGTTGGCTGCCAGGGAATAGCTAAGCCAATGGTGGTTGTCAGCACCTCGAACCAGGGGGTGGTGAACCCCCTCATGGATGCTCCTGGCCACGCCTGCCGCTTTGATCCCTTAGGTTAAAACGTACACACCTCTGTAAGGTTTTTCATACAAATCGTCACACTCCCACCCCTGTCCCGAGCACCTGCTCGTCCACCCTCCGGGTGCTGTCGTGCCTGTCCCTCATCGGAGTGCTTCCGAGTCTGTTAAGTCGGTGTTGCTTTCCTGTGTCACAGGTGAGGCCCCCGAGGTCCTGAGTAGGGAAAGATCTTCCTCCCTGGGCCTCCCTCTGCCTCTCTAAACCTCTCCGCTCCATCTCCAATTATGGAAGTCTTTTTAAAGTGTCCTATTTATGTTTTCCTGAATTTTCTAAAATCTCTGAGGTAAACATGTAATCTCACTTACTAATCATGTCAGATATTATTACACAAGAACCAAGCCCGATCACAGCCCTCCTGCACCCAACCCCGGGACCCAGTAGCTCCAGCAGCCGGGGCTCCGAGCTCACCGCCGCCTGTCTGCCTGACCGCATCGCAGCTCAGGCCGACACCGCGTGTGGTTGTTTGAAGGTGATTTTCTGGATTCTCCCCTGTGGGGAAGACATGCATCTGTCCATAGACTGCAAGCCTGAGGTGGCTTGGTCACTAGCCAGAATTTCTGGCCATAGTGTGGCCAGGACCTATGGCTCAGCCAGGAGCCCTAAGGAGGCAGCAGAAAATACTGGACCATGCCTTGAGTGGAGGAATGCATTTTGGTTCTCTTGCTTTCTCGCTTGCATCTTACCAGATGGAAGAGTAGAGCATGCAGGCAAGGCTGCAGGGCGGAGAGAGGGGGTGGGGTAAGGGGGCAAAGTTGACACTCGGGCTGTTTCTCCCGGAGGCCCAGGATGAGCAGTGGCCAGTGCTGTGCTAGCAAATGTTTACCAACCAGCTCCCCGCCTCCACCACCAAAAAAAGCCCTGATCTGTAGTGTTTGCCAGTTTCTGTGGCATAAATACTCCCACTGGGGCTTATTTCCAGCTACCAGTGTGACATCACGGACACGGAGTTGGGGAGAGATGTGTACGCTCAGCTCTTGCAAGCCTTTGGAGCCCATGCCAGCTCACCGCTCGTGGTGCCTCTCTGTCCCCAATCCAGGGGCTGAAACGCTCACAGAGTGGGCCTTCCTAAGTAGCCACAGTGACCCCCCACTCCTGCCCCCCGAGACTGCCCTGGCTGGGAAAGTGTCCCCAGTCTGAACGACACATCCCGGAAGGGCCATTCCAGGGCTTCCAGTTTCCTCTGGGAAAGCCCAGGAGAACTCTGCTTGAGGAAGGACCCCATGCTGCTCTCTCTGGGGCCCGCATCTCTGTTTCTGTGTCACTGTTGCCACTTCGGTGGACACTCATAGAGGTTGCGGCTCCAGAGCCACTGCACCTCAGTCTGTTTTCCTGGGGCACTGAAAGGGGGGAAACCCCAGAATTTCTGATGTGAGCTCGGTTGGATTCGCGGTTGGGATCACCTATAGAACAGTACCTTGAACGCCCGGGGACACCAGCAGCTCACGCTCTGCCGCTGCTCAGCCTGCCAGCCAGGGCGAGTCGGGGGAGGGCTCTGCCTCCGACTGACACTTGAGGTAAATGGTTGTTGTTTGAATGGTTCATCAAGAGGCAGCTTTGGTAAAGTCCGTCGCACCGCGCCCCCGCTCAGGCATCTGTGAGAAGGTCAAACCACCCCCCAATGGTTCTTCATGTTCAGCTTGCTTCTTGAAACCCACGTCTTGGCAGCATGTGAGAGCATGGCGGGGCAGCATGGAGTTGCGCTTGGCCAGCCGAGAGAGCGCGAACATGGAAAACCATTTAGTCAACCTACATGTGTTTGTTTTCGGTAGACGACAGTATTTTTTCTTATTTTCACTTCTCTTTCTCTCCTTTCTTCCTGTGACTGTGCTGGTTTTGTTTTGGTACCCCTTCCACACCCTTTTCTGCTCACCATCTTTTCTTTCTGTTGTGGCTCCATCTCATTTTCTGATTTGTTTTAAATCTTACTGTTTGGTTCTCCTCTTTTTTCCATACCTTTGATACAATCCACTGCATGTGTCTTTTTTTTTTTTTTCCTTTATTTCCTTTGCCTTTTTCTTTTCCTTTCTCCCAAACTTTTTCCTTTTCACAGCATTGGAACACGGGAGGTAGTCACCCAGAAGAACTTGAGCGGCCTGGTGCCCATCCGAGACTTAAGACTAGACCCCAGCCTCCTCTGTTCCATCCCTTTGTTAGCCCTGAGCCCCAATTTACTGATTGTGTGGCTCTTCCTGAGCATAGCATACCTGGTGACCAAATTGCGTTGTAAATGAGTATCATTGCGAAAAGTCAGTACTAAGTCACAAGAAAAACAAAAGTGCCAGATTATGTCCAGCCACCTGTGTACCTAACTGGACAGAAGGAATGTGTCAGAGCATGGTCTGCCAAGAAATATTTCATGCCTTACAGTTTGACGTTTCATTGTTCTGAACTGTAAATACCTGCCAAATTATTTCACCGAGAGGACTCGTGCGTTTAAATTCCATCGAGTTTTCAGTGCTTGTAACACGTTCTTACAGTGCCCTGTCACTGCATTGTTTAGCTGGCCTGGAGTTACTTGTACCAAATCTCTCATCTTCTGATGTAAAGCTGTTTATTACCTGTATATCTCCTGTGCCCTGTTTCTGAGAGAAGGGGATTCTGTCTGAAGAGAATTTGTATATTTGATACTATTCTTTAATGTACCACTAACCTTTCCTTTCCTTTTGAAGAGAAACGAAAAGGATAGATGGATGCTTTATAACCGGCTCATGTAGGTCAACCTATTGAATAGGACATGTACCTTCTTCTGCTTTCATTTCAAAGCGTAGCCCCTGAACTCACAGTAGCAAACACTTTGCAGAACCGTACCATTCCTCGCTCGTGTTTATGATTTCCAGTTTGAGACAACACAAAGCTGTGACCGCAGTTGCCCATTGTACCAAGTCAGGCACATTAAAGTAACATACTGCATGTGACTTTCAATTTACTCTTTGAAATCTTTAAGGATCACTAAACTGGTTACAGGAATTAGTACATATAGGAACAAAAGGCTGTTAAATACATTAATTTTTCATGAAGCAGTATTTTTCATTTTAAAAACTCATATGTGATTAATAATGATAATTCCGAAAGTCAAAAAAAAAAATCCAAAAATGGAAGCCTAACCTTTGGGCACTTGTGGCAGATGGAACTGTGAGAGAGAAGGAGTTGCTTGGGTTTGTGCTATTAGCGCTTTTCATGTAACATGGAAATGCCCAGAAAACGAGGTGGTTCATAACCTTAACTTTCACATTTGGCAGAAGAGTAATTGAATGTCTGTAAAGGTAACGGAATAAATTAGGGGGAAATTCCATGGATTCTGTATAAGAAATACTCAGTGACTTCTCTGTTTTCCACGGCAAACTATGCCATACTTCTGTTTTTGACCACCAGCTGGTTCCCCATACACTGGATTTTATGAAAGTGGATTTCTTTTTACTAGTCTAGAAAAACTGGAGTGAATTTAGAGAAGCTGTCTTTTCCAGAAACTTTACACTCATGTATACACACAAACCCAGTCCTCCACAGAATCTGCCCCCTCACTTGCCACCCCCACGATGTCCAGAACTTACTCTGGGACTTCTCTGGTTTGGCATCAGTTCTGAGTCCACGGTCTAGGAATGGTAGAAGTGGTTAGAAACAAATGACAAATGCCAGACTCAGGCTTGAAATTCTAAGGCTGCCATCCTCACACCCCTGGGAGGCCCTTCATTCCTAGAATGGCTGAGCACCTGCAGGAGCCTTAGGGCAGGGTTCCTGCCTGTAGGGGAAGCCAGTCTTCTCAGGAGTGCCATGTGGCCACTCTCTCTTTTCTAGAACAACTGAGGTGGCCATTCTGAGACACAGTTCCTAACACTCCTCAGTAGGGAGTCTCACTGGCTGCCAAGTGACAGGTGGTGTTCAGTTGTAGTAACACAACACTAGTCACTGTCTGATCCGTGATTCTTTGAGAGGTATGTTCACCTCCTGCCTCCTTCAAATTGAGGTGCATGCGTCAGCACTCCAAGATTGGTTTATATACTTCATTGGAAAGAGAGAAAGTGGAGTCCGCTGGCGCTTTCAGCTCCCATTCCACAGCTTCCCAGTCCCTGCTCTGGTTCAAGTGCTCCTGATGCCCCATGGAGGTGACACGTGCCTGTGTCCACCACCTCCAGGCCTGGCAGAGACTATGCACCCATGAGGGAGGCCCCTCTGACTACAGATGGCGCCCCTTCCACTCCCAGGCCCATGGGTGTTGCTGTGCCACCCCCAGAAACTCCTCCCAGGACCTCCCCACCCGGCAAAGGGAGGCCCCTCCGAGCCTGCTCCTTGCTGTCATGGTGCCAGACAGGCCTTCCTGCCCTGTGTTGATTTGGCTGCCAGGTTGACAGAGAAATAAGTTGGAAAGGAGAGAAGATAAGGTTCTTTGCTTTTCTCTTCAGGGGCTGAGCCAAAAGGCCGTGCACTCTAGCTGTCTCCAGTCATGAGGGTTAGCACAAGAAAGAACATCAGGAGATCAGCTTAGCCTCTGAATTGTTGTCGCCAGTCTTTTTTCAGAGCTTCTGAGGAAAGAGACTCATTGCGCTCGCCCTTTGTGCTGAACTTTAGCATCACTAAGGCTTTTTCCTAGGAAATCGGACTAAATATACATCTGAAAATCTTTTCTGTCCTAGTGAGAAATAGGCTGGGTGAAACACACATGGGAAGCTGGTTCACAAGAGGGGAGTCGGGTATTTGGTGGTGGTTTTCAGGCTGCTTCTGAGATGACACTAGCACCGAGCGGGACGTTGTCGGTGGCCACCAACACTAGCTACTCAGAGTCACTGAGACCCCGGTGCATCCAGATGGGTTCCAAAGTGGAAGATCCACACCGGAAAGGGAGAACCAGAGGAATCCCCAAAATTAGTCATCAGCTGGGTTTCCATTCTAATTTCTCATTCAAAAAATGGATGTCCTTGAAATAACTTACCTATAGGATAAAAAATAATGGTGGAGCTTTGAAACAGTTAAATCCCTCTTTCTAAAATCTATCCAAGACCTTTTCAGTGTGTGCTGTTAGACACCTGGGAACTATGCAGCCGATGTGATCCATGAAGGTGTCCTACTTTAGGGACAGAAGGCTGGCCCCTGCGACAGGAAATGCCAGTTAGCAGTGCACACTCTCTCCCCTCTGCAGACTTCAGTCTCACGCACTAGCACCCAAGCTTGTGCAAGCAAGTCACGACAGCATCGGCGTGCTGTCAGCCTCAGCAGTCAGATTTTGTAAATTCAGAACATTTGAGGGAAAGTAAATACGACTTGTTTTAAAAATTAAATTTCATTGAAAGGGTAATCTTCATTACAATTTCTTGTGATTCATATTTGGTCAGTTAAACCAGTAATTAGTTTAACATATGTAAATAAAAGGTAATGTCGAAGTTGACAAATTATTCTTCTTTGCTTCTCCAAGCAGTTTGGCATTTACTAGTGATAGGTGGTCCTTGAAAAGTGTGTCTGTTTCTATATAAATAGAGAAGCCATATCTGAAATAGTTTGATAATGTGAGAACTTCCAAAGATTAAATAAGACTGTGCATAGGAACCTATAGCTTCTGCTTTAAATGGAATTATGTTTTTTTCTGATTATTGGATGTTAGACAAACATGATCATTCTTTAATCTAGGGGCTCCCTGCTTGTATGTCCCAGGCGTTCAGCTCCAATGACACGTCTCGCTGACGGCTTGAGGCTCTGGTGACAAGAAAGCATAGCTGAGTTACTAAATTACTTAATAACAAGCAGGTGGATACTTTTCTAAAATACCTGAGCTTATCTTTTGAATAAAATTACTCTTACCAAAAATATTTTACATGTTCTTGATAATGAGACTGTCATTTTCACTTTAAAAGGCCTGAGCAATTGCCACTGATATTTTTTTAAAATGCATGACATAATGGTCTTCATACGATTTGAAATATTTTTTTTAAATCACTGTTTCTTGGTAACTCCAAATTTTACATCTCATAATGGGGATTTTTGTACTGAATTTGATAACTAGTCGATTTAATTGCTAGTCTAAGAATAATATAAAAATGTAAAGTTCTGTGCTTATAGGAAGTCATTTATATTTAGAACCGCTTATGCCTGTTAATTTGATGTCTACAGCAGAACATTTCCCAGAGAACTCCCCTGATGCTCTCACTTGGGAATGTGAGGCCTGCCTGATGGCTTATCCTCCTGTTCAGCATTTGCTGTGCCTACTGGGTTGCCATGACAACCCTCATCCAGTACAGCTGGGGATGAGACTGGGAGCGGGTTCTCTAGAGAAGGGCACCTGTGGGCTCTCACTGGCTTAGTGGCACGCCTGTGAGAGGTGACCACAGTGAGGACAGCCCACCTGGAGAAGGCTGCCACGGGGAGATCTCAGTGGGATCACTCCTTCTTGACACTTCTAGCCGCAACAGCTGTGCAGACCCAGCGTGCCACCATTGCATGGGCTCACTGATTGCTCTGCGCCCAGGACCGCTGTCTCCTCAGTGCGGATGGCCTGTTAGAGCAGCCTTCTCAGCCAGAAGGCTTTGCTACATACTGAATTCTGCAAGGAAAATGAGCATTTTGAATTTGAGGTGATTACTAGCCATCGCTAACATAGAAAAATGCAGCTCTTGAAAAGCTTTGGTAAGAATAGCTCCATTTCTCGTTCCATTTAATTTGCGATGTGACAGAACCTTTGAACCGCTAGTTATGATAGAATCCTCAAATTACTTGACATGACATACATGAAAACCATTCACTGAAAAACAGAAGTTTGCTTCTACTTAGATACAGCGCTGCCTCTGGAAATGCCAGACTTGCAGTCCCATCCAGCATGTGTCCATGTCTGTGCTTCGTAGTTGCCTTCCTCGTTCAGAAGGCTGCCATCTTGCGTGCATATTGCTGTAAATGAGTCCGGCACCCATTTGAATTAATCAACATTTTTTTTAATGCTATGAAAATAATCAATTCATTTCATCTTAGTTTAAGTCTTTTCTTTTTTCCTTTTTTACTGCTGTCATTTCTTGTGCTTGTTTTTTTCCCCAGTGAGGGTTGTCGAAGAGAAAATACAATGAAGAATGTTGGAAGTCGCAAATATGCATTTAATTCCCTGCAGCTGAAGGCTTTCCCCAAGCATTACAGGCCTCCCGAAGGGACTTACGGAAAAGTTGAAACATGAACACATGGTTCCTCTAATTAGCTGTTACATACTAAATGTGGGTACCCTCTAGTGTCATATATGAATTCTTCAAGAAGACCTGAAGGATTGGTTTTTATTTTTGTGTTTTTAAAAAAAAATTTTTCACTAAAACGTCTATGGAGCATGTTTTCCACTGGAATCAGTAGGAGGTAATGTTTGGCTCAATAGTGTGGATTGTAGTGATTGCCCATTTAAATAGCCTCAGCCATAACCACACAGATATCATCGATAGTTACCTGTATGAATCAAGCTAGATACGTCTGAAATGCTAAAAGACTTTTTTAAATGCCCACTTAGGCAGCTTCACACCTAACGTATTTTTCTACTGAGTAACTCAAAATTGAGCGTTGAATTACAGTCTACTTTTAAAAACTCTGAATGTAAAACAGTAAATAATATATTAAATTATTGGCTCCTGGGCAGACCAGTAGATGTTAAATGTTAACTCAAGTTTTGGGGAAAGAAGCTAGCTCTAGCTCCTGCAGTGAGAGCAAGTAGTTCCGATGAATTGTCCCGTCTGTGACAGCACAGGTGAAATCAGAAGGTGAAGTAAAGGTTGCTAAATCAGCCTGAGATAAGACTTCACTGGAATGTGGTACCTGCACAGCGGCCCACGGCAGGGGGTGGGGGGGGGCTCTGCCCCGATGCGTCGTAGAGCAGGGTGTGCGCTGGAGAATGTGAAGCCAGCTGTCCTGTGCCCTTCAGCTCCGTGGCTGGTCCTGCCTCCGAGACACGCCTCCCCTCCTCCCTTCCTCCCCTGGTGTTGAGTTCTGTCACTCCAGGACCCCGCACGTGAGGTGTCTGCTGCCTCTCAGACAACAGTGGGGGATTTATGTGTGTAGGTGCTGGAAGCCTAAATATTTTCAGAACAGATGTCCTTTTGTGGGTTTCCCAATTTATCGTCTTCTAGAAGACGGTGCAATCACGTTCGATTGTCTGATAAAGTGTCTCTTAGGTTTGCAGCACTTGTTACTGTCCTCTTCGCATTGTTACGTAAGATGACTATTGAGACAGTTGACTTTATCTCCTACAGTGAGATTTTGAAAGGGATTAATGGGCCATAAAACTTAGGAATTTCATAGAAAATTATGTCTGGTCATCTATTATAAGATGGTGATGAGTCTTATCTGCACATAGCAGAGATTTTTTTTCTTAGTTTATAGGTTTGTCAGTTCTGTTTATCATGATTATTGTGTTTACATGTTATTTAAAAGGCTGTAAAAGTAATCTATGTGGCACATATCCATGATGCTTATCCTAATGATTTGTGAACCCGTAAGAAATTCCTAGGTCTAAACTTTGAGGTATTATTCGTGGGCTCCTTTAGACATGCTGCTTGGAAACGTGTAACGTACTTGGGCTGCTGAGGCACAGGCAAGGCCACCCACTGGCAGGAACCCAGAGCGGTAGGTGCGCAGGTGAGGGTGGAACTGCTGGAAGACCTTTTATACCCTTCCTAGGCAGAGCCTGCTTCTCTTGGTGCCTGTTGGTCGGGTGTGAGCGGATGCGGAGGACGTGCCAGGGAGCGGTGGCGGCAGCTCACGCCTGTCCCACAGCTGGCTCACGGTGGAGGGTGCAGGCAGAGACACTCCTGTCCCCCAAACCTGCTGCAGAGGGAGCGGCAGCTGGCGTCACATTCTCCTGCTGTGTCGGTCCCGGTTCCAGGATGGCTGATTTGGCCTCTCACCCCTCCCCCATTTCATTTAAGTTGTAATTTCTCTAATATCTACGTATTTCCATCTTTTCTCGTTTTAACATCACTACCTTTAAAGAATTCCCTTGTCTTTTTTAAATTAAATGTTACCCATATCGTTTCCAGAATTTTTTTTTTTTTTGTCTGAAGAGCAAGCATTAAGTACCCGCATTTATCAAAAGGGAGTATAGCAAACGTTGAGTCATCTATTAGCAATTTTGCATGTGGCACCTTTATGTGAATTATTTTTCCAACTTTGGCTTCATGTTAAGGATCACCGTAAAACTCTAAGACTTGGCTAATGGCGTAGAAACTGTTGCGGTTTCGGTATTCCATGTGAGCACTACTCCGGGCCGCCGCAGGAGAGGAGAGCGGGGTGCATCCCCGCGGCGGCGCCCCGCCCTCCCCACGCAAGTCACGCGCTCCCCACGCTCGCTCGCGGAGCCAGGGCACGTAGCCCGTCATGGCGGCCCAGGCTTCTCGGGGGGCCGGGAGCTCTGAGTCTTCAGCTGCACAGGAAAGCCGTTTTACAGGTTACCATAAGACCGATTCCGTCCAGTGTTCCTGAGAAGGCCCCTCATTTAAAAAAGAAACGTTGAGACCTACCAAAAACGTGGGATGTCACGTGGATTCTAAGCACCTGCAGCACAGTTGCCTTTGGTTTCCTTAAAAATGTACAAATCTTGTATGATACAGTTTTGTCCCTCTGCAGTTGTATTTGCCAACCTTAGTGCATTAAAGTACTTTTATTTATTTGTTTTGGGTGGGCAGTATTAATATATATAAACATATAGTTACTGTTTTATATATTCTTAGCTCATTCAAAGCCATGTATGCTGTAAATGTGCTAGTCTTTAGAATGACAAATAATAAATAACTGACAAGAACATCGAATTGGGTGTTGCCTGATTCATTCCGTTACAGTTAGGAGGAGGACTCGTTTTAGGGCCGCATCTGACCGGGCCATCATTAATGCGCATTGCAGCGAGCACTCGGGTCTTTGTAAGCATGAGACCGTGACAGACTTCTGTTTTATAACCTTGTTTTCTCTTCAGTGGAAGCAGAGGGGCTGTCGGGGGTGGGATTAAGAGCATGGACTTCAGCTTCAGACAGACCCAGCTCCCAATCCTGTTCTGCCACTCACTGGCTGGTGACTCTGAACATGTTGCGCGCCCTCTCTGAGCCTCCGTTCTCTCGTGTGCGAAACATGGACACAATAATGGTACATTCTTTGTAAGGCGGCTGTGAGGTGCCTTGGCATTAAATGTTCAAAAGTGTTAGCTGTCGTTCCCTTCCCAGGTCCATAAACACGGATCGTGTCTTCTCTGTGGCTTGCCTGGTCATCTCTTGTGTGATGTGCTAAAATGTAGCTCCATTAATGGTTTGATTGTTTCTTATAACTAGGACGGCATCTCGCACCTTTGCACCTTTTTCTCTGCCCATGTGCCCAGTGATTGCCCTCGGATGAATTCCTGGCAGCAGACATTTACAATTTAAAAACAATTTAAAATTTTAAACATTTTTGAATTTTTAGTATTACCAAAGTGCTCCCAGAAAATTAAGCTACCACCTATTAGCAGGTACATTTTCCCCTTTATTCTCAATTTCCGTTTCTTTGATTACTGAAAATTGAACATCTTTTATACTTTTACAGGTATTCATACTTTTGTGACTTTATAGGAGTGTTGGTCTTTTTCACAGGTACTGTTTCTAATATATAGTATATTAACTCCTCTATCGTATGGTGCAGTTTTTAAAAACCGATTCATCAGTTGTCTTTGGTTTTGTTTATAGTACGGAGTAGAGAGAAGTTTAAAGTTTTTATGTAATCAAATACGCTTATTTTTTTCTTTTTGGTGCTTGTTCTGAAATCAAGTGGCTTCACCACTGAAGGTGACACAGGGCACCCTGTCCCTTGTCCGTGAAATGGATGTGGTGCTGTGTGCTCAATGAGGGACCGCACTAGGCTACACCACCCTGAGTAGATAGCCCCCTCCCCATTGCTAAGATCCGGCAAACGGGAAATAACTTTGTCTTATTTTTATTACAGCTGTCACTCCCCAAGCTATGACAGATTCCTGAGAGCATAGGATCAGAATATCCACATTTCACATTCCCCCTCTGGCCCTTTTCATGCCTCAGCGCTATCTTTGTGATGATTCCCTCCTGCACCAGGCTCCTCATGGGCCTTTTTGGCCAGTCCAGGCAGGTCTGAATTCAAATATAGACCTCTGTGGTATTTTCACTCTTTGTTGTATCATTTAATGACAAAAAAAGCTGGGACAGGTTAGAGAGGATAGGACACTTGCTTATGATTCCACACCTAGGAAGTTGATGTCCACATCTGAGACGAATTTAGAAAGACAGCACTTCACTACTTCTTGCCCCTTGCCGCTCACCCCTCATTGGCTCCTGTGGCCTCACTCTGTCTCCTGGTTGTCCTGCCCCCCACCATCCCTCATCTCCCTGATTTGCTTGTTGTTGTCCACCCACCACTAAATCATGGTGCTCCCCAGGGTTCTGTCCATAACTTTCCTCTCATTTCAAATGCTCTTCCTGAAAAGTCTTAATAATTCCTATGGAATAAATTGCCACTTATTTGCTAGTGACCCCCAAGTTTCTAGGTCCACCCCAGACTCTACATATCCATCTGGACATCTGGCCATCTCCTAGTCATTCTACTTGATTGTCTACTTTGGGATCTCACAGCATAGTGACAAAAAGTCATGCTTTCTCTCCAAGCTGGCTGAGCCATCCTCTGATGAATGACCCTACCTTCCACCCAGTGGTCTTCTTCTCCCTTCCCCTCCACATCCCATGAGCTACTAACATCTGTATCTCTTCATTACCCCTTCAACCTATCCTGTAATTCTGCCTCCACGCTCACAGCCCTGGTCCACATCCTGTCCCCTCTGATCCGGACCACCAGCGCTCAGCCTTCTCATTGCTACTTCAAGGCCCATCTCAGGCCTGCCCTCCTCTATGGTGATTTCTCTTCACAGAATGAGTTGGTCCCTAAAAAAAAGATTTTTCCTCATTCCATTGTGAATGTAACTATTTTATTGTATATCTCCTGCCCATCATGTTACTTTTTACTTTGTCCAGTATGTTATTTTGTGTACAAAAAGGCAAAGGTAATGCGTGTCACTCGAAAATGTTTACTGAATGAAAAGATAAATTTTTTTTGGGTGGGGGGGTTTAATTGAAATTTTTCCTATTTCACCACTAGACCATGTTGCTTTTGCTCTCTATATAATCCATCATTCTCAATCATGACAAGGAGCCAAATCTAACAGGCTCAAAGGAGAGAGCAAACTTAAGAGCAGCAGCGTGTGGCAAACACCAGGACAGTGGTTTCCTCTCAGGGGTGAGCAGGAGGGTTTCTGAGGACTCACAACGGGTTCACACAATGTCCTGTTGATCGGGATGGTAGTTACATGATAATTTATAGTTATTTGTTAACATTATACATCCTGTGCACTTTTCTATGTGTCTGTTATATTTAACAATAAAAAATTAAAAACCCATCATTCAATAAACAATCTGAAAAGAGAATTAAGAATACAACTCCATTTACAAGAGTATAAAAAAGAATAAGATACTTGGAATTAACCCAATCGAGGAGGCAAAAGTCTTATACACTGAAAACTACAAAATGTTGTGGAAAGAAGACACCAATAAATGGAAGGACGTCCATTTGAATGGACTGAAAGATTTTGTATCGTTAAGATGCCAGTACTATCCAAAGTAATGTACAGATTCAGTGTACTCACTATCAAAATTCCAATGGTGTCTTTTGCGGAGATAGGGAAATCCATCCTAAAATAAATCTGGAGTCTTATGGGACCCAGAACAGCCAAAACATAAAAAAAATAACAGAGTTGGAGGTTGCACACTTCCTGATTTCCAAACTTACTACAAAGCTACAGTAATCAAAACAGTGTGGCACTGACACAAGACAGACATATAGACCAATGGAAAAGAAGAAAGGGCCCAGAAGTAAACCCTAGCATATGTCGTCACATGATTTTCGACAAGGATTCCAAGACCATTTAGTGAGCAGTCTTTTCAACAAACAGTGTTGGGAAAACTGGATTATCTCCATGTAAAAGAATGAAATTGGACCCTTACCTTACACCATATACAAAATCAACTCAAACTTGATCAAAGATCTACATGTAAGAACTGTACAATTCCTAGAAGAAAATTTAGGGGAAGAACTTCATTGGATTGGGCAATGATTTGTTGGATAGGACACCAAAAGGACAGGCAACAAAAGTAAAAAACTGGCCTACATCAAAATTTAAAACTGTATCAACATGGTGAACACAAGACAGTGAAGAGAAATGAGAGAAAATACCTGCAGATCGTCTCCGCTAGGGGGTTAATATCTAGAATATACAGAACTCCTAGAACCCCACAACAGAAGAGCAGACAGCCCTATTTTAAAAGGGGTGAAGAACTCGAATAGACATTTCTCCAAAGAACGTTTACAAAAGGCCAACAAACACATGAAATGATGCTCAACGTCAGCACAACCGTGGTTGCCAGGGGCTGGGGGTACCGGGTAATGGGGAGTGGCTTAATGGGTGTATAGTTTCAGTTTTGCAAGATGAATGAGCTCTGGAGATTGGCTGTGTTAACAAGGTGAATGTACTTAACACGACTGAACTATATACTTAAAAGTGGTTAAGACTGTATGCTTTACATTATGTGTATTTATTTTACCACAAATAAAAATTAAAATATATAGTTACTAATAAAGGTATCAGAAGTTTCAAAGTGGATCACAGACCTATATGTAAGTTAAAACTATAAAGTTTTTAGATGAAAACAGGAATAAATTTCTGTAAGTTTGGATTAGGCAGTGGTTTTCTTAGATACATCAAAAGGAAAAAGAGATAAATTAGAATTCATCAAAATAATTGTGCTTCAAAAGACACCATCAAGAGAGGGAAGACAGATCAGCCCAAAAGTGCAAACAATTCAAAGTCCCTCAACTGATGAATGGTTACATAAAATGTGGTTCATCTATACTATGGAATTAGTATTCAGCAATAAAAAGGAATGGATGGATGATACATATGGATGAACCTTGAAAACACAGTAAATAAAAGAAGCCGGTCACAAAAGACCCCATACAATTCCATTTTTATGACACATCCAGAATGTGCAAATACAGAGAGTGTATTAACGGTTGCAGTGGGTATGGGGCTTCTCTTGAGAATGTCCTGGATTTAGATAGTGGTGATGGTTGCACAAACTTGTGACTGTACTAAAAGAACCAAAACTGAATTGTATGCTTTCAGTGTGAATCTTATGGAATGTGAATTACTCCAAATGAAGCTCTCAATAAAGCTATTACTAAAAACTGAGGGTTCTATAAAATAATTTTAGAGTTTCTTATCAAAGTTCTTTTAATAAAAGTTGGAGCACTTAAATAGGGATATGGGAGTTACTGGAGGAAAACAACAACAACAACAACATCATTTTCCCTTTCCCAGTGAGAAGTAGTACACACACAACCACACAAGAGACCCCAGTGACACTCTGCCACAAGGACCAGTGTGCAGTTCTCACTTTAGGGGAATCCTTAAAAAAGCAATTGAGCTACAGAACACCTCGACTGCTTGAACTCCAAAGAACCATGGCTGTATGAAGAGGCATAGCTTCCTCATTATTGTTCAGTACTGAAAAGAGAGGTGAAACTTGGATTCATATTTGACTCTCGACTATATTAAGTGATCAGAATAAAATTACTGTGATTCTAAACTTTTTTAAGCATTTCCTGGTTTTCACTCCTGCTTTGTCTATGAACATCTATTGTTTCAGTTTGCTCTGAATCCTTTTCTTTTGGGATAAGGCCTATCACACATCCAGTGTGATTCTGTTGGGGGTTACCCATTACAATGCATAAGACCCAAGCCTGGCCAACATCATGGGGCCTCCTCCTTTTTTCCATAGGGACTGGTCTAATCAAGGGCAGGTGTTCCAGGGAAGATAGTAGTCCTTTTGTAGGATTTTATTAGTGGACCCTAGAAAAGGAGGTTAGCTCTACTCTTTTCGGATCACAGATCTTAAGGATGTGTACTTTTGACTGCCTGGCCTCTTTCCCATTATGTAGAGAGAGGACCAGCCCAAAAATGAAGCTGGAAACAAAAACAGTCACAAGATGGAGGCCAAGAGCCCTTGGCAACATAATCGGAGATTTGCATCCAGCTATGCCCACTGTAGGATGTTAATATTCAAGTTTTGAGGTTGTTACTCCAGTGAATCAGTGCAAATGAAGCATTTCTTCTCCAAGGAATCAAACACAATTTATTTTAGAACTAAATAGGACAGGTTGAGTAAAAGAAAGCTTTATGCTAAACTTTCCCAATAGACATTTTCTCCCCCAACTACGTTATCAGTTTTCACAGTCCTATCAATCAGCGGCCTTCATAATATTCACAAAGGATGTACAAATTGTGTCATTTGGTTGAAGAGTCAAGTTGGAAAATAACAATCTTTTCACTTTTTGAGCTTTCTAATAATTCTCTAAACAGTATGATGCTCCCAGCTCATAGCTGTTCAATTAAATTTTTCTTCCAAAAGTAATTTAGAGCAAGAGAATCATTTAGTTTATACATACTCAAAAAAGCAAGAACTCATCCATTTTCTCCAGGGTTCATGGAAGGAAAAACATCCCACCAGATGTAGCAAAAAGTCTGTCTCCTATTTGGGTTTCTCTGTTGTAAGTGACCAGAGAAACAATTGTTGTTTCTCATTTCCATTTGTTGTTTTCATTTCCGTTTCAGCATACTAGCGTCAATATCCTTTTCTTCCTCGGAATCTGGATCTGGCATCCAGCTGAAAATAAATGTACAATTAAATCAATTTTGTACAACATAATTAAACACAGCTTTGGTAAGGGGTCTCACCACATGCCAGAAGTAAACCAGTTTCCAGCACAGTCAAAAAGGCAAACGTCAGAGCTACTAAGATAGATAGATAGATAGATAGATAGATAGATAGATAGATAAGGCATTAAAAAGAAAAGCTCCATTTAAGGTCCCAGTAAGAATTTTCTTCTCAAGTAGAATCTAGATTACATTTATTTTTTTCTCTGAACTACACTCAATATGTGTTCTAGCAAACTTAACTTTTTAATTAATTTTTGTTTGGGTTAATATTCAAATGCATTTGAAATCTTTAAATATTAAATAACATAGCTATCTGGGGATTAAAAATCTTTAAAGTACCTCCTCATAGGATGACTGCATGTTCTTTGACTTAAACCTCCCAGTCCAGCCTCTTTTAAGGGTGGTGGGCTAGGTGGAGGGTTTTAAAGTTAGTAAGTAAGGGCAAATTTGCATCTTGGAGGACAAATAGTGAATGAGTCTTGGACAGAGGCTGTAAGAATCTATTAATCTGCTCATAAGTTCCCTAGACAGCTCTTTCCAAAAGTGTCAAAGTATAAGTAATAGGTAAATAATATTATCTAAATCTTTTTTCTGAATGATCTCGCTGCAACCTATCTGCAATTATTAGGTCATTCCACATTTAGTTACATATAGCTAACTTTTAGCATAAGCTTTTCAAAAGCTTTAACCTCTTACCATTGATCTTTTACATTCAAAAAATGAGTATTTCAGAGCTTTGCAGTTTCCTTCCTTCAGACACTGTCGAGGGGATTTTCCTTCCTAGGACACACAAAACAGTATAAATAGCTGGCAAATTTCCTCACAAAGCACAAAATCACTATCCATTTGAAAGCAGTGCTTTTTGAAAAAAAAAATTTTTTTAAGAGTAAATTATATGAGAAAATATTTTGTAATTCATTTTGATTGTTGATGTTTAGGGAGAACAGAATAGAATAAAAAAATGTATCAAGTAATTTAGAAGCACTTTAAAGGGTGCCCTTGAGTTCTTGAAACGCTAGTGTCCACGGGGTACTTTTCTTTAAAATGCTTATATAAAAATTTCGAAACTGGTATTTTTAGCTCCTTATAGGTAAGAAAGAGTAAAGGTGAAAGTAGTAATGGGGTTTTTTCAGTGTTCTTACATTTTTTTATACCCCAGAATTCCTCAAGACGGAACAAAGTAGCGTGTGTGTCAGAGGAGGAGAGAGAGCATGCATATATGTATACACATGCACGTGCATACGAGAAATCAGGCCTGTAGTGGGAAATGGGGGGGTTTGTTCTGGAAGGTCCTATCAAGTGGCTTTAAAGCCTCCAGTTAGATCCTTTTAATGCAAGCCATTTTACCTCCAACACATTTCTGCATTTTCCAACCCCAACACCCCCAATACTCAAGTTTTCTAGTCTGAGAAGCACAACTGGAACTGGAAGAGGAAAGGGAGACGTTAACAGAATTTATATATATTTGTGAGAGAAGATCTGCCTGGGCCTGATGTGGAATGAACTCCTCTTTAAGCAGTGAAAGTTCAAAAGGAGGTGAAGAAGAAAAGTGGACTGAGCCGTTCCCTTTCTGCCATCAAGGTAGGATGCTGCTACAAGAATACTTACAGGAGAAATGCTTATTTCTGATTCTTAAATAATAGGACTTGTTAAACTAAAACTGTTAAAAATTAGACTTGACAAAGTAACAACTGCAAAACTAGGTAAGAGACAAAATTTAGTAGTATTTTTTTCAAGGTAAACAATAAAAATTTTAATACTACCTCTTCATGATCTTAAGATATTTTGAACAAATAGACTGCTGTATATATAACACAACAGCATTTAAATATGTTGGAACATGGAAGCATCTACAAATAATATACTTCACAAATCAAAGAGGCAAGATTAAAACTGACTTGCAGCAAAATTTCTTTTTGGATGCCCTATCCTGCTAAGTTGCCTACTAACTAAACCCTCAAGGACTAACTCATTTAACAATAAAAGAAAAAAAAAACCTCAGACTGGTCCTAGATCAGTTAATGGGGAGGTTAAAAAATAAATCCTAGATACTCCTGCCTAGACAGGGCTTTTAAAACCAGGGAGCAAAGGTGTATGTGTACAAATGCTGCTCGGCAGTGTGGGCACATCACAAAGCAGAGAGGAGCGGCGGGGGGGGGGGGGGGGGGGGGGAGGACAGGGACAGGTGCTAAAGGGGTCTGGTTCCCAGGAATGCCATTATATAAAACAACATCTGGAAAAAGTAGTCTGAACTTAAGTGTTTTGAATTACCTGGGATTTAATGACATCAAACTATGATATGCAATTTGTGAAGGAAAAAGAATCAAAACCTTAACATTATTATTTCCATTAAAGAAATAAAACATACACTGCTTATACGCAGCCTTATGCAGTGCTTGACAGTATAAATGAAAATGATGAAACCTTCCCACTCAAGGTGAGTTCCAGTGTAAAATGGGTCAAGCAATTTTGTCTGAGAATAAAAATGACCCTGTTAAGTGTTAATTTTAAAAGCTCACCAGCCAGAATTAGGTGCCCTAAAATCAGAACATTTTTAGTGTGCTACTGAACACCAGATATTAATAAGGAACCTAGGATACTTGCTACTTAAATAGAAACATCTGGTGCATGAAAAATGTAACCCCAATTTCACCTGCTTTTCATCATCAGGGATTTCCCTTCAAGCAGATTCTGACACGTCAACCCCCCACTGCAACCACTCCTCCAAACCTTTATTTTGCAAGTGCCAGTCACACTTCTAGTTTTTACTGTGAGACACTACAGGGTACCACATCTGTGGCATTCCTGGTCTTCTGGAATCTTGCCACTTTCTAGACTGCTTAGGTTCTTGATTTTAATGGTCACCTACCATTAAAATGAATCTCAAAAGTGAATCGGAAAAGAGTAGCAAGCTTCCTTGCACTATGTTCCTCCCCAAAACTCTGTCATGAGATGCTGCTGATGGGATATGGATGTTGCCCACAGGAATGATGGGAGGGCAGATAAAGAGTAAATAAAACTATACAAAAGACGAGAACTATAAACTGATGCTTCCCCAAACTGTATCTAAGTTGCCATCTTTTTCATAAGCGTTCAAGCCATACCGCCATCCGCCTGCGGGAAGGTCCAGCTACACACACCAAATCTAAGGGAGCTGGGCTAATTCATCCTCCTTCACCTCTATGCCCAATGGCAGACGACTAGCTGTCCCTTAACCTTTACTCTTCCTTTCTAGTGGGGCATATGGCTGGGCTAGATTTTCCAGCCACCCTTGCAACTAGATGGGGTCAAATAACTAAGTTCCAGCCAATGGAATATGTGAGGAACTGAAATGTAAAACTTCGGGGTTGGTCCTTGAAGGCAAGTGGCTGCCCCCCCTTCCTCACTTCACACCATCACATCACAGGCAATCTTGGATCGTGAGTGTGAAAATAACATCCTGTCTCCCACCACAGCACCTAAAACCACAAGGTCAACAGCGTCTGGGTCTACGGAAGGCGGAGAGGAGCTATCCAGGCCCTACTTAACAGGCACACACAAAAGCAAAAGACAGCATTTTCTATCTTGTTTAAGGCAGTGTTATTTTGGGTCTCTCTAATATGTACCTGAACCTATTTCCCAACCAATATACTCCCAAGCTTATTTGCCTTCTGAGATCAAGATCAGCAATTTCCAAACATGGCTGTGCCCAAGAATCAACATGGGATACTTTTATGGGGGTTTGGGGGGGGTACTGGAATCTATACTTTTAAGCTCTCTACCCCCATCTCCAGGTAATTCTGATGAAGTCAGAAGGTCTGGGAGCTTGTTAATGGAGGCACAAATGAGATAACCCGTGATTGAGGTTCCTTGGGCATAGTTTCAACCTTTTTGCTCTTCCAGGAGTCATCAAATCCTAAGAAGTCTATCCAAGAGCTGCCTTTTGAATCTGCTTGTTCCTTGCTTCTCCTCTCCAGCCCCACTGGGGTTGACATCCTTATCATCATGACCCTGAGCTTCTCCGAGGCCCTACAGTTCCTTGACTATCTCCCATTGCAGCACCTATTTTGAATTCCTCTCTAGAGTGAGGTCGAGCAGCTCTTCTGGTGGGTTAAAGATTGGCAAGGAGAGACTACAGCATCCATCTGCCAAAAGATCAGATCAACTTCTTTATACAAGCAGCTAAATCTTACATAAAAGAAGTGGCCATACAGGGCGCACACAGACCTCAGCAGAATGTCCCTTGGTCTTCAGAATCCCTGGGAGGGGGGGTGGTAGGCTGCCCTGGATCTGCAAAACTCAAATGTTTTGCCTCAGTATTGCCCTTTTACACTCCACCTGAAGTCAGGGTGAATTTAACACAAACTGTAAACACACTCCCATTTAAGGTACTTTTTATAAATATCATGTTCTCCTAAGTGACCAACATCAAAAAGCCCACACACTCAACTGGGTAAAGCAAAGTTGGTGCCATGTGTCCTGGTCATTATCTTGCCTAGTTTTCTAGCTTCCCAGAGATCCAATTTCCATGCAGGAGGGAATGTATTCCAGTCATCTATGTGTCCCAAATTAGAGCTTGGTACTTAAATGTTTGCTAAATAAATTACAAAAAAGCAACTTGGTATCCTTCTTGCCCGCAGTATCCTCCGCCACTTGTATAGTTTCTTTGGTCAGTCTCACCGTGTACTTTATTCTCTTGATTGCTCATCTCCATGGCCTTCCTGATGCTGAATGTCAGGGTAAATCCAGGGCCCCCACTCTAACACACAAGGGCCTTCACACATGACAAACTTCTTCTCAAGCCTTCTGTCACATTCCCTATCCTCCCCCTGGCCCAATAGGGCACTAGCTTCTCTTGGTCACATCTCCCTGACTTGCCCATGCTGTTCTTTCAGTTTCTCCCCTCAACCACCACATTCTCCACTCTTACTTGATAACCTACTACTCAACCTTTAAGACTCAGGTCAAATGTCACCTCCTCTGTGAGAAGTTTCCAAATTCCCAAGCAAAATAAGTTGCTCTCCATTGGGCTCCCACAGCTTTATGTGCCTAAATCCAATTGTTAAACAAATATTTACTAAATGCTTACACAGCCCATACTGCAGGAATTTACCCCTTACATGTCTGTCCTTCCCATCAGACTGAGCTCATGTAGGACAGTGACTGTAACCGATTCATGTTGGTATCACCAATGCCTGGCATCATGCCTGCACTTACCAGGCGTTACTAAGAGCTGACTGAATATTTGCACCAGTGAAGCAGCAGATTGGAAACAGCCCTGCACAGGGAGGCGTAAAGACATGGCACCTCAGTTTCCTCATCCGTGTAATAGAGAGGGACTAGAGAACCTTTTAAATTGGTAACAACTCAAGTTTTATGACAAACGCGGCAGCCAGTCTGGCTGCTACAATCAGTGAACCAAATGTAAATCATGAAATCAGTAGAAACACTGATACAGGGGCGCCTGGGTGGCATAGCGGTTAAGCGTTTGCCTTCGGCTCAGGGCGTGATCCTGGCGTTATGGGATCGAGCCCCACATCAGGCTCCTCCGCTGTGGGCCTGCTTCTTCCTCTCCCACTCCCCCTGCTTGTGTTCCCTCTCTCGCTGGCTGTCTCTGTCTCTGTCAAATAAAAAAAAAAAAAAATCGTTAAAAAAAAAAAAAAGAAACACTGATACAGCTTTAGGATGGATGTCCATTTTGGGCTAGTTGCCCTTCCTTTGAAATAAGAGCAAACTTCTGAAATTACATCTCCAAATGCAAAAAACAATTGCACACAACTGACGGCCCTCTCGTCAGGCCTTTGTAATTGGAAAAGGCACTTGCGTTTCAGTTGGGCGCTCAGCTAGAACCCAGGTTCCCAGTCAACTTTGGACCTTACTGCTTGCCACTCTGCACTCAGATTGAGAAGACGTGGTTGTAGTGAGGGGTGAGTGTAGTGGAACCAAGAAACAAAACAGTGAAAAAATGGAGCTGCTTCGTTTACAACTTTTCCAAGAACGTATATAACTCCAACCCAGAAACAAACTAAAACCAAGAGAAAGTAAATATAGTATATATTCCAGCCACAACTGAACGGAGAAAGGAGAAACTACTAGTCAATACAGTGTACCAGGTTTATGTAATTCTCTGATAATTTAGATTCTCATTTTCTAGCACGCAAGAAACCGACCTTATTCTCCTTTATATCTCCAGAACCTAGGAGAGTAGCAGGCAAAATTTAATAAATGTTTCTTGAATCAAAATTATCTTTACAAAAACCCAAAGGGGCGGTTTCTTATCACCAACTTAACACCGGAGGGAGCAGAAGCTCCGACAGCTGACTCGCCCAAGTTCATTAAACTGCCGCTCTGCTCTACCCCCAGGACGGCTAACTGAGTCACGTCTCCTGACAGCCATCGTAGGCTGGGCGGGAGACGTCGGCCGGGCCCTGCCTCCCGGTTCCGGCGTCTCATCACCCCGGGCGCCCGACCGCGCTACCTGGAGCACACAGTCCGACTGCAGCAGACATGCGCCCAGGTCCTCCTTCACGCCCGCGCACGCGCCGCCCTCCGGCTTGTCCTCGTAATAGCGGGGCATGACTGCGCCTCCCGCCCCAGCGGCCGAGACCCGCTTCCGTCCACAACGGCTGCAACGCTGGCGGGGTGCGAGCGACACCCGCGGATGGAAAGAACCGGAGGCCGGCATTAACAACTTCCGGCTGGCCTCCGGAAAACTACGGGGCCCGAGAGGCAGCGCGCGCGGCGGAAGTGGGCGCACGGGACGCGTCGCGCCCCAAGCGACGGCTACGTTGCGGGAAGAGAAGTCGGCCCGGCGGCTGCTGGGCTTGGCTGCTGGGCGGAGGTGGCGGGCCGCCTAGGACCCCTTGGAGGCCGCAGCGGGGCTCCAGGTGAGACCTTAGGACCGCTCCGTCCGTTCGCGGCTCGGGCTCGCCCGGCGCCTTTTCTTCTGGCGCCTCACGGCCCGACAGCCCACGGCCCTGGAGCCGGGTCCGGCTGCTCGGTGGGCGGTAGGATTGCCAGATAAATCAAGGACGCCCAGTTACACTTGAATTTCACATAAACCACGGACAACATTTTAGTGTATGTCCGACACAGTGTTTCGGACATGCTTACACTAAAAATTATACCTGTATCGAAGATTCGACTGTAATTGGGCGACCTGTGTTTTTATTTGCTAAATATGGCAACCTTATCTGCAGCCCCGGGCTGATGAGGAGCCTCTGGACCCCGAGAGGCGGGGGGCTTGGCGTCTGGGAGGCCTGGGGGGGTGAGGGGGGTGGAGCAGGGAAGTGGGCTGCTCTCACTGGGCTTCAGATTACTTTCACTGGACTCCCACGCTGTCATTCCCTCTGCTGAACTATTCGGGGAGTAAAACACTATGGGCTTCAGTTTTGTTTTTATATTCTGTTCCAGTGAAAGAGTTGCTTGATGGTTTTGCACTGATGGACCTGTGTGAATAGGCCATTTATTTTACCTCGTTGGTAACATTGTTTCTAATGGGCTTTTAAAACCGATTCTCTTAAAGACTTGATGGTTAAGAGCAGGGGATTTTGGCTCCATAGCCATCTCTGTGCTCATGAGGGGTCACTTTACCTCCAGTGCTTTTCTTTCTCTCTCTTCCTCCCACTTCCCCTCTCTCTCTCCTCCCTCCCTCCTGGTTAACAGTAGCTACCTGGGTGGGCTGCCTGAGGAGAGAAGTGAAGTGTGAGAAACTTAATGGACCCTGCAGAAGTGCTATGAAGGTTCAGAAGGGTGTGGTGCTGCCCTTGCCTGAAGTGCAGTGGGCAGTTCTTGAGCCCCCAAATAAGCCTCAGAACCACCTCCATTAGCTTTTGATTCCCGACTTTTATCAAGGATTATGGCGGAAATGTAAGATGACATCCCTCCTAAATGTCACAGAAGAAGGTTGTTGGTAGCCAGTAGTTTCTTAAGATTACTTGTCAAAGAATTTTTTTTCTTCCATCTAGGAAGATGTTACCAAGTATTTCAGTGAATTCCCCAATGCAGGGGAATGGAGCACTGAATTCCAGGGATGCAGCAAGACACACAGCTGGAGCAAAACGCTACAAATACCTGAGAAGACTTTTTCGTTTTCGGCAGATGGACTTTGAGTTTGCTGCATGGCAGATGCTCTACCTATTTACTTCTCCACAGAGAGTTTATAGAAATTTTCATTATCGAAAGCAGACAAAGGATCAGTGGGCCAGAGATGACCCTGCTTTCTTGGTCCTGTTAAGTATTTGGCTCTGTGGTAAGTGTTAGTTTTTCTACAGTAGAGTTGAAGAACAAACTGAGTGGGTTTTTTTTTTTTTTAAGATTTTATTTATTTATTTATTTATTTGAGAGTATGAGCAAGCACAAGCAGGGGGAGGGGCAGAGGGAGAAGGAGTAGCAGGCTCCCCACTGAGCAGGGAGCCCCATGCAGGGCTTGATCCTAGGACCCCTAGGCGAAGGCAGACACTTAACCGACCAAGCCACCCAGGCGCTGCCCCAAACTGAGTGTCTTAGATTGTACTTGTCATTTGCAGAACCTTTTGTTGTAAACATACTGTGGGTCAGAATTTGGGATATTTGAAGCTGTTTCTTCCTTTCTGAGGCCTCAGAAATCTCACAGGAAAGAATGTTGTCTTCTTCCTGGTTCTAAAGGTCCCAAGTAGGTGCCAGATTAAATTGTTCCCTCGGAAGTTTGAAAAGCAGAGGACAGGGTCACTCCATGTCTTTTCACTGCTGTGATAAATAAATTGATACCAAATGCAAACTTAACTGTGAAAAGGAGTATCAGGATGGGAAATTGCATTTCACAGGCAAATCTAGAGTGAGTTCTAAAAGTACCGATGTGAACTTGAGAAACTACTTTCAAGTTCTCCAATACTGTAGTGAGAGAGTCCTAACCACCTTTAGGGCGTGAATGTTTAAGATTTTTTTCACGTTTACATCGATTTAAATACGTGAGTGCCTGTTCAGAACTAGTGGTCTTTAAGATGTTGGGACTACCCTGGGGAGCCATAAACGGGGGCCTCCATAGTAAACTACAGTTAGTTCAGTAGCCATTCTGTGTTCCAGGGTAGTCTGCATTTCTCAATTCTATATACATGTAACACATCTTTGGGGTTTTGTTTACATGATTGTCTCCATTACACACGTGAGCATCTGGAGGGCAGGGACTGTGCCCCACCCATTTCCCCAGAACCTAGGAGAGTGCTTGAATTTATCATGTAAATCTTTCTTTCAGTGTCTACTATAGGATTTGGCTTTGTTCTGGACATGGGATTTTTTGAGACGATAAAGCTTCTCCTTTGGGTTGTATTCATAGATTGTGTAGGCGTTGGTCTTCTCATATCAACTTTAATGTGGTAAGTACTATAACATTGGTTTTTCAAGTACTGCTGTGGAGCCTGCATTTGCTGCCTTTAGAGATAAGGTAGCTGATGAAAATTGAAACTAGATACATGAACTGAAAGCATGAATTAAATTTTTTTTATTATTGAATTATAGTGTTATATTAGTTTCAGGTACACAACATAGTGGTTTGACAGTTATACATTTTGAAATGCTCATCAAGATAAGTATAGTTACCATCTGTCACTGTAGTGTTGTTACAACATTGACAGTATTCCCAGTACTTTTTATCTCTGTGTCTGATTTATTTTGTAACTGGAAATTTGTACTTCTTAATCCCCTCCCCCATACCACCCATTCCTTTAACTCTGTCTTCTCTACCAGTTTGTCTCTATATTTATGAACCTGTTTCTGTTTTTTGTTCATTTTGTTTTTTTAGATCTGCGTGTAAGTGAAATGATATGGTATTTGTCTTTTCTGTCATATTCACATACCATTATACCCTCTAGGTCCACCCATGTAATCACTAATGGCAAGATCTCATTCTTTTTTATGGCCAAGTAATATTCCTGTGTGTGTGTGTGTGTGTGTGTGTGTGTGTGTGTACGTACACACCCCATTTCTTCTTTATCCATTCAACTTTTGATGAACACTTAGGTTGCTTCCATATCTTGACTATTGTAAATAAGGTTGCAATAGTCCTAGGGGTGCATATAACTTTTCAAATTAGTGTTTTCATTTTCTTTGGATAAATACCCAGTACTGGTATGGCTGGATCATATGATATTTCTGTTTTTAATTTTTCGATCAACCTCCTCCATACTCTTTTCCGCAGTGGTTGCTCCAGATTACATTCCCACCAGCAGTGCACAAGGGTTCCCTTTTCTGCACATCCTTGCCAACACTGGTTGTTTCTTGTCTTTTTGTTACTAGCCATTCTCACAGCTGTAAGGTGATATTTCATTGTACTTTTGATTTCCATTTCCCTGATGATGAATGATGCTAAGCATCTTTTCTTGTATCTGTTGGCCATTTGTATGTATACTTTGAAGAAACGTCTGTTCTGTTCATCTGTCCCCTTTTTTATTGGATTTTTTTTTTTAATGTTGAGTTGTATAAGTTCTTTATATATTTTGGATCCTAATCCCTTATCATATGTATCACTTGCAAATCTCTCCTCACATTCACTTGGTTGCCTTGTTATTTTGTTTGTGGTTTCCTTTGCTATGCAAAGCTTTTTATTTTGGTATAGTCCCAATAGTTTATTTTTTGCTTTTGTTTACCTTGCCTTGTAAAAATGTTGCTGAGGCCAATGTCCAAAAGATTACTGCTCATGTTTTATTTTAGGAGTTTTATGGCTTTATGTCTCATGTTTAGTTCTTTAATCCATTTTGAATTTATTTTTGTGTATGATGTAAGAAAGTGGCCCATTTTCATTCTTTTGCATGTAACTATCCAGTTTTTCCAACACCATTTATTGAAGAGATTGTCTTCCCTATTGTATATGCTTTTCTCCTTTGTCATAGGTTAATTGACCATATAAGTGTTAGTTCGTTTCTTGGGTCTGTATCCAGTTTCATTGATCTCTGGTTTTGTTTTGTTTCTTTTTTTTTTTCTTTTGAGAGAGAGCAGGAGAGCAAGTGGAGTGGGGGGGGGGGGGAAAGGCAGAGAAAGAGAGAGAATCTTAAGCAGGCTCCATGCCCAGCGTGAAAGCCCAACAAGGGACTTGATCTCATGACCCTGAGATCATGACCTGAGCCAAAATCAAGAGTCAGACACTTAACCAACTGAGCGACCCAGGCGCCCTGATCTGTTTTTGTTAGTACCATACTGTCTTGATCACTATAGCTTTGTAGTATATCTTGATATGTGGATTGTGATGCCTCTACCTTTGTTTTTATTTCTCAAGATTCCTTTGGCTATTTGGAGTCTTCCGTGTTTCCATACAAATTTTAGAATTCTTTGTTTTGTTCTCTGAAAAATATTGGTGTTTTGATAGGGACCGTATTGACTCTGTACATTGCTTTGGGTAGTATAGACATTTTAGCACTATTGGTTCTTCCAATCCATGATCATGGAGTATCTTCCCATGTGTTGTGTCCTCTTCAGTCTCTTTCATTAGTGTCTTACAGTTATTAGAGTGCTTTTTTATCTCCTTGGTTAAATTTATTCCTAGGTATTTTTTTTGATGCAATTTTAAATGGATTTTCTTAGTTTCTCTTTCTGCTTCATTATTAGTGTATAGAAATAGAACAGATTTCTGTACATTAATTTTGTGTCCCATAACTTCACTGAATTCATTGATTAGTTCTAATAGTTTTTTGGTGGAGTCTTTGAGGTGTTCTAGAGTATCATGTCATCTGGAGTAGTGACAGTTGTACTTCTCCCTTACCAATTTGGATGCCTTTTCTTTCTTCTCTGATTGCTGTGGCTAGGACTTCCAGTACTATGTTAAGTAACCATGGTGAGAGTACATTCTTGTTTTGCTCCTGATCCTAGAAGAAAAGCTTTCAGGCCTTTCACCTTTGAGTATGATGTTAGCTGTGGGTTTGTCATATATGGCCTTCATTATGTTAGGTACATTCCCTCTCAATCCATTTTATTGAGAGTTTTTATCATGAACTAATGCTGAAATTTGTTAGATGCTTTTTCTGCATCTGTTGAGATGATCATATGATTTACTGATATATTTGCACATATCGAACCATCCTTGCATCCCTGGAATAAATCCCACTTCGTCAAGTGGAATATCCTTTTAATGTATTATTTAATTTGGATTGTTAATACTTTGTTGAGTATTTTTGGATCTTTGTATGTCAAGGATATTAGCCTATACTTTTCCCTTTTTTGTAATGTCTTTGTCTGATTTTGGTACCGGAGGAATGCTGGCCTGATAGAACTGATTTGAAAAAGTCTCTTCCTCTTCTACTTTTTGCAATAGTTTCAGAAGAGTAGGTGTGAACTCTGCTTTAAATATTTGGTAGAATTCACCTGTGAAACCACCTGGTCCTGGACTTTTGTTTGTTGGGAGTATTTTGATTACCGATTCAAATTCATTACTTGTAATAATACGTGTATTCAGATTTTGTATTTCTTTGTGATTCAGTTTTGGAAGATTGTATATTTCTAGGAATTTTTCCATTTCTTCTTGGTTGTCTAATTTGTCATATAACTTTTCATAGTAATCTCTTGTAATCCTTTGTATTTCTGTGGTGTCAGTTATTCTCTTTCATTCTCATTTTACTTATTTGGGTTCTGTCTTTTCTCTGGCGGAGTGTTATATCAATTTTGTTTATCTTTTCAAAGAACCGACTCTTGGTTTCCTTGATCTTTTCTATTGTTTTTTCAGTTCCTATTTCATTTATTTTTACTCCAATTTTTATTACTTTCTTACTTCTGTTAACTGTAGGTTTTGCTTGTCTTCTTTTCTCATACCTTTTTAGGTTTAAAGTTAGAATACTTGAAATTTTTGTTTTTTCTTGAGGTATGGCTATTAGAATTTCCCTCTTGGAACTGCTTTTTCTGTGTCCTAAAGATTTTTGTAACATTGTGTTTCCATTTTCATTTGTATCAAGGTATTTTTTTTTATTTCCTCTTTGGTGGTGGTGTTGTAGCAGGTTGTTTAGCCTTCACCTGTTTGTGGTTTTTTTCCAGTTTTTTTTCTTGTAATTGATGTGTAGTTTCATACCATGTGGTTGGAAAAGATGCTTGATAGGATTTCAGTCTTCCTAAATTTATTGAGATTTGTTTTATGGCCTCAAATGTGATCTGTTCTGGAGAAAGTTTTATATGCACTTGAAAAGATTGTGTATTTTGCTGTTTTTAGATGGAATATTCTGTATATATGTGTCTACTATGTTGTCAAAAGCCACTCTTTCCTTTATGATTTTCTTTCTGGATGATCTATCCATTGATGTAAGTGCGGTGTTAAGTCCTCTATTTTATATTACTATCAGTTTCTCTCTTTATGTCTGTTAGTATTTGCTTTATGTATTTGGGTATTCCTATGTTGGGTGTATAGATATTTTTAATTGTATATCCTCTTGTTGGATGGAACCATTTATCATTATGTAACACCTTGTTTTGTCTCTTGTGACAGTCTTTGTTTTAAAGCATATTTTGTGTGAAAGAAGTATTGTTCCCTGGCTTTTTTTTTTTTTTTTTAACTTGCATCTGCATAGAAAGTCTTTTTCCATCCCTTCACTTTCAGTCCGTGTCTGTAGGTCTGAAGTGAGTCTTGTTGTCAGCATATATCTGGGTCTTGTTTTCTTATCCATTCAGTCACTCTCTGTGTTTGTTTGTTTTTTTTTTAGTTTTTATTTTGATTCCTGTTATCACACAGCGTTACATTGGTTTCAGGTGTACGGTATAGTAATTCAACACTTCCATACATCCCGCCGTGCTCATAAGTGCACTCCTTAATCCCCATCACTTCTCCGCTCTGGTAACCATCAATTTGTTCTCTCTAATTAAGACTCTTTTTCTTAATTTGTCTCTCTCTTTTTTTTTTCCTTTGCTTGTTTTGCTTCATAAATTCCACATGAGTGAAATCATGTTGTTTTTCTCTGACTTGTTTTGATTAGGATTATACTCTCTAGCTCCATCCATATTATTGCAAATGGCAAGATTTCGTTCTTTTTTATGGCTGAATAATATTCCTCCGTGTGTGTGTGTGTGTGTGCACGCACATGTGTGTGTGTGCGTGTGTATGTATGTGTGTATACACACCACATCTTCTTTATCCATCAATCCAGGACGCTAGGCTGCTTCTATATCTTGGCTGTTACAAATAATGCTGCTATAAACATAGGGGTGCATGTATCCCTTTAAATTAGTGTTCTTGTATTCTTTTGGTAAATACCCAGTAGTGCAGTTGCTGGAGGGTAGGGTAGTTCTATTTTTAACTTTATGAGGAACCTCCGTACTGTTTTCCACTGTGGCTGCACCAGTTTGCATTCCCACCAGTGATGCGGGAGGGTTCCTTTTTCTCCACATCCTTGCCAACACCTGTTGTTTCTTGTATTGTTGATTTTAGCCATTCTCACAGGTGTGAGGTGATATCTCATTGTAGTTTTGACTTGCATTTCCCTGATGATAAGCAATGCTGAGCATCTTTTCATGTGTCTGTTGGCCATCTGGATGTCCTCTTTGGAAAAATGCCTGTTCACATCTTTGGCCCATTTTTTAATTGGATTATTGGTTTTTTGAGTGTTGAGTTTTATGAATTCTTTATATATTTTGGATACTAATCCCTTATCATATAGGTCATTTGCAAATATCTCCCATTCAGTAGGTTGCCTTTTAGTTTTGTTGATTGTTTCCTTCACTATGCAGAAGCTTCTTATTTTGATGTAGTCCCAGTAGTTTATTTTTGCTTTTATTTCCCTTGCCTCAGGAGACATATCTAGAAAGAAGTTGCTATGGCCAATGTCAAAGAAGTTACTGTGTTCTCTTCTAGAATTTTTATGATTTCAGGCCTTAACATTTAGGTCTTTAATACATTTTGAATTTACTTTTGTGGGTTATAAGAAAGTGGTCCAGTTTCATTCTTTTACATGTAGTTGTCTAGTTTTCCCAGCACCATTTGTTGAAGAGATTCTTTTTCTCCTGCTTTGTCAAAGATTAACCATATAGTTGTGGGTTCATTTCTGGGTTTTCTATTCTCTTCCACTGGTCTACGTGTCTGTTTTTGTGCCAGTGTCATACTGTCTTGATCACTACAGCTTTGTAGTATAACTTGAAATCTGAAATTGTAATACCTCTACTTTGTTTTTCTTTTTTCAGGTGCCTTTGGCTATTCAGGGTCTCTAGTGGTTCCATACAAATTTCTGGATTGTTTGTTCCAGTTCTGTAAAAAAATGCTGTTGGTATTTTGATAGAGATTGCATTAAATGTGTAGATTGTTTTGGCATGAATGAGAATAGTGTAATTATTTTAACAATATTTGTTCTTCCAATCCATGAACATGGAATGTCTTTCCATTTATTTGTGTCATCTTCAATTTCTTTCATCAGTGTTTTATAGTTTCCACAGTACAGGTCTTTCACCTCTTTGATTCCTAGGTATCTTTTTATTTTGGGTGCATTTGCAAATGGGTTTTCTTAATTTCTCTTTCTGCTACTTCATTATTGGTGTATAGAAACGTAACATATTTCTGTACATTGATTTTGTATCCTGCAACTTTAGTGAATTTATTTATCAGTTCTAGCAGTTTTTTGGTGGAGTCTTTCAGGTTTTCTATATATAGTATCAACTCATCTGCGAATAGTGAAAGTTTTAACTTCTTCCTTACCAGTTTGGATGCCTTTTATTTCTTTTTGTTGTTTGATTGCTGTGGCTAGACTTCCAGTGCACCCTGTCTTTTGATTGGAGCATTTAGATCATTTACATTGAAATTAGTTATTGGAAGGTATGTACTTCTGTCTTGTTAGTTTTTTGCTTGTTTTTGTAGTTCTTCTGTTCCTTTTCTTGTTCTCTTCCTTGTAATTGATGACATTTTTTAGTGTTATGCTTGGATTCTTTATTTTTTGTGTATCTATAATAGGTTTTGGTTTGTTCTTACTATAAAGTTATAACATTCTATGTACATGGCAGTTTCTAGTAAGTTGATCGTCACTAAGTTGGAACATATTCTAAAATCACTACATTTTTATGCCCACCTCCATATTTTATGTCGTATTTTACATCTTTTTTTAAGTCCCTTAACTGATTTTTAGATATAATTGGTTTTACTACTTTTGTCTTTTAAGCTTCACATGGCTTTCTAAGTGAGTAATCTACTCCCTCTATAAAGTGTATTTGCTTTTACTTATGAAATTTTTTTTCTTTCACATTTTTAATTGTGGCCTTTTTTTTCTGGCTTAAAGACATCCTTTAACATTTCAAGGCCAGTTTAGTGGTGGTGAACTCTAGCTTTTGTTTGGGAAACTCTTTATCTCTCCTTCAGTTCTGAATGTTAACCTTGCTGGATTGAGTATTCTTGGTTGTAGGCTTTTTCCTTTCAGCACTTTGAATATATCATGCCACTCCCTTCTGGCCTGCAAGGTTCTGCTGAAAAATCAGCTGAGTGCCTTATTGGCCTTTCCTTGTATATAACTAGTTGTTTTTCTCTTGCTGCATTAAGATTCTCTCTTTGTCTTTAATATTTTAATTATTATTTGCACTGGTGTGAGCCTTCATGGGTTCATCTTGTTTAGGGTTCTCTGTGTTCTGGACCTTGATGTCTATTTCCTTCCCCTGGTTAGAGAAATTTCCAGCGATTATTTCTTCAAGTAAGCTTTCTGCCCCTTTCTCTCTTCTGGGATCTAATGAAAATGTTAATGTGCTTGAAATTGTCCCAAAGATTCCTTAAGCTATCCTTACTTTTGTTTTTAATTTTTATTTCTTTTTGTTGCAGTTTGGTGGCTTTCCATTTCCTGCCTTCCAGATCGCTTGTCCATTCTTCAGTGTTCTTTAATCTGCTGGTGTTTCTCTCTAGTGTAGTTTTCATTTCAGTTACTGTATTCTTCAGCTCTGCTTGGTTCTTTCTTATATTTTTTATCTGTTGAAGTTCTCACTAGGTTCACCCTCTTCTTTTTTCAAGTCTGGTGAGCTTCTTGTTGACCATTACTCTGAACTATTTATTGGGTATGTTGTTATCTTGTTCTTTCACTTGGAGTATATTCCTCTGCCTCATTTTGTTTTACTTTCTGTATTTGTTTCTGTGAATTAGGCAGAACAGCTACTTCTCGTCTCGAAGGATTGGTCTTGTGAGGGACTGTCCCATATAGACTGTGTATGCCTGCTGGCTTTGGCTAGCTGGAGCTGGAGTGGGCATGGGCTGGAGTGGGGTCTCCGGGTGTTCCACACAGGGTGTACGCTAGTGGGACATCTGAAGCTGAAGTGGGCATGGGCTGGGGGTGTCCTGGGGCACTCTGCATGGGGGGTGCCCTGGTGGAACAGCTGGAGTCGAAGTGGGCTCTGGCTCATGGTCCCAGGGTGCTCTACACAGTGGGGTCCTTAGTGAGGAGCAGTGGAGCTAAAGTTGCTGTGTGCTAGGGGTGTGGGGCTCACTACAGTGCTGGCCAGTTAAGGCATCTATACCCTGTTCCAGTCTGAGTGACCAGGCGAGGTGGAGGGACATAAACAGTGGTGTTCACCAGCCCCTTTGGCTCCAGAATGTGTTCCCACAGGCATTGGCCATTTGGCTGAGGGTGAGGGTTTTTTTTTTTTTATATTCTAGTTGTCTTTTAAACCACTGCTTTTTTGTGTGTGCCTCAGTGGGGCTTGAGCTGGTGTGGCCAGAGTCCCAGAGTTCACTCAAGTGGCAGGCCGGCTAGGGTGGCCGTGTCCCACTCTCATCTGCGCCATCAGTGTTGGGCTTGGGGGAGGGAGGGAACATATACAGTGGCACTGGCCAGCCCTCGACCATTGGAGACCAGTGCCTCAGGTCCAGCTGTTCGGCAGACGCTCAAGGGCTGGTTCCTTTGAATTCTAGTTGCCCTTTGGAACTGAGGCTTTTTTCCATGCCTTCAGGTGGTAGAATCTGGAACTGGCTCCTTGGTTCTGTCCCTCCCTGCTGCACTTGGCAGCGTCAGGGGTGCGGTTCCTGTTGTTACTGTGTCTCCCTCTCACCTGCTCTCTGTGTGGTACCTCTGTTCTTTTTTGTGCAGAAGCTGGTCAGTCAGCCCTCAGTTCTTTTTCTGTAGGAATTACTCCATATGTGTAGATTTGGTTTGTTCTATGGAGGGGAGTTCAGGGTCTTCCTTCGTCGCCACCTTGGACCCTGTCTCCTGAAAGCATCAGTTTTGATTGCCCAGATTATTATAACTTGCCTTCCTATGTCACTGTTTATATCAGAAAATACTCTAAGGGATGGTCGGTATTGTCAAAGTGCAGCAAATAAGGGAACTGAAATAATGATTATATCATATTAACAAAGTCCCTGGTTTTGTAAAAATGTTGTATAGTTAGCCAATTCTGCTTGTCTGGATGATGGCATGGTTTTCTCTCGTATTTGTCAGTGGGTCACTTCTCGATGTTTAAGCTATTTTCATAGAATCTTACTCTGAATATCAGACATTACATGAAGTACATTTGAAAAACGATTTGTTACACTTCCGGTGCCTTCTTGCTGAGACACACACAGGTTTTTTGTTTTGTTTTTTGTTTATTTAAAGATTTTATTTATTTATTCAACAGAGAGAGAGACAGCCAGCAAGAGAGGGAACACAAGCAGGGGGAGTGGGAGAGGAAGAAGCAGGCTCATAGCGGAGGAGCCTGATGCGGGGCTCGATCCCACAACGCTGGGATCACACCCTGAGCCTAAGGCAGACACTTAACCGCTGTGCCACCCAGGCGCCCCCACACACAGGTTTTATTGAACAGGTATGCACTCGGACTTCTGGGTTTGCTTTAACGACGGTAGTGTACTGAGTAGAAGTGTTTAATTCCAGCATTTGGTTTTTCCATTTCCTCATAGATGCAGTTTCTCACGTGGTTGGCATGCCCGATGAGGGGAATGGATGTGTCAAGTGAGCTCATAAAAGGCCAGTGCTTGAGTAGGGGTTGTGGTCATTGTGTATCAGAGAAAACTATGGAAATTTTAGTCACAGAGAGGCCTAGGTTCAAATGCCAGCTCATTTACTGTAACTCTCAGTTCCAGTCTCTTTTGTAAAATGGAGTTGGTTATCTAATTTGTAAGGTATTTGAAAAGATTGTGGTGTGAAAAGTACCTGGTATGTAGGAAGCGCTCAGTAAATAGTGGCTATTAATATTTTAAACAAAGTCCTGAGACTGCAACCTCTGATGATACCAATGTGTTGATTCCATTGTAACTCCTTATGAGTTTTGTATGTGCTTGGTAGTCAGTAAATGCGATGTCATTAATTTGGAATTCTAAAATCTGGCTTAAAAAGACTACTGACTAATATGTTACATATTAAAACATTATCAAAACTATGGCATATGAAAGAATTTCAGTAAATAAGTTTTCAGAGGAATAGGTTGTAGCAGGCATTCTACCATGAACGCGTGGACTCTGGAGGGCCACAGAGACCAAGGCATTCTGCAGTTGAGCAGCTCTAGTGTGAGTCCGTATTACAGTTTCAGTTCAATAGAAGAGGACTCGGGGGGCACCTCGGTGGTTCAGTTGGTTAAGTGTCCAACTCCTGATCTCAGCTCAGGTCTTGATCTCAGGGTTGTGAGTTCAAGCCCCCACATTGGGCTCCATGCTGGGCATGGAGCCTACTTAAAAAAAGGAAAGGACTGACTCAGTATATTTTTCAAAAGCTACATCGTGTTGCATTGTGTTGTAAATTGTGTTAGAAATGATGACATGTGGTTGCTGTCATCCTAGACGTGCCACAGGAACCAGGAGGAGGAGGTGTCTGGGGGAGATGGGGTCATTGATTCCTGGTACCAGATGCTTAGGTACAGCAGTCAGGAGCAGCATACTGGGTCTGGGAGCGCGGGGTGACACTCACCAGCTCGGGAAGATAGGGGGCTATAGAATTTGGCCTTCAGTGCAGTTCAGACAAAAGCACTGGACTTTATCTTATAGCTCGCATGTGCTGGTTGGGGAGTGGAGGAGAGGTGGAGAACTTGGAGGCATTGGGGTAAGGAAATAGATTCACACTCAAAGGAAAATCCTTTCTGTGGCTGCGAAGGAGCTGAAGAAGAGTGGCAAGCTGGATGCAAGTGTGAGGGTCTGCACAAGAGTAGAGCGGGCCCAGACAGTACGGTGAACTCGGGAAGAGAGGAGAGAGAGGGATCAGAGGGCATCCTGTGATAATCGGCTAGGACGAGGGTAGGGAAGAGTGGCAGGTGCATGGGAAGCATTCCGTGTTAGACGTGCTGAGTTCTGGTGGCTTGAGGATTTTAATGGAAATAAATTTTAGTGGCCCCGTAGTCTGGGCCAAGAGGAGCCATGACTGGCATCATTAATGTGGAGGTGGGAGGTGAAAACCACAGATGCCTTGAGCTCTCCCAGAAGGAATGTCTGTGTTCCACAGGTAAGACTGACTGAGGACAGAAGCCTGGAAGGTGCCTGTGTAAGGAATAAG
The DNA here is from genome assembly GCF_002007445.2 of Ailuropoda melanoleuca. Lineage (NCBI taxonomy): Eukaryota > Metazoa > Chordata > Mammalia > Carnivora > Ursidae > Ailuropoda > Ailuropoda melanoleuca. The sequence goes on along the minus strand of NC_048221.1, from coordinate 68,043,044 downwards.
TGGAGGGGTGGGAGCCCTTGCACAGTGAGCTAGATGCCTGTTCTGTTCTTTTAATGGCACATGTTCTTGGCTAAAACGGAAGATGTTTTGTTTAGTTAAGAGTTTGTTCAAACAAAGCTACATTATTTTGATATTTTTGGTGAATTGTGTACAAGACTGATTAGTGCTGTACTATGTTCCACCTCTTGTTTTGCTTTTTACTTCCACTGTAGACATAGCATTTTAACTGTATCCTTGAAATGAAATCACACACGTGAAAGTCCACTGCATTTCTGTAGTTGTGTTTATGATACAAATGATCGTTTTTGTTATTTCCCTTTGAAGGTCTAGTTTTCTTTTACCTGGGTATTTTACTTTTTATTCACTCATCATTTAACTGAACTCATAGGCTATGCTGTAGAACACAGACAGAAGCTTGAAGAATTGTTCTTACGGCCAGATAGGTCACTGGCCACTCTTCCCTTACCGGTTCCTCCTGATTCCTTGATTTTTCAGTGGAGGAGTGACCTATTAGGTGTTAGGCCTTAGACCTATTATCTAGATTCATTCTTTGAGGGGCAGGGGCCTTACTCAGGCCCATGGCCTTGAATGTCATCTACACATGGATGAGTTTTTGTCTCCATTTTCGACCTTTCCTCTAAATTCCAGACTTTGTATACTTCTTACTCCATATTAACCGGCATCTTCAGCATGACAGGTACAAATCCAAACTCCTGCACTGCCCCAAGCCGCTCTTTCTGCAGCCAGGCCCACTGTAGCTAATGGCAGTTCAATCTTCCGTTGGTTTCAGGCAGAAATCTCTCCGTCATCCTTGACTGTTCATTCCTTCCCCACCCCCCCTCACCACGTCTGCTGCCACCACCCCCTCTCATCTCTTTTTCACAGTAGCCTCCCAGCAGGAGTCTGTTTCCCCTCTTATCGCTGTAGTCTGTTCTCAGATCAACAGTCAGAGGAACCATGTCAAAATAGTGAGTCAGACACCCTTCTGGGAACTCCAGTGACTCCTTATGTCATCGAGAATAAAAGCCAAAATCTTAAAATGGCCACAGGCTCTAAAAGATCTTGCTCCCTCCTTCAATTCCTGCTACTTTTCTCACTTGTTCCAGGCACACTGGTCTCCTCACCCATGCCTCAGACAGGCCAGGTCCCCTGCCACTTCCTCTGTACTCGTCCACCTCCTCCACTTCTGTGTTCGGACCCCCCTCTTCCCGGAATGCTGTGCCCCGGGTGATTCCCATCCACCCCCACCCTTGGGTCTTGACCCAGATGTTACCGTCATAGTACTATCCTATTTAACACTGCATTTCAGCTTTGTATTTTCTATCCTTCCTTATTGCTTAATTTTTCTCCATAATGCCATCTGATGACTCCAGCTAGATCGAAGGCAGAGATCTCTTCACCGCTTGGTCTCCACTATCTGGAATAATGCCTGGTACACAGAAGGTAGTCGGTAAATATTTATGGAATTAACTTTATTGTATTATGAAAGAAACTTTAATTTGCTCTTCAGGTTTATCTCTAACAAGTATCTAGTAAAACGGCAAAGCAGAGACTATGATGTGGAGTGGGGCTATGCCTTCGACGTGCATCTGAACGCTTTCTATCCTCTCCTAGTCATTCTGCATTTTATCCAACTTTTCTTCATCAACCGTAAGTAGCAGTTACTTCTTAAGTGATCTTCAAAAAGTCATTGTATGCAGTAAAAAGAGATTCAGTGTACACATCTCTTCCGCAGATGTTATCTTGACGGACACATTTATTGGATATTTTGTTGGAAATACCTTGTGGTTGGTGGCAGTGGGCTATTATATCTACGTAACCTTCCTAGGATATAGTGGTAAGTCATGAATTGTTTTGGTTGACTGAAAACATAATGGAGAGGGGCGAGGTTGCTGTAATAGTAACATACTTTTTTTTAAGATTTTATTTATTTGACAGAGACACAGCAAGAGAGGGAACACAAGCAGGGGGAGTGGGAGAGGGAGAAACAGGCTTCCCACTTAGTGGGGAGCCTGATGTGAGGCTCAGTCCCAGGACGGTGGGATCAGGACCTGAGCCGAAGGCAGACGTTTAACGACTGAGCCACCCAGGCGCCCCATAATTAGCTTACTTTTAGATGCGTTACCTCATTTAATCTTCACTGTTAGGTTTACTTAACCCCATTTTTCAGATGAGGGCACAGAAATTACTTTGCCCACAGTCGTGCAGCTAAAAAGTGGCATTGCTGGTATGTAACAAATTATGTAATTTTAAGGAGACATGTTAAACCGTACTCGTGTCTCCACGTTACCTGCAGGAACCCATGACCCACTTCCTTTTCTCACTTTATGGTTCTTCCCAGCCACTGGTTAGAGTGGGGCATGAGCCGGGTCCGACACCTGGTCACACAGGTAAAGGAACCTTTACAAACCTTTGTCAAGGTGTTGCAACCTTTGCCTCACTTTGTTTTTATGACCACTCTGGTTCTACAGATGGTCACAAATCAGGCCCAACCTCTACTGACCTGAGGATGTAGTTTGCAAATTTACTGCTAAACCCTGCTAGAAGTTTCTTAGTATGAATGAGAAACCTTTATATTAATTCAGCTCATCCTTTCCTGTCACTCTGGATGATTAGGACCTCACTGCAAATACACACCCCGAGCTCCTCTAGTCGGGGCTGTTCCCACCCCCTGGCCACTCCTCCAGGGACCACGTAACCCCCTCAAATTGTAATACTTGTTCTGGGCATAGGGAGTCTGTTCTCTAATTCAGGGGAGGCATTTGTGACATAGTATGTTCAGGTTTCAATGAATTTTCACATATTTTGAGAAAGTTTTAAATTGTGATTAGCATACTACCACATTGTGGTTTCTCTAAATGGTTTTTGATCACTCTTTTGGTAACTCCCTATAATTTGAGTACAGCTCAGTTTCACTTTGGCGACTTCCTAGAAGAAGAGAAATGTTTAGGTTGGAATGCATGTGGTAGGGACCCACTAAGTAGTGACCAAGAAGGAAACCTAGATATTTGGAGACAAATTTAAAAAATAGTAATAAAATCTAAAGTAGGCTCCACACCCAGTGTGGGGCTTGAACTCACAACCCCCAAGCTCAAGAGTCGCACGCTGTGCTGACGGAGCCTGGCGGGCACGCTAGAGACAGATTTTATATTTGAGTTGTGTTCTTTTCTGAAGCCTGGGATACTAGTGGATCTCACGTAAAGGGGAGGGGTCATGCTTCCTGTATTGGGAAATCTCGAAGAGCTAAAGGTTGTCTTTTTCCTGTAACACCCATCTCTGTTGTACTTTAAGATGAGCTCATAGAGGCTTCTGAGGCCGTCCCCATGTAAATCCACCATCTTCAGTATTTGTGACATTTGTCCCTTAATCATACCCTCTTAAGGTCCAGATCTGCTCACTCAGCCTTTGCGCTGCACTGACCTCTCATCCCGGGCGCTCGGGCCCAGCTGTGACTCGGCGGCCACACCCAAGAGCAGGGTGCTCGGTGGGGTCTGGCTTTAGAGCAGCAGCTCGCCGATTCCCAGCGTGCGTTCCTTTTTGGTCCCACATGTTTTAGTAAGAACTGTCAGAAACTTCATTAGTCATATTTATATTATTTCTTTTTTTAAAAGAAAAATTTGTTTCTTTTCCAGCATTGCCATTTTTGAAAAATACAGTAATTCTTCTCTATCCATTTGCACCTCTCGTTCTGCTCTACGGCCTGTCACTAGCACTAGGATGGAACTTCACCCACACACTGTGTTCCTTCTACAAGTACAGAGTGAAATGAAGGCAGTGAGGAGACTGTGCCCTCTTCCCTGGGTAGCAGGAAGTCGTTGTGAAGTGACGATTTCTTCTGAAACTTGTAAATAAACTAAACTATCTATCTTTGTAGATATCTTCAGGGTGTAAAGTTTGCAAATTTGAGTAAATATATAATGTTAACACTATTGTCAAGTACATTCCTTAAAACTAATTAAATGTACATTTCTATAATAAATATTTTTTAAACTAAAGCATGTATTTTACTTATTCTAACAAAGTTTTAAGTGTTTGTTTTTGAAAGAAAAACCGTTTGGAGAACTTGATGATAATCAGTTCCTGACAAGGTGTGTAGTCTGGCCCCATTTCTAATTGGGCTGTATTTTAAGCATCTGTGTAGAGCACATGATCCTAGTATAACCTTCAAAAGCCACCTTGACCTGTAATGTAACGCAAAGACGAATCAATCATCACTGTACTATAGGCCATAAAATCATTTACAACCTTTTCTATACAAAAGAAACCCCAAACAAAATCTATTCGAAGAGGTACATGGCGGCTATTCCATGTACGTAATAAACGAGTGAACACTTGCATAGCATTGATAAATATCTTAACATGAAGCTCTTTTTCTTTCTTTGAAGGCCTCTCCAAAACTCATGTAACTAAGAATAGTTTTAACAAAACTTGCTACACATTAAATTTTACCTATTTTTATTAGAAGGAATCTAGAATTCAGCATGGCTTCTTAAACGTCTTTATTCCAAACACATGAATGGTTGTGGCACAGAGAAACAACAGTAATGAAAGGCACAGTCAACAGGACCAGTTATTAGGTTTTCAATTATAGCAGCAAATTGGAAAATAAATAATCTTCCTTTAAAAATCTTAACAGGTACCTAAAATATTACTACAGCTATTACCCATTCACCCAATGAAAACATTTTAAGGAAAATATGTACAATACATTTAAGGAGAAAAAAACTGGTACAGCCTGGAAAAGGAATTCCTCTGCACCTTCTCTAAAGGGTGCTTCCAGAAACATCCACGACCTTTCCAGTGTTCTTAATGAGAAACACATTAGTTTTTCATTCCATAAATGAAACATAATCGTTATGTTCCGTCAGCTGATTTCTAAATCTTTCTTAGAAAACATCACTGTCTTGACTGAAATGAAAAGTATCAAATCTGCTGGCAGTGCGTCTTACAGTACTGTCGGTATCAGCCATTTGTAAGGCTCAAAGAACAGGCCTCCAGAAGGTATTTTCACCCAATTTTAGCAAACACTGAGCATTTCAAATAATGGAAGGCTAATCATACTACAGTACCTTTGAGTCCAGAGGGATTTGCTAATTACTAATACCAAAAAACAACTAGGAGCAAGTGATACATAAAGTAGCCTCCCTAATGTCCAAGAGCATCATTAAATATTCCCCACAACAAACTAACCTTATTTGGAGAACAATTTTAGCACCACTTTTAACATTTTTACTGCAGTGTGAACACTGGGAATGATACTCTGCACAAAGTGCTCTCCATTCAATACCCAGCTTACTTTCTTGAACAATGCATTCTAAATTCTTAAGACACACACACACACACTCGCACTCACACACTCACACTGGAGTGCCAGCTCTTCCCTGTTTGTTTCCTTGAACATGATCTAGTTAGTGCCCAAAAGGTGGAGTGTTTCAGGTAAGAAGAGTTTATGTATAGGTATTGATAATAGGGATATATATAACAAATCCTTTTTTTTTTTTTTAATTCTGTGGTTGTCTTTTCAGCATTGTATGTTCACATGCATTAAAGAAATTAAGCAATGTAGTTACGGCATATATAAAGATTAATAATTAAAATTGTACAGCTATAAAATTTCACACACTATAAATAATGCTACACAGCTTGGAAAAGTTTCCTTTTCTATAAAAGAGCTGGGACGTCTGGGTTCCCCTAGAACACAAAGATGATTAGGACTCCAATTTCTGACTTTCTGACTGTCTTAGCCTCTCATTTTCTTCCCTTTAGCTCTGCTGTTCTTCTATCAAGGGTATGGCAATATAGTAAAAAAAATTAGTACAAAAAGTAATGTGCGAACCAAAATAAAAACAAGCTTCATTAGCAATTAATGGCTTGGAAGCAGAGAGGTATTTTGGAAAATACCTGCAAAGTACAAAAATTTGGTTGGCACATACAGGATTTGATCTGTACTTAATAAGTTTTGGGTTAAAAAAAGTATGTTCTTCAATGCGGAGTGGTTTATCTGATCTCTATGTAAAGGCAGAAATTTTTTTTCTCTCCTAATATCTTACTTAAAATACCACTGCTCATCATTCTTAAATAATACACTGAACAGGCTAAGAGCAAAATAAATCAGCACAAAGTAATAATTTTCCTCTCCCAGGAAAAAGATTCCATATACACTGGGTCCTCGATCTGGAATGAGAACAATCCTGTTCTAGCAGGTTTGTTTTTTTGTTTAGTTTTTGGCAACAAACTTCCAATCAAGACTACTTGAGATTCTCTGGTAGACAAACCCCAGAGGCGGCCCAGGTATAAAGTTCGCTAGTGTAAGACTTAACTCACGTGGTTATCAAAATCTCCAAGTTAACTATAGGGAATTAAGCGTGAAGACTTTCTCCTCCTCACCTCTTGTAAATACTATGTTCATTTTCTATTGCTGCGTAACAAATCACCACGAATTCGGAGGCTTCAAACAATACCTATTTATTATCTCACAGTTCTGCAGGCCAGAAGTCAGGGCGGGCTTGACTCGAGTTCTCTGCATCGGGTCTCACAAGGCTGGAGTCCTGGTGCTGGCGGGGCTGGGCTTTCCCTGCTGGAGAAAATCTAGCTGCAAGCTCACTCAGTTCATTGACTAAACGAGTCCCGGTGGCTGTCGGGCTGTAGTTGGGGTTTCCATGGCTGTCGGTGGAGGCCTCGCTCAGCTCCTTACGGGCAACTGCATTTCTTCTGTGGCCCGTCCATCTTAAATCAGCAGTGGTGCCTTGAGTCCTCCTGCTTCGAATCCGACTTAGGCTACCAGCCTGAGAAAACTGCTTCTAAAGGGCTCACACGGTTAGATTAGCTGGACATGATTATGGGGGATAGTCAGGGCTTCCGCCCACACGCACAAGGGCAGGATATCATCTGCGGCCCCTGAGGGTCATCTCTAGAATTCTGGCTGCCACATATACACACCGCTCTTAATGAGAGCAGTCGCTGCAGACAGGCTGTTGCCACGTTAACCAAACTTGCCTTCGAGGACAGCACTGCTGGGGCCTTTTTGTGATAGTCACAGATCGAAAAGAAGCCTTCAGAACGTTGCTGAAGGTTTTGAAATAAGGACACCTTCTGATCATTTAACTGGTGCAACCACTCATCTGAAAAGCTGTACCTTTTTCAAAGACCTCTCCGTGGCTGAACTAATACACACATACGTGTCTACAGCCTCCCTGCTGAATCATCCACACGCATTCGCTTTTTCCAAAGCTGCTCAATCTCACTGCCTGAAACCACTGCTCTTGCTTGACCACACGGTAGGGCCCCGCGCGTGCTGTAAAGAGCACGGGAGACAGAGAACTCAGAAATCCAAGGTCTTAGAATCCCAGAAAACTCCTCGACCTTCTCACCTATAATACTCGTCATCTGCACTATGACATATTCTGCACGTCTGCTTTTATCCTCATAGTCAGAATTCATTACTCTGGTTTCGCAAGTGTTCACGTTAGCACTCTTGACACAGTGCTGTCCCGACAGAACTTTCTGCAATGACGGAAGGTTCTCTATCTGCTGTCCAGTCGGGGGCCACGAGCCACGTGTGGCTGATGAGCACTTGAACTGTAGCTAGTGGGACTGAGGAGCTGAAGGTTTTATTAAATTTACAGAGCCACCAAGTGTCTGCTGGCTACTGTATGGGCCAGCGCAGCTCGAGAGTCTGACCGTTCATGTGAAATACATACCAGATGCAAACCAGATTCCATTTCTCTCTATATTAAATACTGGACATCAGTGGACACTGTCTCCACTCACTACTCTGATAAAAGTGGTTCAGTGTCCTCTCGAGGCCAAGTATATCCTTCCCTCAGTCCCAGGTACTCTTCACCTCCTCTAATGTTCGGTCCCAGACTTGACTCGCCAACTACTCTCAAGGGCTACCACTGCAGTGACGCTTGAGGAAAGCATGGCTGTTTCTAACGGTCTGAGGAGGAAGGGGGGGCAGGCAGAGACCAACAACGAGATGATCGGAACACCTGCTGCACCAGAGGACAGGAAGGATGAGTTACAGGCCTGCCCCCAGGAGCTGGAAGCCTGGTAGGTGGGAGAATGTGTGCACACCCATACACACACACTCGCCAGGAACAACCAAAAGCTCGAGAGCTGAGCGTGTATGTAAGTCTGTGGCACGGAACATAGGTAAAGGGAGTTAAAAAGAAAGAGGAGTGTGGGCTGGAACAGTTGGTCCCCTCGTCCAGACCCGGACTGGGGACCTGCCACGTGCCAGGCACTATTCCTGGCAGGACTAGGCACTGGTAACAATTCATGGGGAGGAGTGCACGAGAGAGTTTGTGAAAGATGGATGAGATGTGGCTCAAAGTATCCACAGAACGGGAAGGGTGAGCTAAGTCTGGGAGGGAAGACTGAGCAGAACAGGAAGAAGCCGGCCAGGATGGCTCACCAGTGTCAAGACCCAGCAGCCATAACTAAGGGCGAGGAGCTGCAGTAACTCACTTCCCTGATCTTCAGTGTGGGGTTCTTCTCCCCAAAATCAGAGTGGGCTACTATGGAAGCGGGGAAATGAGAGGACTTCTCGACCCGCCCCAGAGCTTCCCCTCCTGATACTTGGTTGTTCCAGCAGTCAGGATGTTCAACAGCTGCCAAAGTTTCATAATGAAAGGTTATTCTTTTCAAATGAAATTGGCCTGTGGGCATCAGGCCAGGGAAACGTGAGGACAAAATAGAAAGTCAATTAAAGAGAGTGAAAAGTAAATCTAAAAAACCAGTAAAAATGTTTAACTAGACTTGAACATAAAAATTATTCGTGGCAATGTGTAACTTTTTAATCAAGGAAAGTGACGATGATTCCAGTAGGAGTAATGGCAAGAACCATACCCTATCCGTGTTGCCCAACATTTTTCACTCAGTCACACTGTACAGAAAACAAGGCTGTCTGGAAGCTCTTTGTTCAGCCTCCTGGGTAACCACGGGCAGTTCCTCCACACGAGAGGTGACTAGCCGGCACCTCTGGCCCCCTGAGGCCTCTGCCACCCGCAGCCCCCCGACGCACTGGTTGGGAGCTGACACTGATCATTCGGAACTTCTTACAAGTCAAATACTTTTGTAAAGATCACTGATTGCTAAGGCTGACAGTATTTTTGTTGACAGTAGTAATACCATTTAGAATTACATGATTAAGAGCAACACTCTTCAGATACGAATTTACCTGTAAGTTCATAATGCCGACAGAATAAATCATTTTGCAAAAACATACAACTGCTACAATACCTCTCCCTAAAAACCAGTATTACAATTTTTTCTTTAAAATTAAATGATTTTGACTCATACAATAACATTACCTAGAAAACACTTCGTCAGAACTCATTAAATGGGTGCAGATATAAAAGGATGAACAAGAGATAATGCATCTAACTCATGGATTAAAGACACAAATTTAAAAAGAAAAAAGTTTGTCATCTTACATATCAGAGGGAATGTAATGAGTTGAGTCCATGGTAATTTGGGTTGAATGCATGACCCCTGCACATTAAAATTTATCAGACTGATTTTTTACATCATAAACAGTATAGTAAAATAACCCTCAAGAAGGACATTGGTCTTTAAAATCTTGGCTTTAAGGAATGACAAATGCCTTTGAAAATATTTTGTTCAGAATCACTGCAATTATAAAAGTACTTCAGTTAGGAAATCAATCTAGAATCATTCTTAAATGGCAGTGCATTTGAAAAATGGCATTAATTTGTAATGTTTGCATTTCCAAAGAAAAATATAGAAAGAACTTAAAAAAGCAAGGTAACTTTTCAAAAAAAGTATTGATTCAAAAATTTACTGCACAAAAATATGTACTTCTTAAATGTTTCTAATAAATTAACTCCATAACATTTTTATGTATATTTATATATTTATATATATATAATCCCTGATAATCTATAAAAGAGGGTCTATAATAGTAAAATAAATGAACTTCAAAAGTACCCCCTTCATAAAATGTATGTAACATTAATTTTTCTCAAATTTAAGGAATGTAACAATATGTACAACTCTTATGTATTAGTATAATACCAAAATAGTACAAGTCATATTAACAGGCTGTCGTAACTGTAAAATGTTTGAGTCAAGTTAAGATTGGAGGACAGCTTAGGTTCGAATGAATGCAATTATCCATGGGAAGTTCACTTTCCAAGAGGAAATGACAATCATCTTATCTACAGTAGATTTCACAAGAGGTAGTGTTCAAGTTAAAAAAAAAAAAAAAGGAACATGCTTAACTATCTTTAATTAACAAATTCACAGGGAAAAAATGTACTGGTTTCTTAGCAGATGATCAGTTGGTGACTTTTTTAATATGAATCTGAAATACAAAATAACAAGAAGTACAATAAAGGCCTTACGTATGAAGTCAAAATGTGGTAAAAAAACAAAAACAAAAACGACGTACCATCCAAGCTGGCACTGAGAGCACACATTGACTTACCTCATTAAGAATGGCCCAAACAGCAGAATTCTGAATAACTGAAAGTCGAAAGGCTGAAATGGGATTTAGACTGGGATCCACCATTCCTTCGGCAACACCATTCTCAAATTTTCCTTCAAAATAAAAACCAACACGTGTTGGGTAGGCTGAAATCGGCACGCATAACATATCACAGACTTAAAACGGGGAAGAAAAACACCAGAACATTTCCAGTGGATGTTGTTAGACAGGGCCTGGGTGAATTTTTTCCCTTCTTTCTACCTTTATTCAATTTTCAAATTTTTCATTAAGTGTATGCTTTAGATTAGAAGCAACCTATTAAAAGCGGCAGAGTTGAACTTTTTCTTACTGCAAATTAAATATTACACACACACACACACACACATATTTGTTCTTGCATCAAAAATACTTTAACATGCAGGTTTTTAACAAAATGTGGCTTAACCAAATCTCACCAAGTATACTCTGTACCATTGCTCAGTCTGACCCTTTGAGAGTTAAGTCAGTAATAACACGTCAATGCTTTCCAACATACATACAATGGTTGGCCTCGAGCAGGGGCGCCATCTGTATGTATCCTTTCCCATGTCACATCTAGAAGGAATTAAGAAGTGATACCTTGTCCAGGAGGCTCTAACAGAAAACTGCCATTATAAATGCCAAGCAGAAACAGCTCTACTTAGGGATAGGACCAAGAAGTTCTATAAAAAGGTAGCATGCTCTGTATCCAATTTTTCTCGCTGTGAGGAATATTCTTAAAACCACAACGAAATGCTATTGAAAAAGTGACAGAAAAATGGTTTGTTCTCGGGCACGTTTCTCTAAGCCAGGAGCTGGCAACCCTTTTCTTTTTTCTTTTTTATAAAGATTTTATTTATTTATTCGACAGAGATAGAGACAGCCAGCGAGAGAGGGAACACAAGCAGGGGGAGTGGGAGAGGAAGAAGCAGGCTCCTAGTGGAGGAGCCTGATGTGGGGCTCAATCCCATAACGCCGGGATCACGCCCTGAGCCGAAGGCAGACGCTTAACCGCTGTGCCACCCAGGCTCCCCAGGCAACCCTTTTCTTATTATAAAGGGCAGATGGTAAATGTTTTGGGCTTTGTGGGCCGAGAGGAAAAGTGAAGATACCAGGTTGGTACTTCTACCAAGAGAGAAAAAAATTTCCACAAAATTTTCACTGATGAAATTCAAATTATAATAACCACCACGGAGTACTTCTGGGTTTTTTTGCTGATGCAGGTGTACCAAGGAGAACATAATTCCTTTTCCGGTGGGGGGGGGTGGTTAACATTTCAGTTAACTGGGATTAGAGGGTCCTCCTCATTAAAATCGATTGTAAATGTTCATCTGTTCATGTGGATCCATGGGATTTTATATATTTTATCTTGAAAATTTCCTTTCACGCAGCCTAGATACTGTGAAATACATCCATTCACAAGCACATGACTTTAATGGGACATATTCATCACTTGGAAGATATTTATGGAATTCCGTTAGGTTCTTCTTGATATTTGCCTTGTTATGTGTCACCTCACTGCAGAGGAGGGGTGGGAGCTCCTTGATTGGTCTGATATTTCTTGGAGTTGAAATCATAACTGTCATCAGTGACTTGGCTGAAATACAAGGTTTGCATGGAAGTGCTATTTTGTCTCGTCAATTTTAGGTTGAATTAAACATTATCAAGTCTGCAGCAAAAACTAACTTTCAAAGAGGTAACAGTGGTTAAGGGCAGTTCTCACTGGGAAAAACTTTCAATCTTGTTCCTGGACTTAAAAAAAAAAAGTGGTGTTTTGTTTTGTTTTTTCACAATAAAATTTATCACTGCTCAGCCCCACAGCTGCTGTGTAGCCCGGCAAGCCACACTATTCAGTTCCTATTTCTGGCAAAAATGCACAGAACTGATCGCGGCAGAGTCCATGAGAGTGAATCAAGTTCACTGCTGTCGCTGCTGGTTCAATAAAATAACGATACCTGACAGATTCAAGTATTTCCTGCAAAGTACCTGATGAATAAAAAAATAAATCACCGTTGACTTAGCTTACATTTTCACAAGCTTTGTAAATTCATCCAACTAAGCCGCCTTCTTCGTACGTGTCTTCACCACTCACTTCACGTTGTACTCGGTTTGTGTTTCCTCAGCTTTTTGGAAAATCTTCTCGCCCGTACTTGGTTTGATGCAGGCTTTGCAGAGGCCAATGCTTCAGTCACTTCAAGCTTGGCATGGACTCCCAATAACAACTAGGCAGTACCTGTAACCTCTATCAACTCATCAAGAGACGAGGAAATAATTTGCTTTGTTTTTTTTATGGAAATGACAGAATTGAGCCTATTTTTATTCCAGTGTTACCTTAGTGCAAGAAGATTTTCTAGGCTTTCATTGTACTGCAGGTCGAGATCCAGTTTCCCCACATACGATTACATTTGTTATGACTTTGTGCACTGAGATATCCCCAGATATTCTGCACTCGCAGGATTTCTTACAGTGATCTTGCAAATGTCCTCATCCAAAAAGGTTCAAATTACATTAGTGCATCTAAACCCTCACACACACAAATGCACGAAGACCATGAAAAAAAAAATAACGAAAAACAAAAACAGGAGTGTCAAGCACTTGGGAATCAACTAAGAACATTTAGTGATGATCAGAATTCTGAGGAAAATTATACTGTTGGGGTTTTAGAAAGAATAAACAACTGGCATAATGAAATATTTGCAGTATTTTTATCACCTGTGAAGGGAGTTGTTTCCCCAACAAGATGTGCATATCTGTTACATAAGTATTAAATATAATTCTTATAATTACAATAGGGAGGAAACCCTCAAAAACTCTATGGCTTAAATTATTTTCTCTTTCTGACCTCCCCCCTTTTTTTTTACATAGCCATTTATTTAATTTTTATATTCTTTTTATTGGTACTCTAGATATTACCACATACTTCTTTAAGTTCTCAGTCTGACTTTAAAAAATTACATTTTGCCAATTATTAATAATCTTCCAATGATTACATTGAGTTATCACCTGCCTTTTGTTCTCATTTCCATGTAGTTTAAATATGCTATAAATACCATATCACATTATTAGCACTTACGCAGCCAATAGTCTTTGCTTTGTTTTTTGACTGATATCGTTCCCAATGTCCTCAATTCTTGAAGCCGCTGGTTATTGCCAAAAGCCTGATGGTCTTAAATAAGTTTATTTTATCTGCACGTGCATCTTTGGCTGCTCCAATTAAATATGCTTTAACTCACTACTTGTAACTGGTTTTATTTATTTGGCTAAACTCACTTTGGTTACAGCCTTATTTGAATTTTTTTATTTTTGTGAAGAAATTCTGCTGCGGTGAAATACTCTAAATTTTCTAATCTTCTGACCTCTGCTTTCCTGTGAGTTGGGAACGCCGTGGGCGCTCAGGACAGTAACGTATTCCCCAGCACAGCTGCTGCTTCACGGCGTAATAATCACGACGATCTGCCATCTGACTTTGTAAAAAATTCCACATTTCCACAGCGTTAAAAAGCACTGACATTCAAAGTCCACTTCTGCAGTTCTTGCATCATGGGCAAGCACTGGTCATTTTTTGAAAAACGTCCCAGGACGCTGGCGTGCGGGTGTGTGTGGCGCTCGCTATTTGCAGCATGCCGAGTGCCGGGTCAAAGCCATCGGAGAACCGCGCTGGTCTCTACCGCGACTCCTGGCTCGTCTCTGCTGTCAGAGCATCAGAACGCACAGACGCTACGGAAATAAGGGAGCTAAGGGAGCATGGCTGTGTTCCAATAAAACTTTATTTACAGACACCAAAATTTAAATTTGTTATAATTTTTACATGTCACAATATAGAATTCTTTTCATTTTTTTCAAACCATTTAAAAATAAAAGTGAAAAAAATTAAACATTCTAAGCAAAAACAGGAAGTACGGGGGAAAAACCAACAGGAAGTGGGCCACATCTGGACCAAGGGCTATCACGTGTGGATTATGCCGTCTATTCTAGAATTTTACAACATAATGCTTTTAGTAAGATATGTTCAGCTTGAAAACCATACCAGAGAAAACTTGTAATTTTTTTTTAAGGATTTATTTTTTATTTGAGAAAGAGGGAGAGAGTGCACACGTGTGACCCGGGGCAGGAGCAGAGGGAGAGGGACGAGCAGACTCCACGCCAAGTGTGGAACCCCATGCCAGGCTCAATCCCACAACCCTGAGATCATGACCTGAACCAAAATCAAGAGTCCTACGTTTAACCAACTGAGCCACCCAGGCGCCCCAAGAAGACTTGTCATATTAAACATACCAACTTCCAGGGGTGCCTGGGTGGCAGAGCGGTTAAGCGTCTGCCTTCGGTTCAGGGCATGATCCCGGCATTCTGGGATCAAGCCCCACGTCAGGCTCCTCCGCTATGATCCTACTTCTTCCTCTCCCACTCCCCCTGCTTGTGTTCCCTCTCTCGCTGGCTGTCTCTATCTCTGTTGAATAAATAAATAAAATCTTTAAAAAAAAATACCAACTTCCAAAGTAATGTTTTTATTCAAAAGCTATTTATAATCTTATTTCATAAAAGTATGGCCATGTTGGGGCTGGACTGGGGTAAGAAGTATATGCTACAAAAAAGTATTACCGAATTATTGAGTTAGGCAAGGGATTTAGGGCTGAAAAATACTGTGAAACTTAAACACTTTAATGAGATATTATACTGTCATCTGATGAGCTCATTTAATTAGAAAGATAATTACCTAAAGATAAAACTGGCCTCTTTAAAACAATTTCACCCAGGGCACATCTGGGTGGTGCAGTCGGTTAAGCGACCAACTCCTGGTTTTGGCTCAGGTTGTGATCTCAGGGTCGTGAGATTGAGCCCTGTGTTGGGCTCTGGGCTCCAGGGGAATCTGCTTAAGACTCTTTCCCTCCCCCTCCCCCTTCCCCCTGCATGCACGCACACGCTAGCTAAAATCAATCAACCAATCTTTAAAAAAATTTTTTTTCACCCAGGATTTTATCCTGCAGATACACACTCACTTGTCTGAAAAGAGTATATATTGCAGCAAAAACTTCAAACAACCATCCATCACTAGGTGACTGGCTATAATTTATGATATGCTAATACATGGGAATACTAGGCAGCCAATTAAAAGATGAAGAAAGAATACAAAGAATAAGGTAAAACTGAAGATAATGCAGCTAAAGACGCACTTGCATTCCCAACGCAGAGCAACTCTCATACATGTGCAGAATTGTTCAAAGCGGCATCGTTAGTAACAGGAAAAAAAAAAAAAGAAATGGAAACAAACTTTATAACCAAACAGGAGAACAGACAGTGATATATTCACCCATGGAAATTCACACGTAGTGAAAGTGAATGAGCATAGATACACACGTCCACATGCTGACTCTCATGATGGAGAAAGGAAACAAACTGTACACCACAGAAGGCTATCATGTCTCCCAAATTTAAGAACACGCAAAATAACCCTGTGCATCGTTCAGGAGTACATCATATGTATGTAGTGGAAGTGTACATGCAAACGGGAACCACAAACCTTAGGACAGTAGTTCCCTTGGGCGGAACAGGAAAAGAAGGTATTCGGGAAGAACAACTGAATTGGCAAATGTTAAGCCAACGCACAGGTCCTCATTGCATTACTATTTGTATCTTCTGTGCATCTGGAATGTTACAGCCTTTTGGAACGTGCATCGCCCATATGTCTCCATGTGTACTTTGGTCAGAGAAAAGACGCAGAACAAAGGCTGTGGAGCACGTTCTCACTTGTGTGTGACTGTGTGTCTTTAAAGAATATACTAGTATTTTTAAGTCTGAACAGAATACTTCTGGAAGGACACAAGTTGTTAAAGGAATTGCCTCTGGGAAGCACTGGGTAGGGGGGAAAGAAAAGCCAAGGAAACTTAAGTTGATGTTTTCTAATGTGCATTTGGGACCATGTGCCTGTACTAGCTTTCCAAACAAGAAATTTAATGTTTGTCCCTGACCCAACAGCCTGGTAGGTCAGCACTGAAAGACAGGAAAGAAAGGGGAATGGAAGGAGGAAATTACTGAAGAGTGGCTGGAATTCCCAAATCCTGGCACTGGCCGAGACTTCCACGCCCCGTGCGGTGCCCCTCCTGCCACGCCCTGACCACGCACCATCCCGTCCTTGCAGTGTTTCTCCGACAAGGCTCTTCGCCTCACCACTGGAACTTACTAGTAAGTGTAAAGAGCAGCTCTTCGGTCTGAGCTCGGGCAGTGTGGGGAATGCAGTGGGTTAGGTCTCAAATGCCACACTCTTCGTGTTCTTACTGAGATTCAGATTTTCATGAGGAATGTCTCTCCATTTGCTGTATTTTTTTGAAAGCAATTTTCACCAGTTATGGCTGTTTCAGTATGAGGAAGGCCTGCGACGCTATTCCACTGAAGCATACTTAAGGGAGCGGAATTTTTTACATTCAATTGAAAAAAATCAGTTGTTTTTTTGTTTCTGATGCACCTTTTCGTTACACAAGGTCCTAGGCTGGCTGATTTGCAAGTTCTCTTTGGTTCTAAACGTGTATGAGCTGACGTTTTAGACGGTCATCATCTTCAAATTACTGCACATACTTAATACAGACGGTCAATGTCCTATGCTTTCCTAATCTAGAAAACAACAGTCTCAGAAACTAAATAACGGACCAGTAATAGGGTTGATAAATGTCTTGGATGGGCAGCCAATTTTTTGCACATTCCTAGAAGTGAGCTAAGATATAACCCAAATATGAAATAATGAAACTCCTCTATCCACCAAAACTACACAAAAATTAGGGTTATCACGCAAGCCTTGCAGCAGAAACAATGACACCAAATGTGAAAACTGCTCTAGAGACAGTTTTCAGAACGTATCTGTTCTGTATACCTCCAGTGTAAACTCACCAATATTCTCTTCTGCCTACCACTAAGAACAGCATTGATTTGTTCTAAGAAAAAGAAAATATATCATCATTCGCTGAGCCGACACCTCTCCAATAACAGGCTGTATGTTAACTGCAGGAGACAGCCGAGGGCCATCGCCCCCTCCCTTCCCCCCACGAGCTCACAGGACCGCGCTGTGACACTGGATTGAACTGTGACACGGGACCACACTGTAACACGGCAAGGCTACACAGTAAAGGCACACACAGTGCGGTAGGAAGAGCAGAGAAGAGGGTTTAACAGAAAATAAGAAATCATTCATTAGAAGGAGTATCAGGTGGAGAAAATGGCCAGAGACACGGCTGCACATGAAAGCAAGGAGCGTAAGAGTCTCAGGACGAGGGAAATTGAGAATCAAAGGAAACACGATGTGAAAGTGGATGGAAGCTAAGGAATGTGAAAATGGAAAGTCGTTAAGGTCTCTCCCCAGGGTAACGTCATGGTAACACGGACGTTTTAGAAGGTAACTGCAGGGGCTCTGGGCAAAGCCAACGGAAGGACGCAGGGAGATGCAGTCCTTCTCTGGCACAGACACAGAGGCAGAGGCCTAGAGCACCATCCCAGGCCAGGGAACTACGCATTCCCAGACAGACGGAGTTTATGCTAATGGACAGTAAAAGCGGGATGGGTGTTCAGGGTGTCTCCCAAGGTTGGGCTTAGGCAACCAGGTGAATAGTGACGGCAACAACCATGGTGACCAAAAGACAGGACCCTGTTACAGATGCTCAGAGCAGATGGCCGTGTGGCCATGTCAGAAAGCATCTCAAGGGGCACCCGGGCATCTGGCCCCGGCTCAGGTCATGATCTCAGGGTCATGGGATCGAGCCCCGCATCAGGCTCCCTGCTCCACAGGCAGCCGCTTCTCCCTCTCCCTCCCCCTCCCCCTGCTTGTGCGCTCTCTTTCTCTCTCTCAAATAAATAAATAAAATCTTTTAAAAAAAATTAAGAAAGAAAGAAAAAGAAGGCATCTCAATACAGACCTAAAGCTCAGGAGGGAGGCAGGGGCTAAGGCACAGGTTCTAGCACCAGGATGATGCTGGGACCCTGCAAGTGAAGGTCACCCAGTAAGAGTGCAGAAGGCAGCTGAAGGCAGATTATCTATCAGTGACTACCAACCATGAAACAGCAGGTGGGGAGAGAAAGAGGAACCCGCAAATGAACCTTTGATCTGAAATCCTGGTTGGGTCAAGATAGTAAAAGTATGTCCTGAAACCCCAGAACGCACACAACTTGGGAGGACACTGGTAACTGTAACCCTAAAGTGCTTAACATCCTACAAGAATTTAAAATTACTCCAGGAGTAAGTCCAGAAAAGTGAAGGACATTTTATTAGTTTAAAGTAGGAGGTTTTACCTATTCTGAAATAACCATCTTCTAATCGTTTGTCTTTGGTTTCTTTGCTTATTTCCAAACCTTCACTCTAAAATAGAACAAAAACATTAACTTTACAAATTATTACTCCTATTTAAAACAAATTCAGTGTATCTTAATAAACATAAAAGTGGCATTTGTGGCACAGCTATCTCTAAAAAAGAGAAAATGTTATCTCAGTCTTGAACCTCAAAAAGTTTGTCAATGCAAATAGTCTTTTGTCTTTTAACTATCTGAATCTATATATATATATATTTGTGGTCAGAAAATTTTAAATTTTAATTAATTTTAAATTTAAGCCAATTTAATAGGGCACTATTTTTTTTATTAAAAATCAAAAACTGTGTTAACTTGAAAGAAATCTAAGCACTCCTTGAAGACCAGTAAATGAATTTTGTATATTAAACAACAGGTAGTAAAACCACGTGGTTTTTTGGGACTCAAAAATATAAACAGCAGTTAAACATTAAAGTAAAATGATGATTCATTTATTTTCCTAGTATGAACTTCCAAGTTATTTTCCAACAGGAAACAAAAGGGAGGCTCTTTCTATGAATAAGACAGATGGGAGAATATACTAAGTGTTCCATATTTAAAAAAAAAAAAAAAAGAATCTTGCTCGCCACTAAAGTCCTGCAATCATGAGAGCTTTCTTTCACCTCATAAACAAGAATAACCTCAAACCAAGTTTCCTGGTCTTAGTTCTTAAGAAAAATTAGGGGAAAAAATAGGCATACCTTAAAAGGCAAAACTTCCACAGTTGTGTTTAGCAGAATATCTCCTGGATGTTCTTGGTTGCCGCTGTGGAACAAATAACTGAAAAGGCAAACATAAAAATAAAAGTATGAGTCAGACCAGACTTCACGAAGATTCGAGAAGATGGCCTTACCTCCGAGTGAGCTTTCTAAGCAAGCCTCTGACTGCAGAGCGCAGGGCACCAGAGCGCGTAGCAAGGGCACATACGTATGTATTCTGACTAGTTGCCAGGAACTTGGAGACTTAAGGACGCGACCCTTAGGGGATGTGTGAATTCCTTCCATCAGAAGGCATATGTTCGTTGCTTAACATAAACATTTAACAGATTTTTTTTAAAAGGACAGTTTTATGCTATTTACACTTTTAAATATAGACATGTCTCAAGAGGGATAATCAAGGCTGCAGAATCATATACTGTATCTTCTATCGGAGGAAATTTTCACCAGCACAGCCATAAGCCATGGCAAGTTCAAAGACTAGCTTTTTCCAATACAAATAATTTTAGTACTAGTAGCCTGAAAGTAAATTAACCTGAGAATTCTGCCTGAGCCTGAGTTTCCTCTGGACAGTGCAGATTCCCACCGACCTCACCTGACCGTAGCAAGGAGTTTAGAGAACTGACAATGTAGCCGGTAGATGAAAAGTCCTCCACAAGGAGCAGTTACAGTATGCTTATGATGCAGTGTGGTCTTGGTGGGCAAAAATCACCTGTGACGAAGACCGGATTTTCCAATGTTCCACAGGGAAGGGCACCCTCTAAGGTAAGCTCCCTCTAAGCTACACCAAAAATTAATCCCAACATTTTCAGATGAAAGACATCTTTTTTTAAAAAAGACATCTTTGACTTGGAAATGCGGCTTCCTGTAACTATGGGCCACTCATGATCTCGGCTATAGATGCAACAATACAAGACAGGGGAAGCCACTTTTAAGAGAAGAATGATGGACAGAATTTGCCATTTAGACAGACTGATTCAGAGGTGTTTACCGTGTGATTATTCATAGTGAAAAACTCAATATAATCTACGAAGTTTAAAATCAGAAGAAGTAAATGATGGTACAGCCCGGCAATGGGGATACTGTGCAACTATTAAAATGTTTGTGAATCACTTATGACAAATTATGATGGAAAATATACGATATAAAATTACATACAGACCATAATGGCTTTCAAAGTAGAAAGTGCACAGAATTACAAAAAAAAAAAAAAAAAGGGCCAAAACGGCNGCCAATACGGTCACAATGATGTCTCTGGGGTTGTGATTTTTTTTTTCCCATTTTTCATATTTGTGTAATCAAAACATATCATGTTATATAGTCAGAAAATATTTTCCCTAAACGTAATTTCTGTATTGATAAATACAACTTCTGCTTTCCCCCTCTCTGCAAGTAAGTTACTGCGCAAGTCAAAAGTGATTCCTTTATTCTAGGCAGGGTGGGTCTCTCCGTGAGCTCTAAGAAAATTCAGAGGTACTATGATTTTAAAGGAATTGTGTTTTACTAGAAATGGGTCCTCAGTAGGGTCACGCAAATATTACTTTATAAAGTTTACTGTAAATATATTTGTTAAGAAATGTGATCTTCAATACATGCATTCCTTAGCAGATTCTTTGCTGGCACTAGTTTAACTTGCTAAAAATAAACCAACAGACATGGTCTGAGACTATTCTGATTTACGGAGGTGAAAAAATTGTTTCTAATTCTAGGATGACTCTTTGTTTAAAATTGAGTGTAGCTGACACACACGTTACATTAGTGTCAGATATACAACACAGTGATTCAACACCTCTGTATGTTAGTCTGTGCTCACCACAAGCACAGCTCCCATCTGTCACCATACGGAGCCATCACACTATCACTGACTATATTCCCTAGGCTGTGCCTTTTATTCCAGCAACTTATCCATTCCGTAACTGGAAGCCTGCACCTACCTCTCCCTTCACCATTGTGTCCAACCTCTCCCCCCACCTCTGGCTACCAGTTTGTGTTCTGTATTCACAGGTCTGATTCTACTTTTTGTTTACTTGTGGGTTGTTTTAAGATTCTGGAGTGGAATTATACGGTATTTTTTCTTTCTCAGGCTGATTTATTTCACTTAGCCTAATACCCTCTAGGTCCATCCACGTTGTCACAAACGGCAAGATCTCATCCTTTATGTGGCTGTGTAATATTCCCTTGTGGGTACATATACCACATTTTCCTTATCCATTTGTCTACTGACGGACACTTGGGTTGCTTCCCTATCTTGGCTATTGTAAATAATGCTGCAGTAAACATAGAGGTGTAAGTATCTTTTTGAATTAGTGTTTTCCTCTTCTTTAGATAAATACCCAACAGTGGAGTTATTGGATCATGTTGTATTTCCATTTTTAATTTTTTTGAGGCACCTCCATACTGTTTTCCACAGTGGTTGCACCAATTTACATTCCCACCAACAGTGCATGAGGGTTTCCCTTTCTCCACACCCTCGCCAACGCGTGTTATTTCTTGTCGTTCTGGTTTTAGCCATTCTACCTGATGTAAGGTGGTATCTGTTTTGACTTGCAGCTCCCTGATGCTTACTGATGCTGAACATCTTTTCATTCATCTGTTGGAAAAATGTCTATTCGGGTCCTCTGTCCCATTTTTTAATCAAATCATTTGGGGGTTTTTTTGGTGTTAAGTTGTGTAAGTTCTTTGTATATTTTGGATATTAACCTCATATCAAATATTTATGATGACTCTTTCTCATGTAGGCTCCACACCCAGCATGAAGCCCATAAAGGGGCTGGAACCCACAACCTTGAGGATCAAGACCTGAGCTGAGATCAAGAGTCAGATGCTCAACCAACTGAGCCATGCAGGTGCCCCTAGACTCTTTTAAGTGTGGTAAATATTACCCCAGAGTGCTGAATATCATACTAGCAAAAAAAATGAACATTAAATAACAACAAAATATTATATACTCATAAATGCAAAATATTACTCAAAAGTGTTTTTGTTTTTCCAGTGATATTCCCATTGCCCAAAACATTTTTACACACTTAATTCCTCTTTAGAATCAGTTTAGAGTAATAAAATAAAATTAATAACATAACTATGCATTATTTCTGGCAACTTTAAACAGAATGATTCCAAATGATCTTTGGTGGGTTCTAAAAACTGGAGAGCCCTCACACGAGAATACATGACACAACATGCCATGGGCTACAGAATTATACTCCACTCGGGGATCACATTTAAGTGTACCACAGACAGAGTACAGTCTGGGGAATACACCCAAAGCCAAGGGGAGGTCAGAGGAATCATGACTGTTAAAAAACAGGGAGAAAAGAGTCCTAAATTTTGTAAAATGAACATAAATTCTGAAAAATACAGAAAGGTTATAAATTCTTCCACAGTGGTCTAAAAGCAAGCCAGCATTTGTAAAATCACTGGCTGGGGATAGTCATAGTCTGTCAAATTGATAATTTCAGCCAATTTGCTAGGTAACTGACTCGCTCTCAGTCAAATCCCAGGGGATATTCTAGAATAAGGACATGAAAACTAATTTTATATTGTGAGGGAGAGTTTTACATTAAAGTACTAAAAAACTATACTAAATATATGTTCAACAATACCAAAAGAATTTACCAAACATGCTAGGGGCTAATGTCATATCTGAAAACAACACACCCATTTTACTACCAAGTTGTAGGAAGTGTATTTTATAACCTAACATTTGGGACCCACTGTCTCCTCACATTTGTTATACACACACAAAATCCATCATAAATCACGCTATGAATAAGAGGTGTAGAATCGTTAAGACCAAATAGATTTCAACAGTCACCAACCTTTCTACATTGACTGGCTTATCAAATTTGAACAAGATGTAGTCTCCGGCTACTGGGGTTATAGCCCAGAAGAAATCCTCCCCCATGTAAGTCTTCTCCAGTGTATGTCCTTGATAGACCTTCAAAGAAGTAGATATCTCCGCAGGTGGGTTTACATGGATTTTGAGAAGTAATGGTTTCATGTAATCTTTATCCTAGGAAGAGAGACACGTATGCTGTTAAACACAACATAGTGTATTTATACTTAAGAAGAGCAATCAATGGCTATACACTAAATATCAAACTGTATGCGCATGAGAAAAATAAAATCAAATCACCAACCGTGAGTTTCTGAATTTTTCCTGATAGAGAAGAATGCAGCCCAACATGTTGGAAAAGGGAAGGTCTGAAGCGAATTCGTAGATTTGCTTTCTGTCTATCACAATGTTTCTAAATATTGAAAAAAAAATCATGTTAGTGTCACATTACAAAGTGAAATCTTGTCCTCATCAGAAAATCCAGAAGTCCTTCTATTAATTTTTTTTTTTTTTGAGACAGAGTGGGGGTAGGGGGCAGAGGGAGAGGGAGAGAGAGAATCTTAAGCAGGCTCCACACCCAGCATGGAGCCCAATGTGGGGCTCGATCCCACAACCGTGAGATCACGACCTGAGCTGAACCCAAGAGTCAGATGCTCAACCGACTGGGTCACCCAGGTGCCCCTTCCAGAAGTCCTTTTAAAGAATATTGAAAAGAAAATCCAACTTCATCTCATAATTCCAAGTCATAATTTTTAGGGTCCTCTTTAAGACACTAAGAGATTCGCTACCTACTTGATAAACAGATTCGATACGGAAATTTAAAATAAGCACAACCAAGAGAAGAGGTAAGGATTTAATTTCAACCATCTTCAGTGTATGTCAAAATGAACATTTGACTTTTAATATTAAAATGCACACACTATAAACTCGAGGTTTGGTCCAAATATACAGAATATCTTTAACCAATAATATAATGAAGAATTTGCAAATAGTAAAAGGCACATTTTGTTTCACCGAAGTAAGGTGCAAATGCAAGGCAACAGCTTGACCATAGCAAGTACATGGTAATTCAGGTTCCACAATTCAACTCAGCACAGTTACGGGACCCTCGTGTTTCCAGGTGAAGTGCCCCCTGGGCCAGACTTCAGATCACAACCTGTCCTCACGCTTGGTCCTGGTGTGTGAACCCCATGATGCCAGCAGGGCTCTCCCTGCGTGTTAACTCGGTACTTCAAGACAGCCCCAGCTATCCTGTCAGGCTTTTATCAACTCCTCTCGTTTTCAGTGGCGTTTACAAGTTCTAGGCCTACTTGTATGTCTTTATTTGTAAGACATTTCCACGTGGAAAGGCCTCCAATAATTTCCTGGACTAAAATGCTTAATTTTTCTCAAGAGGTTTTACTTCATTACCGTTATTGCTAACTCTAGAGTAGCGGTAATGGAACATACTCTGTTTACACAGATTTGACTACTCAGGTGGAGGCGAGGGAAAGGAAGGAAGGGAGAGTAAAGGAGAAGAGCAGGGGTGGGGGGGAGGGGAAGAAGAGAACCAACGGCGCCCGAGACGGAGCCTCTCAATAAAACAAAGGATGCATTCGTGCCTAAAGAGTGCTAGTGGGTTGAGAAACCTGTGGAGAATGTGTGAGTGCGTGGAGGGGTTTTCCAGACCACCGTCAAAGAGGTATTGTTCTGGAGGTAAGTATGTGGTGACGGCTTCCTGACACCCTGGTGGAAGCGACTGAAGAATTAATGGGCCACAGAAAAACATGGCCTAAGGAGCAGTGACAGAATATATAGATCAAACTGGCCAAAGGGCTGTGTGCTAAAATTTATAGATGATTTAAATGGCTTTAATTTTCCCCATCAGAGATTCTCACCTCCCAGACTCATTTCAGACCCCCCTAACCCTATAGGAGATAAAATACTGCACAGGACCGACTGAACGCAAGTTTACTGTAGGAGTGTAAAGATCACATGAATTTTTGTATGTCCCACAATAAAAATGCCTGCAAATCGCAAAGAAAATACAGGTCAGGACTTACATCATAAAAATGAATTGTACAAATCAATTTATATGTTCAATCATCATTGGAAAGTAGCTACTTTGCTATTTGGCTACATTCCACGATTCACTCTAAGAAAGTGTTTTAAAGACAAACAAAACAAAACAAAGGAATGTAACAATAGCTTATAAACACCAGAAGGCAGGGTCCTAAAAACTAAGTGGCAGGTAAGATGATCAAACTATTCGAGATAATATACTAAGGTCATGAAGTCAAATTAAATGTTTGTGGAATGAATGTTAAGTCATCCCTATAAAGGCACATCCCCATAAGAAGGATTTCCTGTTACTATGTGTCAAAAATGACTTATTTTTAAGAATGTGTATTCACACTTATGCTTACACCAAATACTTATTTTTTTCCCAGAGGTACAATTCAAATTGGATGAGGAAAACACATCTAATTACTTTTTACAATAAGATTTCTATGAAAATAACATGATTAAACAAAAATAATCATTTACTTACTTGCTACCATCACCCCAAAGGTCAGCAATTAGTATGAACACTGGTTTCTTGCCAGTAATATACTAAAAAGTACTTTTTGACTTGCCATTGTTTTGGTATAAAATATTACTTCTATTTTATTCCTTATTTCCAGATGTGTTGGGGCCTGATATTGTCCCAAAGGTATTTGAAAAAAGAAAGGTGACAGAGAGTGTGAAGAAAGCTGAAATAACCACCCTCCCCCCGCCCCCCGGACAGATAGGAGAACATCTATAGCCCACAGTAACGAAGTACCAGAGCCCAAAGACATCGCCAACATTTATCTGCAATTTAAAGAAAAGTAGACTTCACCGATTTACAGGATTTTCCACTGTTCTTTAAAAGTCCCTCTAATTTAGGAACTTTTTGTCAGTTCAGGAGAGCATGCAAGCTCTTCAAATCTTAAGTGAAAACACTGTTTTCTTTCAGCTATCTATTTAACTGTTCATTTACAAAATCTGGCTCCCTGAAAGTCATTTTGATGAGATACAAAAAAAGAAGCCTCTTCCCCTGTTAGAAGGTAGGGGAGGGACAGTAAAGTATCCCTCAAACTGAGAAAGCAGAGCTTTATTCAAGGTAACCGATGATGTGTATGTGGGGGGAGAATTGGGTGGGATGAAACCGACCATGCTGTTATTCTCTGCAAGGTCTGGACCGTGGTCCACAGATATGATAGAGAAGAGGACACACTGTAGTGAGCAAGGACCCTGTAGTGAGATCAAAGGGTTTGCATGCACCTAGTTGACAGCTAACCTTTAATTAGATCTCCTAGTACCACCTGTGTGTCAGGAAGGGAAAAAGACTCCATCATCTCTAACAGATACACGGGAGACCAGAGCAAGCTCTCTCCATCACAGCCTAAGGTGGCATTTCTAACCTATGTGTGTATTAATCATCATGAGCCCTGAGCACGTAGCCAAGAGAGGTCATGGACTGAATGTAAACAAAATGACGGGCCAAAGACAGGAGTCATTTCTTGTCAGCACTCTTACATCTACCCTCACAAGAAATCAACTTACTGCATCTTTCTCAGGGTTGCAGACTTTTACCCAGAGAATATGGTCCAAGAGCCAATCAATGGGTTTCTCCTTATAGAACATAAATATGAATTCCACAATCAGGGTGAGGTCTGGTGCTTGAAACATTTTACCTGAAAAAACATTCTCCGTCAATAGCTGTTATAAAGAAACCAACCAACAAAAAGGCTTAAATAAATGAGATCTGTACAACAAATACATTAAAGCTTGTGCTTTCAAATAGAAGTCATTAGGAATAACTTCCCCACTTGTCTTACCAAAAGCAAACAAAGCTGCTTTAACTAAACATTCTGAGTTGACACCTGGGTATAAACAGAACTACCGAACTCCTGACTTTCTCCATTATAAAACCTATCATACAGCTACTGGCTCAGGATTCAAGAACCAAGTCAGAGATTTTTCCTTCACATCTTATTAAAATTCTTCCCATTAAAAAAAGGGGGGGGGGAACTTTGGGTTCTTTTAGGTTTAGGTAAAAAAAAAAAAAAAAAAAAAGAATTAACCAAATCAATAAATGCAAAAAACAAGGTCTCCTTATTCTGTCTTCAGTGAAACTTTCACAAGTGAAGACATTTTTTGATTCCTAAGTTTTGAGATAAGCGACCAACAAGGTCAAAGGCCCAGCCTCTAATACTTAAAGTTTTAACGTACTATAGGAAGTGAAATGTTATCCTCTGGGTGTTTTCTAAAACCTGTAAACCTCCTGCAATTCTGCAACTTTAATCATGTTCTCTTTAATTGCAGAATCTAGGGATTTTAGTGGAAAATTTTTTTTTAAATGAGCACCTTAATGAGTCTATGAAAGCAACAAATGAATATGAGTTAATCACTGAACAAGAACTTCAAGGACTACATCAAACGCCAGGAATTCATACTAGAAAACATTTAGCGTGGCATTCTTTTTAAAAGAACCCCAATCCTGCGAAAGCACTGGGCCGTAAAAGAGCGACTGGAGGGATCAGAGAAGAAATCAGACATGCCCAGGACCATGGCTGGCTGGCTGCGTGTACTCCACAGTAAATACTGCAATCCTAGAAGTATCCAAATATTATTTTGGCGTGACATTCATCATTTCGTATGTAGAAGTTTACCTAAATTAAATTTCCTCTAAAGCAATCCATTTGCAGAGGAAAACAAAGACAATTTTAAGGTAAAAAAATTAGTTTAAGATTCCAAGAGTCACAGTTATTTCTGGAGAGTAGATAAATCGGACACTTTTCTTACCAATGAAGCCCAGCTGGGAGAACTCTAGTATCATCCATTCTTCAGAAGAAAGTTGAAGTGCAAAATTTTTTATAGTGTTAAAGTAATTCTGTTTGACAATAATGTCATCTTCAAGCTAAAGAAAATTGAACAATCAGATTAATAAATCAGAAAGAGATGGAAAGATTCAGATAAAAGGACATTCTTTATCATAAGAAGACTCAAGCATACTTTTAAATTGCCAGTCAAGGAAAAACAATGGTCAAAAATGATGAAAATACCAAAATAAATTTCAGTAAAAGACAATGAGAACAATAAAAGGGGAGAGGCACATAGCAAGTCACCTGAACCACTCCCTTACTGTAGGAAATCACAGCCCCACTCCTTTCATAGTGACCAACATGATTTCACATTATCCTTTTTACTTTTCAAAGGAAAAGAGTTTTAGTAAGCCTTTAAACTTTTTTAATTTTTACATAATACATATATACTAAGTCAAAAAGCCAGTAGCTTTCCTTCTCTGCCCTCCAGCCTCCAAGCTGAGGTAACCATGTGAAGAGTTGGGTGTGCACCCATTTGACACCTTCTTGATGGCCACACAGGAAAGACCCATATGTACTTAAGGTTCCCATCCACATTTACATTTTTATAAGTAAGGGATCACATTATCACACTGTCTTTTTTCTCTTAATACATCATGGATATTTTTCCAGGTTAGTAAATATTTAGTAGGTGCCATAATATTCCATGATATCAATGTAAAACAATTCATTCATCTCTTCCCTGATCATAGGCAAACATCCAGCTCGTTTCTCATTTTTCGTCAGTGCAAACGATGATACAATAACTATGCTTATATGTACATATTAGTGCTTTTCATTTCTGTAGGACAGACACCTGAAAGCTCACTTTTGAAATTTTAAAAGATATCTTCAGGGCCCCTGGGTGGCTCAGCTGGTGAAGTGTCCGACTCTTAATTTTGGCTCAGGTCATGATCTCAGGATCTCAGGCTCTGCACTCAGTGGGGAGTCTGCTGGAGAGTCTCCCTCCCTCTTCCTCTGCCCATCCCCCAGCTCTACCTCCAAAATAAATAAACCTTTAAAAAAATACATAAATAAACAAATGGTATCTTCAAAATACTTAAACTGCGGTGTTTCAAAGTGCCAGTTAATCCCATATGCTTGGCCACCATCATGTGTTATTTATGCTTGGAATTTTCACCAATTCAACTGGGAGTTGACAAAGATCAGGGATCATAAATGTATGCAAAGACTTCCTCCCCAGAATCTCCTCTCATAAAATTTTCAAGTCACAAGGTGATTCTAATATCCTAATTTTTTTTTCCTTTTCTTAATTTCATGTTATCACTTCTAGTTACCTGCTAAGCAATTTTCACTTATTTTAATATATACGTTTCTCATGTATTTAAATCCTACAAGCTTTCTTCTTTCTACCCATGAAGAAACAGCAAGAGTATCTAGAAAGACAGGACTGACTCACCAAATATTCGTTGAGTTTTTATTGTGTTCCAGACACTATACTAACCCAGGGAACACACGGGTGAACAGAAAAGACATGTTTTATGCCTTCAGGGTTTTAGGGAAGCTGGAGGGAAAACTAGACAAAGCACAGAACTACACTGCCGTCTAACTTCCCTTTCTGAAAGAGGTGCCCACACTCAAACCAAAACACTGTGTATGCCCAAAGGAAAGATGACCCCTAATATCAGGCAGTTCCAAATTTTTCCAGCAAGTAACTTCAAAAACAAGTCTAGAATATTTAAATGTATAGAAATATAGCTGAAATAGTCAAATGCCTATTTAAAACTTAGTACATTAATCTTGGTTACCAATTCACATTTTACATTCAATTAGGAAAATTGCTTTGTTCTACTCTCACATCTCATCAAGCAACTTCACTTTTATTTCTGGGCTCTCTATTCTGTGCCATTGATCTGTGAGTCTATTTTTGTGCCAGCACCATACTGTTTCCACTCCTACAGCTTTGTAGTCTAGTCTATCTTGAAATCTAGGATTGCGTTACCTCCAGCTTTGTTGTTCTTTCTCAAGACTGCTTTGGCTACTCAGGGTCTTCTGTGGTTCCATACAAATTTTAGTATTATTTGTTTGAGTTCTGAGAAAAACACTGTTAGTATTTGACAGGGATGGCACTGAATCTGTAGACTGCTTTGGGTTGCAAGGACATTTTAACAATATTAATTCTTCCATCCATGAGCGTGGAACTTCTTTCCATTTGTTTGCATCATCTTTAAGTACTTTCATCACTGTCTTATAGTTTTCAGAGTACAGGTTTTCACCTCCTTGGTTAAAGCTTATTCCTAGGTATTTTATTCTTTTTTTTTTTTTTTGGTGCAATTGTAAACCATTTTCTTAATTTCCTGTCCCGCTACTCTGTTATTAGTGTATAGACATGCAATAGATTTCTGTATATAAACAACTTCACTTTTTAAAAAAAACTTAAGGTAATTTTAGATTCCTATGTGGCTCTAAGAAATAACAGAGATCCTGAATACCTTTCACCCAGTTTTCCCCAATCTAACATCCTCCAGTATAACTACACTGTAATCGACTGACCACAATTCACTGACCTTATTAAATTTCACCAGTTTTACAGTCAGTCAGGCATGTGTAGGGATGTGTGTGTGTGTGTGTGTGTGTGTGTGTGTGTTTAGTTCCATGTAATGTTGGGGAGACAGAACAATACCATCATGAGGATTCTCGTGCTACCGCTACCTCTTAGGTCGACAGCCACCTCCTCCCTTCCCCACTTCCAGCATCTGGTAAACAAAATCTGTTCTCATTTCTCCAATTTTGTCATTTCAAAAATGCCATATAAATGGAATCATATAGTACGTGACCTTTGAAGACTGGATTTTAAAGTCCCCATAGTTCCTTAAGATCCAAGATGTGGTATCAATAGTCTGTTTCTTTTCATTATTCTGTATTCCGTGCTAGAGACCAGCCATGGCTTAACATTCACCTGCTGAAGAACATTTGGCTTGTTTCCAGATTTTGGCTATCACGAATAAAGCTGCTAGGAACGCTCGTGTACAAGTTTTTTAGGGAACCTATGTGCTTCTCTGACCTGAGTGTTTTGTCATGGCAGGAGCCGGTCTTAAACAAATCTTACATCTCACTAGTGATCACTGGTTTACAGAGGGAAGCTAAAAAACAAGATGCAAAATACTGTTTTTATAATATGCAACTGTGGTATCAGAAAATGAATATTATATAGTGGAATATTATATGTGGAATACTTTATATGTTATATTTCTTCTTAAATTTTTCTAAAATACAAAAAGAAAAAAACTAGGGGTACCTGGGTGGCTCAGTCAGTTAAGGGTCTGCCTTCAGCACCGGTCATGATCTCGGGGTCCTGGGATGGAGCCCCGCATCGGGCTCCCTGCTCAGCAGGGTGTCTACTTCTCCTTCTCCTCCGGCCGTCCCCATCCCACACCCTTGTGCTCATGCTCTGTCTCATTCTCTCTCTATCTCAAATAAATAAAATCTTAAAAAAAGAAACAAACAAACAAACAAACTAATGGTGGCTACCCATGGGGAAGGGAGGAAACAGTGCTAGGAATGGGAATATAAGTGAGACTTCTGTGTAACTTATTTTATGTAAGTTTTGATTTTGAAATTTTTTTTACAAGTAAAAAGGAAAAAAATTCTTAAAAATTGAATACAAAATGAAACAAACCAAGTTTCATATCAATCTGGCAGCATGGTCACCCAGTATAAAGAATTTCTTCCAGTGACTTTCAAACACAGAATTTGTATCCATATTAGGATATATTCTAAGGGGGGGGGAATTGGACAAAGAAAATTTAAATCACATTCAGTAGTCTAATAGTAGTGATAATGGTATTATTATTTTGAAACTATTTCAGACATACTGTAGAATAAAAGAATTATGTTAATAGGATAATGCTATTAAAAAACAAGACTTTTAATGTGATTAAAAACCAACCTAAAAATCTTCATTTGATTTGGGAATATCAATGAGCTTGTAGTCTCCCCCCCTGAAAAATAAAATACTCTTTTCCTTGCTAAAAGGCCTAGAAGCAAAGACACCATAAGAACAATGAGCATCTCACACACCTGGATGTTGTCCTAAATACTATTTGCCTCTAAATAAAACAGGGCTCCTTAAGCCGAGATGCCCTTCAACAGATGACTGGATTAAGAAGTTCTGGTCCATCTATACAATGGAATATTACTCAGCTATCAAAAAGAACGATTTCTCAACATTTGCTGCAACATGGACGGCACTGGAGGAAGATAATGCTAAGTGAAATAAGTCAAGCAGAGAAAGACAATTATCATATGATTTCTCTCATCTATGGAA
>NC_048221.1:67998060-68010386 GCF_002007445.2 Ailuropoda melanoleuca | reverse complement strand
ACTAGTGATGGGTAGTAAGGAGGGCACGTATTGCATGGTGCACTGGGTGTACACGCAACTAATGAATCATCGAACCTTGCATCAGAAACCAGGAAGGTACTGTATGGTGACTAATATAATGTAATAAAAAAACATTAAAAAAAAAAAAAAGAAGTTGTGGTCCATATATACAATGGAATATTACTCAGCTATTAAAAAGAACGATTTCTCAACATTTGCTGCAACATGGACGGCATTGGAGGTATAATAATATAATATAATATAATATAATATAATATAATATAATATAATATAATATAATAAAAAAACATTTAAAAAAACAAACAAACAAAAAAACAGGGCTCCTTAGAGAAACGGCTGGTTCTAGATCTGGCACAGGAAATGTGCAAATCTTGTGCCAGTCAGCAAAGAAGTGATCAAAGATTACTGGACTTACGTGGAAGAAATACAAGAGCCAATTTTTTTTAAATATTTATTTATTTGACAGAGAGAGATAGCAAGAGACAAAGCACACGCAGGGGGAGCAGCAGGCAGAGGGAGAGGGAGAAACAGGATCCCCACTGAGCAAGGAGCCTGACACGGGGCTCCATCCCAGGACCCTGGGATCATTACCCAGAGCCAAAGGCAGGCACTTAACCGACTGAGCCATCCAGGCACCGCACAAGAGCCAATTTGAAGAGATTCCCACTGACTTACGACGTATCAATGTGAGCATCAATGTGAAGAATGATTGCAAGGACTGAGGCAAATCAAATATATTTTAAAAATCCATGCATTCATGTTTTTTAAATGGCTACCACTGGAGATTTCTAGGGTACCAACTAAAAATTAATGAAGAGAAAGAATAGGTATTTATTCTGCCTTTGCTTAGTCAACTATTTTTCAAAGTAACCAAATAGTTAAGGAGGGAAAGTTCTTTACACAAGAACTCAAGTTATAAGAATGTTACAAATTACAAAATTAGAAAATATCACTTGGCCACCTCTAATGAAATAACTTATCTGGGGAAAAATAGTGATGGCGAAAAGCACAGGGGGAGTGGCTGCTGGGGCGCTTTAGAAAGGAGAGATGAGTCTGACACCACCAAGCCCACTGATTAATGTCGGCACCACCACAAGTGTGGCAACCAGATCTCACGGGCCTTGTGATGTGATCCGGTAGGAATTCCACATGCCACCTAGGAAGCGCCCGAATCACCCAACAGCATTCTTCAACTCCAAGTCATCTGTGATACAGCACTTGACAAAAGTGTAGGGTTCTAGCACAGCAAACTTCAAGACATAAGCCTAACACTAGGACAGGTGGCACTTTTTTTCTCCTTTCGGAGGACGCCTGTGCTGACCAGAGAGTAACCCCTGACTTCACTGCCTTTTTAAAAGCACTCTCTCCAAGTCCGGGGTAGGGTAGACCCTGGCATATGCCCCATGAAGTCACACGCCTGGCCTAATTATCAAGTCTGGATTAAATCCCTTTGCTTCCTCACACTAATTCTCCCCCATTTTGCTGGGCGATTTCTATCCTTCACAGTCAAAACCAATATGAAACTGAGGACTTTTCAGGCTAATGCGTTTTTCCCACTTTGTAGATCATAATGAACTCACTGGCAGAATTCTATAGAATATGAAATTATGTGAAGACATCAATACAAAGCAACCCCCTCTTTTTTGAGGCACAATTTTTGAGAAAATTGGGTAATTTTAGGGATGATCATTGGATTCAGCTGCGACACAACTGAAAAGTGGGGGACAATCTAAATGTCCAACAATAAGGTCATTATGACATCTGAATAATGATACTTCAATAAGTGATTAAAAAGTGTTCCTGCCTGTAATTACTGACTTATAAAGGCATCTACCATATGTGAAGTGACAGTAAAACAGGCTACGAGACAGTACGTACAGTATGATCTTGTTCTTGCAAAAAAGAGTTGCATTAAATAAGTATATGTAAAGCCTAAGTTGGAAAGAACAACATACGACATATGTTAAGTAGTGTAGTAAGTGTCAGTTCAGAGCTACTGTGGTTTTAACACCACACACACACACACACACACACACACACACACACTCTGCTTAAAGGAAGTTTTCCTTATCCTTTTTTTTTTTTAATTTTGTTTATTTATTTGACACAGAGAGAGAGGGAGAGAGAGAGTACAAGCAGGGGGAGGCGCAGAGGGAGAAGCAGGGTCCCCGTTGAGCAGGAAGCCCGATGCAGGACTCCCTGGGATCATGATCTGAGCCGAAGGCAGAGGGACTGAGCCACCCAGGCGCCACTACCCCCTTATCCTCTTTCTTAACCCCAACCTTTCCTTAATTTCCTAAACGTTTACTTTTCCTATACTACACACACACACACACACACACACACACAGCCTTAAGATTCTATTAATTCTATCCTTAGAAATTTAAAACAAATTTAAAAAGCAATGTAACTACACTTTTAAATTCTCTCTATAAAGTTCTTGACCATCGTGTAAATATACAGAGGCCCTAGAACAAACAGCAAGGTTCTACTACAATAATATGGGACATGTGAAATAAAATGTTTTTTTTTTTTAAAGATTTTATTTATTTGACAGAGATAGAGACAGCTAGCGAGAGAGGGAACACAAGCAGGNTAAACAGCAAGGTTCAACTACAATAATATGGGACATGTGAAATAAAATGTTTTGAAGTTAAAATCTTGAAATTAAAGTAAGCCCTCTCTAAGAAATTTAAAGAAAATGTACTAATTAAAGGATACCATGTTTTTATACTCACTACTCTTGTATACTGTTATATACAATGTATACAACATTGTAGGGTCAATGTATATAATGTATATACATTGTACACACATTGTAGGGTCAATGTATNTATACAATGTAGGGTCAATGTATATAAAACGTATATAACATTGTAGGGTCACTACAGTGAGTTTATACTCACTACTCTTGTATACTGTTATATACAATGTATATAATTGTAGGGTCAATGTATATAATGTATATACATTGTACACACATTGTAGGGTCAATGTATATACAATGTATATAACATTGTAGGGTCAATGTTATACCATCATTGGTATACCATCATTATCATTTCCCAACCTGAGAACCAAGAAAGGATGTCTGCACATTTGAATGCAGGTGGCCCAAGATAAAATGTTAAAGGAGACCAAGTCTGTGCTCAATACGACTGCCCTGCCATGGGATAGCAGGCTTCTCCTTCTTTCCCTTCCTCTCAAACCCCTGCCAGCAGCTGCAAAACCATTTATTTCCTTTTTGTATTAGGGACCCAGAGCCTCTTCTTGCCACTCCCATAAAAACAGCCTTCCAGGGAAAGATCTCATAAACTTTTTATACTAAAAATCAATAAATAACTGACAGGCTTAGTGTGCTACATCACTGAGTGGTATACGCATTTTGAACAAGGAAAAAGACCTTTGGTTAAAGAAATGAAATTCCAATTGTAACATTTAAGCGCAAGTCACTAAGGAGAATGAGATTTGGAAGAAATAAGAGCTTCCTACAATTATTTAAGTTGTTACCTACCTGGCTAACTTAAAAGCCACATCATTACAGACTGATTCTTTGAGTCACGCTGCTAAAAGTTGGGACCATTAGAGCTAAACGTCAGTTTTATTATCTTCAATATAAAGGTAAATGTATTGTAGCATGCAAAAATACCCCCAAAACCAAAAAACCTATCTTACTGTAAGATCACCAAAAAAAACTATCAGAAAATCCTTCTCTAAAAGTTGCCAAGTAATTAAACCTTAGTTCTTTTTAACAGTGGAGAGAGGGAGAATGAGAGCAAAGATGTAGGGAGGGGAGAAGAGGAAAGAGATGAGTGACTGCCCACCATCACACCATGAAGTGGAAAGCTGGTGTCGGTGTTAAACCAGAGAATGGAACGGCAGAGCCCCCATTATCAGTGACTATGACAGACCCTCTGCTCTCTGATATACTGTTATAATCTTATACGCTTAGAGGGCTTACACTTTCAAAACTTCCTGTTTTAATGAACATATAGTCTGGATATTTTTCCTTAAAATGAACATATAGTCTGGATATTTTTCCTTAAAAGTGTGAAAAAACATTAAAGGATAAACCACACTTACCTGAATGTAATATATCCCCTTTTCCTGAGCATACATCATTAGAAAACAATAATCTAGATTCTGTTTTGTTCTCCATCTGAAATAAAAATTTTCAAAAATGAGTTAGGAATCAGACTCAAATTTAGCAAAATAAGATTAAACGTAGTATTTTATAATGCATACTGCATGTTATATTTTATAATATATATACATACATTACATATACACAGTAGACAACATATATATATAAAATATCTGTCGACCCACAGATACACATACACACACGATACACCCTTGTAGGACAGCATGAAAGAGAATTCACTTTTCTCTAATGAAACCTTTATCAAAACACTAATTGTCAAGATGTCCTGAGGGAAAAAAGGAATCTAACGTCAAGTAAATTTGGGAAGCACGTATATTCCCCTTCTGGAGACATATTAGTATATTAGAGGCGTTGAAATATCCAATAGTAAATACAATTGTTGAAAGAAAAAATTTTTTTACTCCAATGTTTTCCAAACTCCTTTGACCAAAGGCCCTTTTTTCAAATGTAACATCTTAATGTTTTTGGGAACTGGTGCTTCAAAAACTACACGTTGGGGATCAGTGCTTAGCACAAAGGCAGAAATTAATAAATATTGTACTGACTGCTTAAAAACCCAAAACATATCAACATTTACAATATTAAGTCCTTTCAGGGAATTCCTGGTAGCCTACAGAAACAGACTAATGTTGGATAAAAGAAGGGGTTGTAAAAGCTAGTGAAAAAACAACAATAAAATAAAAGTTTAAATCATACTAAGTAAACTTCTCCAGAATATACCTTATAAGCTGTTCTGAATTTAATGAGATCACCTAGAATTTTTTACCAAATTCATTCCTAAATTTTTTAAAACTAAAATTGTATTTATTGAAAGACAACCAATTATGTAGATATATCTTTCATACAAATTAACAACTCAAGAAATATAAAAAATCTCTTTCCAAAACACTATTTTTTTTCCTTTTTTCTGGTTACATTAAATCCAAAATTAATGTCAATATCTCTTAGATTACATTGTTTTTAACAACAACACAATGAAAGTTTTCAGTCCTTCAATTTTAGAGATTTAGGGACAAGTAAATAAATCCAGTTGACTAGATTTTTACATTATTATAAGTCTGCAGAATAGTAATATTGTTTTTATCACTTCCACTGAATCAGTTCTCATTTACTTTGCATACGGATGTGAGGTTTCTATCTAAACTAGCTTTCGAATTCTTCTGAATATACTCTTAAGTCATAACCCCACAGAACAGCAATTATAAAAGTTATTGAGCAGGGGTACCTGGCTCAGTGGTTAAGCATCTGCCTTCGGCTCAAGTCATGATCCTGAGGTCCTAGGATCGAGTCCCACATCAGTTCCCTGCTCAGCGGGAAGCCTGCTTCTCCCTCTCCCTCTGTCCCTCTCCCTGCCTGTGCACTTTCTCTCTCTCTCAAATAAAATCTTAAAAAAAAAAAATTATTGTGCATACTAAATTCAACCTCTCATTAGAAACTCCACAGAATTACCAAATAACCAAAAATTCATTAGCTCTCACAAATTAGCTGGACCCTAAAACCTGTGCTATATTTCAGTAAATATTTATTATATGGTAAACATTTATTACATGTCATACTCACAAGGGTGGGGGATCTTAAATAACAAAGGCTCACCTTACTCTTTCTTTGGAGTCTCCAAAAGTCTCCTTTAAGTTTGTCAGGTCAGGATAATAGCTTTCAGGAGGGGATATTATTTCCACCAAGCCAGAACTGATTTCTTTAGAAAATCTACCATAAGAAAGGTTAGCTGAGTTATTTAAGTTCTGTGGGATCTTATTTATCTTAATGCTCAACTTACTGTGCTTAATATAAAGTAAACATAAACATAAACAAAAACCAATAAGGTATACTGTTTGGGTCACCGTGTGCTCATGGAAGTATCTCATTGTTGATTTAATCTGCCAGAAAATACA
Source organism: Ailuropoda melanoleuca (assembly GCF_002007445.2). Taxonomy (NCBI): domain Eukaryota; kingdom Metazoa; phylum Chordata; class Mammalia; order Carnivora; family Ursidae; genus Ailuropoda; species Ailuropoda melanoleuca. The sequence goes on along the minus strand of NC_048221.1, from coordinate 68,004,308 downwards.
AATTTTTCAAATAACACAAAGGTGATTTTTTTAATAATGCTCTAAAACCAGTATAAAATGCTACTATCCTTAGAAAAGCATAGAAATCCTAAGCTAACTGCATGTATTATATTCCTAAAAAGTACCAGAATTTTTTAAAAAAAATCAAACGAAGATATCACAGAAAACAGAGAATTGAAGAAAGACTAATGAATGTGTGTCTGTCTCTATATATTTATGCAAAAACCAAAGTTCCTCCATTTTCAGGAAGGTTTAGTTGTGAGTTACAGACTATATGTCATTCTAACCTAGTCACTGAGGGCCGCCCTGTCCCCCAAGCGTACACTGAGCAATGTCTGGAGGAATCTGGTTGTCCTAACTGTGGGCGGTACTACTGCCTTAGTGGGTAGACACCAGGGAGGTTGTTAAATACCCTACAATGCATACGACGGTCCTCATGACAAAGAATTATCCAGCCTCAAATGTCAGTAGTGTCGAGGTTGAGAAAACCCGTTCTTAAGTTTCTGTAAGCAGCTTGACTAATTCACATGTACTTCCTTCCACATTTGCATTCTCCCTCATTTAGTTTTTGCAAATCTCCACAAAATCCTTGTGCAACTACCTGCCTTCACACAGATGTTGTTCATGCTTAGTTGTACTTTTTCCTGGGCTTGGTGTTCCTACACATGGAGGAAGAAGAGAATCGACACAGCGACAGCATAAGCCCCACAGACCTGCCCAGGTGGTCTATGGGAGGAGGGGCCAATAATTATTGCCCAGCTCCTGTATCTGAGGAACCTATACTAGACTGTGTTTATATAAAGGGCTGCCAAGAAATTGAGCACCTAAGGGGAAAAAATCTAACAAATGCATAATTTAGTTTTGAACTCTGCATATATCTTTCTAAAATTTCCGGTTTGAGCATTCTGATAGACAAAGAAAGAACAGCATTACTTTAAATCTTGAACTGACAAATAATTGTCACTTCTTTTTGTCTTTTTATGTAAAAGATACATCACTGGGGCAAAAACAGGTGAAAGTCAATGAAGAAACCCTTATCGTGACTAGTTTTTACGACATGACTATTATAACTATGAAGGCGGTATTATAAAAACTAATCATATCTGAAGCTTACTAAGCTTTCCAACTGTTAGCTGCTCAGTGTCTTGATCACAGTACATTGTTACTCCATCTTTGCAGAAGAGAACAGATATAGCCATAATTCAGCACTGAGCTTTGAAACTACTATNAATTTAATGAGATCACCTAGAATTTTTTACCAAATTCATTCCTAAATTTTTTAAAACTAAAATTGTATTTATTGAAAGACAACCAATTATGTAGATATATCTTTCATACAAATTAACAACTCAAGAAATATAAAAAATCTCTTTCCAAAACACTATTTTTTTTCCTTTTTTCTGGTTACATTAAATCCAAAATTAATGTCAATATCTCTTAGATTACATTGTTTTTAACAACAACACAATGAAAGTTTTCAGTCCTTCAATTTTAGAGATTTAGGGACAAGTAAATAAATCCAGTTGACTGGATTTTTACATTATTATAAGTCTGCAGAATAGTAATATTGTTTTTATCACTTCCACTGAATCAGTTCTCATTTACTTTGCATACGGATGTGAGGTTTCTATCTAAACTAGCTTTCGAATTCTTCTGAATATACTCTTAAGTCATAACCCCACAGAACAGCAATTATAAAAGTTATTGAGCAGGGGTACCTGGCTCAGTGGTTAAGCATCTGCCTTCGGCTCAAGTCATGATCCTGAGGTCCTAGGATCGAGTCCCACATCAGTTCCCTGCTCAGCGGGAAGCCTGCTTCGCCCTCTCCCTCTGTCCCTCTCCCTGCCTGTGCACTTTCTCTCTCTCTCAAATAAAATCTTAAAAAAAAAAAATTATTGTGCATACTAAATTCAACCTCTCATTAGAAACTCCACAGAATTACCAAATAACCAAAAATTCATTAGCTCTCACAAATTAGCTGGACCCTAAAATGTGCTATATTTCAGTAAATATTTATTACATGGTANGTTACACATGTATGACATTCAAAGCTTTTCTATATTGAAATACACCAATCTATCCATGGTCAGAAACCTGGATATATATGCACCTACTTTATGACAATGTAAAAGACCAGTGATAGTGGCCCAGTAAACACTGAACTCCACAGAGAAATGAACTATAAAAAAGGCATTTTCTTTTAGCAAAAAGCCAGTAAGTAACAGTAACTAAAATGTTATCATTTTCATAGTTAAGAACTTACTCTTTCTCCAGGTTGGCTACAACACTGTGTACATAATCAGTATCTGTCTGGGAAAGAATAAAAAGTATACATACATTAATGTTTTTAAACTTTTATTTAAATTTTAATACTGAATTCAAATAAATAATTACAGAATTCAATGAAAGCATTACATTCAATTTTCAGACAACTTATGGATTTACATTTCTGTATTCTACTTTATTGCACTACAATATATCATTGTACAATAAGCAGATGTCGGTTTTTATTACTTTCAATGGTCTCTGTTTGATTCAGTAGAAAAAACTGAATACAGAAAATATTTCTACTCTTTTGAAACATCCGAACTGTAAGCAGTGAATAAATAACAGGTGCACCATGCTATAGGGAAAGATTTCTCCACTTGCAATCATAAAACCTAGGTTCAAGATTTGTCTCTGTAGCTACTTGGCCTGTGTAAGTGAAAGTAAGTCACTTCTGTGAGCCTTCCTTTCCTATCTTATTAAAAAAAAATAAAAGGCAGGAGGAAAAAATACCTTAAAGACTATGACACTTAATGATAAAACCATGTAATTAAAAGCTGTTATTGTCTGCATTACTACCATCATCATTATTATTAAGCTGATAATGAGAACCCAAGTCAAAAGCATTTAAGCCAGAGTTTGAAATAAATGCTTGTCAGACCTGTGTACTTTAAACTTATATACAAATAGGGGCACATGGGTGGCTCAGTCGGTTAAACATTCAAGTCTTGATTTCGGCTCAGGTCAAGATCTCAGGCTCCTGGGATCAAGCCCTGCTTTGGGCTCTGCACTGGGTGTGGAGCCTGCTTGGGATTCTCTGCCTCCCTCTCCTTCTGCCCCTCCCCACCACTTATGCAGTCTCTATCAATCAATCACCCAATCAATAAATTACATACAAATAGAGATCAAACACTCCCTACCCATTTTAAATACATTCACAGCTTATATGAAAATGTTCAACTGTCAAAAGGAATCAATGATACATAAAATATGATCTAGGATATAATAATTGCCAAAAAAAACACTTAATACTTGAAGAAAACAAACCGAAACAAAAAGATAAAGCTTAACCCTGGAAATTACAAAACTATTAAGCTATAAAAAGTTGTTGTATAGAAGATTTTCTGTAAAAGTATTTTAACTTTAACTTCTGCTGATTGAAAGTGATTCCTTTTTTTATTATTAAATTTAGAGACTGAGGAGTGAGACAGTAAGACCACCTTCTTCAAACTCTTAACAGCTATGGAGATACAACACTTTCCCTATATACCCTCAAACATTAGTCAGTGATCTCTCTTTTAACAAATTATTCACTGACATGTTTAACCAAAGAGTATCTTATCACTCATCAGCTATAATTTTGGAGAATATGAGCAGAATTGGTTTATATAAATTTTAATGTTAAAGCAACAACCTGAAATTCAATTTGATAAGCATTTATTAAGGGCCAGTGATTTGCCTAGCCAAGGAAAAAGGAATACCGAGATGAACAAGACCAGCTCTGTCTCCCCCACAGGCTGCCCAGGAAGTGGGCCAAGACGAATAAGTGGACGCAAACGTAATTGATTGTGTAATGTGTAATAAAAAGTATGGAACTCAAGTGAACCACATCTAATATGATCTAATATTATATGTAATCCTTATTTTTCATGTTAATTGACATACCTAGCAAAAGATTTGCTTAAATGACCATAACTGGTGTCACTTTTCTATAAGAGAATCCATCCTTTCTGGTATCAGCAAAGGGAACTGTTCTGGGAAGCCTCTGAAGAAAGCTACATGCATACCTGGCCTAGAAACAAACAGCCAGGCCAGTCTTTATCTCCATAGGGCCCCTCCTTGCCTCTCCCCCACCGGCCATGTAGACAGTAAGCTAGGCAGTATCGGAGATCTTGGGTCTGGCTTGCTTTAAATTAAGAGAGCACTTTTTCCTGAAACCCTTTTTAATGGCATGTGGAGACTTTTTAAGAGGCAGTATTATCATCCAGTTCTGGGAATATATCTGTGAATATAAAACTGAGCTGTGTGTATTCTAGGGGGTATGTGAATGGTGTGTTTGGGATAGGAAGGAAGGAGAATGGGAATACGTAGAAAAAGAAGAACATTTTTTTCCTGGAGAATCAAGTGTTCCTCATGGTAAAAATTAAATATTTTTATATTAAAACTAAGATATTATTAGTACTTACTGCAACAGGGATGAACCCTGAACACATGTTGCTAAGTGAGAAAAGCCCGTTACAAATGTGTGTCCACATATTATATGACTGTGTTTGTATAAAATGTCCAGAACTGAACAATCTATACAAACAGAAAATAAACTTGTGGTCGCCTAGGGATAGAGGGAGAAGGGTATTAATGGGTGAATGCTATTAATGGGTGATGGGGTACAGAGTTGTTTTTTGGGATGATGAAAATGTTCTAAAACTAAGATGATGGCTGCATAACTATGACTTTAAATAGGTCAATTACAAAAAAGAGGATTAAAAAAGTTAAATGTAAAAAAACAATTTTCTATTTTTTATATATTTTAGGGAGTGTAATAAGCTATTAATAGCATATATGTCTAATTTGTGAATATTTTATATAAGTACAAATTGGGAATACATGATCAATGGAATGCTGAACAGAAAAGCTTAGGGGGTGCCTGGGTGGCACAGTCATTAAGCATCTGCCTTCAGCTCAGGGCGTGATCCCGGCGTTGTGGGATCGAGCCCCACATCAGGCTCCTCCGCNAAGCTTAGGGGGTGCCTGGGTGGCACAGTCGTTAAGCATCTGCCTTCGGCTCAGGGCGTGATCCCGGCGTTGTGGGATCGAGCCCCACATCAGGCTCCTCCGCTATGAGCCTGCTTCTTCCTCTCCCACTCCCCCCTGCTTGTGTTCCCTCTCTCGCTGGCTGTCTCTATCTCTGTCGAATAAATAAATAAAATCTTTAAAAAAAAAAAAGAAAGAAAGAAAAGCTTAGATCATTTTGCTGCACTGGACCAGTTGTGGTGAGACAGAGTACAGAATGCTCCATCCCCAACCAGCAGAGCACCCATTCTTTCCACAGAACATAAATTCAGTAAAGCTGAAGAACATGGAGTTAACATACAGAAATCTGTTGTGTTTCTATATACTAATAATGAACTATTAGAAAAAAAATTAAGACAGTCATCCTGTTTATAATTGCATCAAAAAGAATAAAATACCTAGGAAAAAATTTAACCAAGGTGGAAAAAGATCTCCGAAAACTCTAAGATACTGATGGAAGAAATTGGAGATGACACAAATGGAAAGATAAAACATGAGGATGGATTGGAAGAATTGTTAAAATGTCCATACCATTTTCAAAGCAGTCTACATATTTCAATGCAATCCCTATCAAAATACCAACAGCATTTTTCTCAGACCTAGAACAAATAATCCTAAAATTTGCTGGGTAACCACAAAAGACCTCCAAACAGCCAGAGCAATTTTGAGACAGACGAAAGAACTGCAAAGTTGGAGGTAACATGCTCCCAATTTCAAACTATACTCTGGAGCTATAGTAATCAAAACAGTACGGTACTGATAGAAAAAGACAAATAGATCAATAGAATAGAGGAGAGCCCAGAAGTAAACTCATCCTTCAAGGGTCAATTAACCTACAACAAAGCAACAAGAACATACAAAGGAATAAAGACAGTTTCTTTGATCAGTTGTGTTGGGAAAACTGCAGTCACATACAAAAGAATAAAACTGGACCATTATCTTACACCATACCAAAAAAATTAACTCACAATTGCACTGAAGACTTAAGTAAGAGTTGAAACCATAGAACTCCTAGGAAAAAAACAGGCAGTAAACCCTTGGACATCATTCTCAGAAATATTTTTTTGGATAGGTCTCCTCAGGCAAGGGAAACAAAAGCAAAAATAAACAAACAGAACCCCACCAAACAAAGAGCTTCTGCATAGCAACGGAAACCATCAACACAATGAAAGGCAACCTACCGAACAGAGGAG
>NC_048221.1:67723012-67997960 GCF_002007445.2 Ailuropoda melanoleuca | reverse complement strand
AAAAAAATCAAACGAAGATATCACAGAAAACAGAGAATTGAAGAAAGACTAATGAATGTGTGTCTGTCTCTATATATTTATGCAAAAACCAAAGTTCCTCCATTTTCAGGAAGGTTTAGTTGTGAGTTACAGACTATATGTCATTCTAACCTAGTCACTGAGGGCCGCCCTGTCCCCCAAGCGTACACTGAGCAATGTCTGGAGGAATCTGGTTGTCCTAACTGTGGGCGGTACTACTGCCTTAGTGGGTAGACACCAGGGAGGTTGTTAAATACCCTACAATGCATACGACGGTCCTCATGACAAAGAATTATCCAGCCTCAAATGTCAGTAGTGTCGAGGTTGAGAAAACCCGTTCTAAAGTTTCTGTAAGCAGCTTGACTAATTCACATGTACTTCCTTCCACATTTGCATTCTCCCTCATTTAGTTTTTGCAAATCTCCACAAAATCCTTGTGCAACTACCTGCCTTCACACAGATGTTGTTCATGCTTAGTTGTACTTTTTCCTGGGCTTGGTGTTCCTACACATGGAGGAAGAAGAGAATCGACACAGCGACAGCATAAGCCCCACAGACCTGCCCAGGTGGTCTATGGGAGGAGGGGCCAATAATTATTGCCCTGCTCCTGTATCTGAGGAACCTATACTAGACTGTGTTTATATAAAGGGCTGCCAAGAAATTGAGCACCTAAGGGAAAAAAATCTAACAAATGCATAATTTAGTTTTGAACTCTGCATATATCTTCTAAAATTTCCGGTTTGAGCATTCTGATAGACAAAGAAAGAACAACATTACTTTAAATCTTGAACTGACAAATAATTGTCACTTCTTTTTGTCTTTTTATGTAAAAGATACATCACTCGGGCAAAAACAGGTGAAAGTCAATGAAGAAACCCTTATCGTGACTAGTTTTTACGACATGACTATTATAACTATGAAGGCGGTATTATAAAAACTAATCATATCTGAAGCTTACTAAGCTTTCCAACTGTTAGCTGCTCAGTGTCTTGATCACAGTACATTGTTACTCCATCTTTGCAGAAGAGAACAGATATAGCCATAATTCAGCACTGAGCTTTGAAACTACTATAAGACTATCTACCCTGATAGTAGAAAGATTTTTTTCTTGGTCAACCGAGGGTGAAAGACATTAGTAAACTCATATGACCCTCTCTATCGTCTTCAAGCTTAATAATGTATATAACAGAGTTACACATGTATGACATTCAAAGCTTTTCTATATTGAAATACACCAATCTATCCATGGTCAGAAACCTGGATATATATGCACCTACTTTATGACAATGTAAAAGACCAGTGATAGTGGCCCAGTAAACACTGAACTCCACAGAGAAATGAACTATAAAAAAGGCATTTTCTTTTAGCAAAAAGCCAGTAAGTAACAGTAACTAAAATGTTATCATTTTCATAGTTAAGAACTTACTCTTTCTCCAGGTTGGCTACAACACTGTGTACATAATCAGTATCTGTCTGGGAAAGAATAAAAAGTATACATACATTAAAGTTTTTAAACTTTTATTTAAATTTTAATACTGAATTCAAATAAATAATTACAGCATTCAATGAAAGCATTACATTCAATTTTCAGACAACTTATGGATTTACATTTCTGTATTCTACTTTATTGCACTACAATATATCATTGTACAATAAGCAGATGTCGGTTTTTATTACTTTCAATGGTCTCTGTTTGATTCAGTAGAAAAAACTGAATACAGAAAATATTTCTACTCTTTTGAAACATCCGAACTGTAAGCAGTGAATAAATAACAGGTGCACCATGCTATAGGGAAAGATTTCTCCACTTGCAATCATAAAACCTAGGTTCAAGATTTGTCTCTGTAGCTACTTGGCCTGTGTAAGTGAAAGTAAGTCACTTCTGTGAGCCTTCCTTTCCTATCTTATTAAAAAAAAATAAAAGGCAGGAGGAAAAAATACCTTAAAGACTATGACACTTAATGATAAAACCATGTAATTAAAAGCTGTTATTGTCTGCATTACTACCATCATCATTATTATTAAGCTGATAATGAGAACCCAAGTCAAAAGCATTTAAGCCAGAGTTTGAAATAAATGCTTGTCAGACCTGTGTACTTTAAACTTATATACAAATAGGGGCACATGGGTGGCTCAGTCGGTTAAACATTCAAGTCTTGATTTCGGCTCAGGTCAAGATCTCAGGCTCCTGGGATCAAGCCCTGCTTTGGGCTCTGCACTGGGTGTGGAGCCTGCTTGGGATTCTCTGCCTCCCTCTCCTTCTGCCCCTCCCCACCACTTATGCAGTCTCTATCAATCAATCACCCAATCAATAAATTACATACAAATAGAGATCAAACACTCCCTACCCATTTTAAATACATTCACAGCTTATATGAAAATGTTCAACTGTCAAAAGGAATCAATGATACATAAAATATGATCTAGGATATAATAATTGCCAAAAAAAACACTTAATACTTGAAGAAAACAAACCGAAACAAAAAGATAAAGCTTAACCCTGGAAATTACAAAACTATTAAGCTATAAAAAGTTGTTGTATAGAAGATTTTCTGTAAAAGTATTTTAACTTTAACTTCTGCTGATTGAAAGTGATTCCTTTTTTTATTATTAAATTTAGAGACTGAGGAGTGAGACAGTAAGACCACCTTCTTCAAACTCTTAACAGCTATGGAGATACAACACTTTCCCTATATACCCTCAAACATTAGTCAGTGATCTCTCTTTTAACAAATTATTCACTGACATGTTTAACCAAAGAGTATCTTATCACTCATCAGCTATAATTTTGGAGAATATGAGCAGAATTGGTTTATATAAATTTTAATGTTAAAGCAACAACCTGAAATTCAATTTGATAAGCATTTATTAAGGGCCAGTGATTTGCCTAGCCAAGGAAAAAGGAATACCGAGATGAACAAGACCAGCTCTGTCTCCCCCACAGGCTGCCCAGGAAGTGGGCCAAGACGAATAAGTGGACACAAACGTAATTGATTGTGTAATGTGTAATAAAAAGTATGGAACTCAAGTGAACCACATCTAATATGATCTAATATTATATGTAATCCTTATTTTTCATGTTAATTGACATACCTAGCAAAAGATTTGCTTAAATGACCATAACTGGTGTCACTTTTCTATAAGAGAATCCATCCTTTCTGGTATCAGCAAAGGGAACTGTTCTGGGAAGCCTCTGAAGAAAGCTACATGCATACCTGGCCTAGAAACAAACAGCCAGGCCAGTCTTTATCTCCATAGGGCCCCTCCTTGCCTCTCCCCCACCGGCCATGTAGACAGTAAGCTAGGCAGTATCGGAGATCTTGGGTCTGGCTTGCTTTAAATTAAGAGAGCACTTTTTCCTGAAACCCTTTTTAATGGCATGTGGAGACTTTTTAAGAGGCAGTATTATCATCCAGTTCTGGGAATATATCTGTGAATATAAAACTGAGCTGTGTGTATTCTAGGGGGTATGTGAATGGTGTGTTTGGGATAGGAAGGAAGGAGAATGGGAATACGTAGAAAAAGAAGAACATTTTTTTCCTGGAGAATCAAGTGTTCCTCATGGTAAAAATTAAATATTTTTATATTAAAACTAAGATATTATTAGTACTTACTGCAACAGGGATGAACCCTGAACACATGATGCTAAGTGAAAAAAGCCCGTTACAAATGTGTGTCCACATATTATATGACTGTGTTTGTATAAAATGTCCAGAACTGAACAATCTATACAAACAGAAAATAAACTTGTGGTCGCCTAGGGATAGAGGGAGAAGGGTATTAATGGGTGAATGCTATTAATGGGTGATGGGGTACAGAGTTGTTTTTTGGGATGATGAAAATGTTCTAAAACTAAGATGATGGCTGCATAACTATGACTTTAAATAGGTCAATTACAAAAAAGAGGATTAAAAAAGTTAAATGTAAAAAAACAATTTTCTATTTTTTATATATTTTAGGGAGTGTAATAAGCTATTAATAGCATATATGTCTAATTTGTGAATATTTTATATAAGTACAAATTGGGAATACATGATCAATGGAATGCTGAACAGAAAAGCTTAGGGGGTGCCTGGGTGGCACAGTCATTAAGCATCTGCCTTCAGCTCAGGGCGTGATCCCGGCGTTGTGGGATCGAGCCCCACATCAGGCTCCTCCGCTATGAGCCTGCTTCTTCCTCTCCCACTCCCCCCTGCTTGTGTTCCCTCTCTCGCTGGCTGTCTCTATCTCTGTCGAATAAATAAATAAAATCTTTAAAAAAAAAAAAGAAAGAAAGAAAAGCTTAGATCATTTTGCTGCACTGGACCAGTTGTGGTGAGACAGAGTACAGAATGCTCCATCCCCAACCAGCAGAGCACCCATTCTTTCCACAGAACATAAATTCAGTAAAGCTGAAGAACATGGAGTTAACATACAGAAATCTGTTGTGTTTCTATATACTAATAATGAACTATTAGAAAAAAAATTAAGACAGTCATCCTGTTTATAATTGCATCAAAAAGAATAAAATACCTAGGAATAAATTTAACCAAAGTGGAAAAAGATCTCCGAAAACTCTAAGATACTGATGGAAGAAATTGGAGATGACACAAATGGAAAGATAAAACATGAGGATGGGTTGGAAGAATTGTTAAAATGTCCATACCATTTTCAAAGCAGTCTACATATTTCAATGCAATCCCTATCAAAATACCAACAGCATTTTTCTCAGACCTAGAACAAATAATCCTAAAATTTGTTGGGTAACCACAAAAGACCTCCAAACAGCCAGAGCAATTTTGAGACAGACGAAAGAACTGCGAAGTTGGAGGTAACATGCTCCCAATTTCAAACTATACTCTGGAGCTATAGTAATCAAAACAGTACGGTACTGATAGAAAAAGACAAATAGATCAATAGAATAGAGGAGAGCCCAGAAGTAAACTCATCCTTCAAGGGTCAATTAACCTACAACAAAGCAACAAGAACATACAAAGGAATAAAGACAGTTTCTTTGATCAGTTGTGTTGGGAAAACTGCAGTCACATGCAAAAGAATAAAACTGGACCATTATCTTACACCATACCAAAAAAATTAACTCACAATTGCACTGAAGACTTAAGTAAGAGTTGAAACCATAGAACTCCTAGGAAAAAAACAGGCAGTAAACCCTTGGACATCATTCTCAGAAATATTTTTTTGGATAGGTCTCCTCAGGCAAGGGAAACAAAAGCAAAAATAAACAAACAGAACCCCACCAAACAAAGAGCTTCTGCATAGCAACGGAAACCATCAACACAATGAAAGGCAACCTACCGAACAGAGGAGATGTTTGGAATGGTTGCTCGCCAAAATGTATGAAGAACTGATAGAACTCAGTAACAAAAACCTCAACAACCGGATTTAAAAATGGGCAGAAGACCTGAACAGACATTTTTCCAAAGACGACACACAAAGGCACATGAAAAGATGCTCCCTATTACACTTATCAGGGAAATGCAAATCAAAACAGCTACGAAATACCACTGTTGGTGGGCAAAGAAATCGGTGCAGCCTCCACTGGAAAACCGTACAGAGGGTCCACAAAAACTTAAAATACAGCCACCATATGGTCCAGCAATTCCACTTCTGGGTATTTATCCAAAGAAAACAAAAGCACTAATTTGAAAAGATTTATGGATCCCCATGTTCAAAGCAGCATTATTTACAATAGGCAAGATACAGAAGCAAATCAAGTGCCCACTGATAGATAAATGGACAAAGAAAACGTGGCCTACAAAGTGGAATATCATTCAGCTACAAAAAAAAAAAAAATGAAATCTTGCCACTTGTGACAACGTGGGTGGACCTATAGTAAGTCAGTCAGACAAACACAATATAATTTCACTTAAATGTGGGCTCTAAAAAACAAAACAAATTTACAAACAGAATAAAAACAGACTCCTAGATATGGAGAACTGTTGGTTGGGGGGTGGGGAATGGGTGAAACAGGTGAATGAGATTAAGAGGTACAAACTTCCAGTTATAAAATAATTCGTGGAGATGTAATGTACAGCATAGGGATATGGTCAATAATACTGCAACAACTTTGTATGGTGATAGATGGTTACTAGACCTATCGTGGTGAGCATTTTTAAATACATAAAAATACTGGGGGGGGGAATGGGGTAGCCAGGTGATGGGTATTAAGGAGGGCATGTGTTGTGATGAGCACTGGGTGTTATACGCAAATAATGAATCATTGAACACTACATCAAAAACTAATGATGTACTATATGGTGGCTAACTGAACATAATAAAAAATAAAAATACTCAATTGCTATCTTGTACATCTGAAACTAACATAATATTGTATGTCAGTTATAATTCAATTTTTTTAAAAGGTTGAATTAGTCAACAGGCCATAAGATAGTCTCTAGGAAGAGGTCATAAAAACAAAAACAATATCTACCACCTTGGATAGTTACCTCCTAAATAACCTCTTAAGATTTTTGTATCATTAGGTTGATAGCATTGTACACGTCTTCTCTATCCTTACTCATATTTCTTGATTCATTTTATTGAGTAATGAAAGAAATTACACTTAAAATCTCAAAGATGGTGGAAGACTTTGCTTAGAACTCAGAAGCCCACTGATCAATAGTCTAGAGCCTGTGACATAGCTGAAGGCCAGGCACACAAGCAGTGTAGACCAGCCCTCAGGCTGCCAACCAATAGAAGGGATCAAGGTGCCCTTTGATTCTTTGTGCTAAGAAAAATGCCATTGTTATTTGGATAGAGATTGCACTGTATCTGTATACTGTTTTCATAGATGCCCACATACATGGGTGTCATGACGATGTATATAGCATCAATACTTTATAATGTCGACTATGAAATCTAAGACAATTCATCTAAAAATTAAAAAAAAAAACAGGCTCCTCCTCTAGCACTTTAAAAACACTGTTCCATTGTCTTGGACTTGCATAGTTTCTAAGAGAATCTACAGGACTCTTAATTTTCTTTTCCTGTGCATAATGTGTCTTTGCTTTGGCTTCTTTCAAGACCTTCTCTTTATCTGTTTTCAGCAATTTGATTATGACATACCTGACAAGTGGTTTTGTGTTTATTCTGTTCAGGATTTTTTGGACTTTTTGAATCTAAGGATTTATATTTTTCTTCAAATACGGAAAAATTTCAGTCATTATTCCTTCTTTCTCCTCTCCATTCTGGAATTTCATACGGTAGATCAGTTAATATTATCCCATAGATAAATGCAGTGAATAACACTGTTGTCAGTCTTTTCCTGTATATACTTAATTTTGGGCACATTCTATTGTCATTCTTCAATTCACTGACCTTTCCTTCTGCAATGGCTAATCTGTTAAGATTATACAGTAAATTTTAAATTTCAGATGTTGTACTTTTCATTGCTATATGTTCCACCATTTGATTCGTTCATACATTTTCCAATCCATTCCTCATGGTGCTAAGTACTTGAAAATGTTTGTAATAGTTGTTTTGTTGTCCTTTCCTGCCAGTTGTATCACCTCCATCATTTCTAGGTTTGTTTCTATTAGCTAAATTTTCTTTTAGTTATGATTCCCTTTTTTTTTCTCCTTGGCATGCTAACCATTCTTTATTTGGTAACAGACATTATAAATGCTACATCGTTGAGTGTCTTAATTTTTTTTTTTTAAAGCATTGGGCTTTATTTTAGCAGGCAAATTATTTGTGGATTAGTTGACCTCTCATGGGCCTCTTTTTAAGCTTTGCTGGGGTGGGCCTAGAATAACCACTTCAAAGACAATTCAGCTGCTCTGGGTTCTCCACTAAATGCCCTGGGTCATTACCAAGGACTTGCCATTCTGGCTGGTTAGAACTCATCCTGTGTGAGCAACGGGAATGTTCAGGTTGCAGATCCCTGATCATTTTCTCCCCCAGACTTGTGAATTTCACCCTGTGCACGTGTCGCCCAATACATCAAGGACCCAAAGGCACCATCATTTTCTGTGTAGCAGTCTCCTTTCTGCAGCTCTGTTCTGCAGTTCCCACTTGCCCTCTCTGTGACTGCCCTTGTGCAATGTGATCTGGAATGCATCTCCAGGCAGAAAGTTAGGGGAATTGTGGTATTCACTGCATTTATTTTTCTGTCTCAAGGAATCCCATCATGCATAGTCTGCTGTCCAATGTAGGAGAACAAATGAATCGTATTTTGTTTAGCCTTCTAGTTGCTTATAACAAGTAAGTCCAGTCCTTATTAACTCTTTCAGGGCCTGAAACAGATGTTACTTTACATAATAAGGATCCTATGAAAATTCCAGAAAACTAATGTGTACAAGTGACAAATCAAAAGGACTAAAAGGAAGAGTATGTGCTAGAATGGGGCTGGCAGCTCATAATAAATTTTATTTCCCTACAGTCCAAGGAAAAGCTATTCCTCTCCATCTAATGCTTGACTTTATGATACTTTAAATTCAATGCAGATGTATCAGAAAAGCTAACAAATACCAGTTGGTGTTACTAGTTTCTAAAATGGTCAAGCTGTTAAAAGAATAGATGAACACACCCTTCATCTCCAATATGTCTATCATAGTTTTTCTTTCCTTCTCCTAAATAGTTGATGCTACCGCAATAGTTCTCAAACTTTTCTAATCAGAGCCCATTCTGTTCAAATTTTTTAATCATCCTAGTCGAGGCCTCACCTGAATTATTACAGTAGTTTCCTAAGTAGGTTCTTTGCTTCCCTTTCCAAAGAAGTCAGTATGATCCTTTTAAAAGGTAAATCATGTTATTCTCACCAAAAACGCGTCACTACAGACTAATCATGAGAAAATATCAAACAAATCCAAACTGAGATATTCTGCAATGTAACTGATGAGTGTACTCAATAAAGGTCTCCGAGTTCATGAAAGACAAGAGAAGTGCAACGATCCATCATGGATAGGAGGCAAATACAAAGTGATACTTAGGACTGGATGCCAAAACAGAAAAACGACCTGACATGGAAAAATGTCTAATTTGAATATAAAGTCTACAGTTTAGCAAATTGTATCATACCAATGTGAATTTCCTGGTTTTGATAGTTTTATCATGGCTACGTAAGTTACCATTACACAAGCTGAGTCAAGGGAATATGCTATTTTTTGTGTAAGTTTTCTATAAATCCAAAATGATTTCCAAATAGAGTATTTTAAAGCAACTTAAAGGAATGAAAAGTCAGTCAAGTGTCTACTTGAAACCCTCAAATGATTTTGTTTTAAGTAGATCATAACAGGCCCACTGCGTGTTTTCACAAAGTAAAACCTTACTGGGAACACAACCCCACCCTTTCATTTACATATTGTTTCTGGCTGTTTTCAGGCTGCAACAGCAGAGCTAAATAGATTCAAAAGAAAATGTATGGTGCGCAAAGCCTCAAATATTTGCCATGTGGCCCGGTTAGTCCCCTGACTTAGAGTAAAAGCAAAGTTCTTAATATGGCCTGTAGCGTCCTGTGTGACCTGGCCCTCCCCACTCCTTCTCTGACTACCTCCTACTACTGAACCCCTCACCTTTTGTGCTCCAGCCACACAGGCCTCTCCTTGCTGTTTCACAGAACGTGCCAAGCAAGGCTCTTGCCTTAGGCCCTTTGCACATGCTGTCAGTCTGCTTGGATTGTCCAATTCTTGCATCCTTCAAGTCTTTGCCCAACTGTCCTGACCACTCTAATAAACCATCCCACAACCACACACTACCCTTCTTATTTGCTCTGGCTTATTTTCAAGTGTTTACTACCATTTAATGTATTATATATTTGTTTTTAATCTGTCTTTTTCCATAAATTTTATTGGGCAGAGGCCTTGTTTTATTCAATGATATGCCTAGTACTTACCACTGTTTGGATAAATATTTGTTGAATTACAAGCAAATTTAATAGGATATTATGTATGTACGATTTCTTCCTAATTGGCATTTGTATGATTTGTAACAAACGCTTAAGCAAACATCTTAAAACGCAACTGCTAAAAAAAATTACAGGCCAAAAACACTATTGAGGCACTAACACAGTAATCTGTAATTTAAAATAAAAAACAGAAACACCAGACAATCAGCAAGTCCACAGAAGACCTGAACAACACTATCAACTTGACCTAACAGACATTTATAAAACACTTCTCTTGGACAATAGCAGAATCCATTCTTTTTAAGCAACATGGACTCTTGTCCAGGATAGGCCATTTGCCAGGTCATAAACAAATACTGATAAATTTAAAAGGCCTGAATTAGAAATAAAACAACAGAAGGAAATTTGGGAAATCTACAAATAGGTAAAAATTAAACAATACATTTCCAAATAATTTATGGTCAAAGAAGTAATTATAAGGGGATTTACAGAGTATTTTGGTCTGAATGAAAGTAAAACCTGACAAATCAAAATTTATGAGATGCACCTAATGTGGGAGAGAGAAATTTATGGTTTAAAATGGCCTCTATTAGAAAAGATCTCCAGCCAATAGCCTAAGATTTCAGAAAAATCTAGGGGAAAAAAATCTAAGAGTTCAGAAAAATCTAAAAATCTAGAAAAAGAGTAAACCAAACTAAAAGCAAGTAGAAGGGAAGAAGTAATAAAGAATGGAAATTAATATAACGGGAAAATAAAGAAATGAAATAAAACTAAAAGTTAGTTCTTTGAAAAGATCAAAGAATAATGTCAACTAAATAGCATTATAGGGAGGTCTGTCTGCTCTGCCCGACTGCCAGCCAGCTAGGTGAGAAGATGGAAAAGGTCTCAGAGGGAAGGAGATGGAGAAGGGAAAAGAAGGAAATTGCAGGGGCGTTAGGAAGAGTGAAGACAGGAGACTACTGCTTAGAATAACAAACTTTGTAGACTACTGGGAATCTTTAGCCGTGTGTGTGTATAATTAATAAGTATTTTATTTCAAGTGCAGAAAAACAAAAAAAAAAAAAGTAGAGAAAAAAATATTCCTGTGTAATGCTAGATTCCAGGCTAAGGACACAATCTATTGTCCAGTGGGTTTTTTAAATCTCTTTTAGTACCTTCTTCATTTTAGTACTTCAATAAATGCATGTTCATTGAATGAAAGAATAATTAGAATGACATCTGTACTTCTGCATTTAAAAAAGAGGACTCACAGGTAATTATGAGAGCTTGAGAAAACATAACTAGACAGAGGCCTATTGTTTCTGAGGCTACTGTACTCTTCACGTGCTTTGGGTGGGAAAAAGTTTCAAAGCATTCAGGGAACTAAATCCTGGCTGAAAGCACACTGAACTGTCTAACTAGAAAAGATTAAGCCACTTCTACAGAATTTGCCTAGGAAGCACTAACAGTATACAGAATTATCAATGAGCAACAGATACAAAACTGCAAACTCCATTTTCAGTGAGACCAATATTAATAACCAAACTTCTCAAGCTCAAAAGGAATCCAATGTGGTTCCAATAATCAGAGGTAGCCTGAAGAATTGCACAGACTAATGATATTTGCAGGAAGAAGCCTGAATCTACAGCGGCTACAAGGAGTCTTTGATTACAAAACAACTAGTCTGGAACACTACTTTGCCCCCTCCTCCTCCTCCTGTAACCCAGGGGTCTGGGGGGGGGGTGGTAAAAAAAAAAAAAAAAAAGCTATTTCCTTCTATGATGATTCATGAAAAAAGCAACCAGCACAGCTACTATACAAAAATATAAGAAAAAAGGTAGAAATTCAGCAAAATCTATGAACAACAACAAAAAAACTATATCAATAGCCACAAAACAGATGAAAACTTGTGACCAAATATTTCCCCACTAATTTAAAAGATAAAATACCCAGTTGAAACACTTGCTACTATGAAGCAACACCAGATAGGAGAAGTGATTATGAGGACTCTCAAAGGTATGCAGAAATGCAAAGGACCTATAAAACCTAAATCAATCCTGAAAACAATAAAATTGGAGGACTTAGTCCTACCTGATTTCAATACTTAATTCAAAGTTATAGTCATCAGGATAGTGAGGTATGATCCAGCCATTGCCCTACTGGGTGTTTACCCCAAAGATATAGACATAGTGAAGAGAAGGGCCATATGCACCCCAATGTTCATAGCACCATTGTCCACAATAGCTAAATCGTGGAAGGAGCCGAGATGCCCTTCAACAGATGACTGGATTAAGAAGCTGTGGTCCATATATACAATGGAATATTACTCAGCTATCAGAAAGAACGAATTCTCAACATTTGCNTGCTGCAACATGGACGGCACTGGAGGAGATAATGCTAAGTGAAATAAGTCAAGCAGAGAAAGACAATTATCATACAGTTTCACTCATCTATGGAACATAAGAAGTAGGAAGATTGGTAGAAGAAAGGGAAGAAGAAAGGGGGGGAGTAATCAGAAGGGGGAATGAACCATGAGAGACTATGGAGTCTGGGAAACAAACTGAGGGCTTCAGAGGGGAAGGGAGTGGCGGAATGGGATAGGCTGGTGATGGGTATTAAGGAGGGCACGTATTGCATGGTGCACTGGGTATTATACGCAACTAATGAAGCATCAAACTTTACATCGGAATCTGGGGATGTACNCTGGTACTGGAGTAAATGAACACCCGCATGAAAAACAATGACCGTGAACAGTATATTACATCACAACAAAAATGAACCCAAGATGGATTGCAGACCTAATATAAGAGTTAAAAACGAAGGTTTCAAAAGAGATCATCTTCACAATTTGGGGCTAAGCATGGATACCTCAGGTCATGGAGAACAAAAGTTATAAAAGAAAACATTGATTAATTAGACTTCATCAAAATTAAAAACTTCTCACCAAGAAAATGTGAAAAACATGAACAGATTTCCACAGATTGGGAGAAAATACTCACAAAACACCCACATTTGACAAAGTAAAAGTATCCAGCACATATAAAGAACTCTGGTAAGTCAAAAACAAAACCCACAAAAAACAACCAACCAATGTTTTTAAATGCACAAATGTGTTTAAGAAACTTCCCAAAAGAAGATACATAAATACAATGGATTAATGATAGATAAAGGATGGATAAGTAGAGATATGATAAATGAAAATACTAAAATCTTAGTAGTAAAATATAGGTGTCACATATACAGGTATAAATCTAAAATTCTTTCATCTTTGTTGTATGTCTTTGAAAGTTCGTAAAAAAAAGAACATTCAAAAGTTCTTTCCTGAAATTAAGTAAGGTACGGCTCTACATACGCAAAGACCCTATCATGTGCCAGGGAAAAATGATCCACAATGGTTGAAATCAAGACATGCTATAGCAAGATTACTAGGCTTTCAAGATAGAAAAAGAATCATTTGGGCAACTGGGCAATATGGGTTTCTGAAAGCAAGCAGTGGAAATGTGGAAGGTCACCTGGCTAACTTCAGCAGCAGTAGCACTCCCTCCAACCTCCCAGAAAAGCAAATGTGACTGGGGGCTTCTATACCCAAGCAGAGAATAAAGGCAGAAGGTAACATTTTTGACCACATAGAACCTCAGGGAAAATTGCTCATGTGGACCTTTCTTGAGGAAATTAGAAAATGAACTTTAACCAACAGGTTTGAATAGATCAACAATTCAGAAACTACTTCATGTTTATTTAGGATTCAGCAAGTCGCTAGATATGTTGTGAATCATAAGGCCCAAGTTTCCCACTGATGGGGAAACTAGTCAAGAACAAGAAACTGAGGGAGGCTAGAATGAACCCAGCAGTATTGGATTGGAATCAAAGGTATCATTATAAACTCATGATTTTTAACATATACAGGTAAATGGACACAGGACCTGTACAGATGTGTGTACGTATGCAAACATGTATTTCCTAGCTCTGCCTGCTGATAGGACAAGCAGCAGTGATCCCTGAGAAGCAATGAGCATACCTGGAACCCAGGTCTTGGTTTCTCATACTATTCTCCAATTAAGAGATACCAGGTTCCCTGGGGACATGGCTGATCCCAGGTCTGGGGCAGGGAAAATACAAGATAAGTCTAGAACATCTTACACTGCTAGAATATAAGGAAAAATGATGGAGCATACTGAAAGGACAGAGTAGCCAACTCCAAAGAGCAATCAATGGCCAAATTTGGAACAATTTTAGTAACAAAGTAAAAAATTTATAATGATATCCACAACTTCACACTGATATCAATAACCAACAAAATAAATGAAACTGAAGAAAAGGATACTTCTTCCTTACAGTATTCCAATTAATGCAGAAGAAACAAGGAAATCACCATTCAGCAAACATAATAATTCTCACAGGCAAGAATCATCAAGAATGACTAGTCGAGAAAAAGTTATGAAGAAAAACAGGATATTTGCATGATCTCAAAGCATCACTCCAGAAGATAGCTTCTCAGTACATATGGAAAAAGAACCTATTTATAGTAGAGAAACCTGTCAGACACCGCCTTAATCAAATGATGCAAGGTCACAATGCTGGTAATGAGATATGTCAATATCATCTTAATATGAGCCTCTGAAAAAGAATACCAGGTCACTTCTATGGCGTTCTTGCTAAAAAATGTAAAACCTGAATTTAATCATAAGGATACATGACACAATCCCAAAATAAGACATATTTCAGAATCCCTGCTTCTTTAAGAGAAAAATATATTTAAAAGAAATTTTTTTTTGTTACTGGTATATAGAAAAATAAACTGATCTCATCCAGCCACCCTGATAAATTCCCCTATTATTTCTAATAATTTGTCTGTTTATTGTTTTGGGTTTTCTGTGATATCAAAAAATAATTAAACTCCACTCAAAGTTCAGAATAGGAATATCCAAGTGGCTGAGCCCAGGTCACATGCCTGAACTGGTAANTTTTTTTTGTTACTGGTATATAGAAAAATAAACTGATCTCATCCAACCACCCTGATAAATTCCCCTATTATTTCTAATAATTTGTCTGTTTATTGTTTTGGGTTTTCTGTGATATCAAAAAATAATTAAGCTCCACTCAAAGTTCAGAANAAAAATAATTAAACTCCACTCAAAGTTCAGAATAGGAATATCCAAGTGGCTGAGCCCAGGTCACATGCCTGAACTGGTAAAGCGATTATCTGGCATTTTTAGTTTGTACAAGGCGAGAGAAGCTTCCTCCCACCAAGATTCATAAAATGGAGTATTCTCCAAATATAAAAACAGAACATGAAAAACAAATTTTGCTAAAATCCAGAATACAATGTAGGAAAACATTTTGTCAGAAATGGTCATGAGAGACAGAAATAATATAAATGATAATACAGTGTAAGAAATACTATAAATTGGCATAAAATACGTAAAAAATAATGAGACATACAGACAACAAAGGATCATTAAAATACTAAGGTTATAATTTAAAGTAATAAGTAAAAGTAGACATAAGAATGATAAAATCTTAAAATCTGAATGGTGCACTTGGATCTTATCATGGATCCTTCAGAGCAAGTGGAATTTATTCCTCTTTACTCCTGCAATTCTAGAATAGAGTCAGTAAACTTTCAAATAGTACATTAACAGTCAAATTTCAAAACCCTGGGGGCGCCTGGGTGGCATAGCGGTTAAGCGTCTGCCTTTGGCTCAGGGCGTGATCCTGGCGTTATGGGATCGAGCCCCNTGCACTTGGATCTTATCATGGATCCTTCAGAGCAAGTGGAATTTATTCCTCTTTATTCCTTCAATTCTAGAATAGAGTCAGTAAACTTTCAAATAGTACATTAACAGTCAAATTTCAAAACCCTGCATGTTCTATAAATGCCTCATCATTTATGTCCAATTGACCCCAAGAGAGAAATCACCAGAGAGGCACAAAGAANCCAGAGAGGAACAAAGAACAAAAATAGAGCCAGTAACTACTTTTCTGTGTCTCCTCTCCTCCCAGACAGGCACTCTTATGGACCCTCCAAGATAAAAAGAACATGAAGGATGGAAAGTCAAACAGGCATGAAGAGATTATGATACACTTTAACATCTATATGCATTCTTCTACAGTTCTTTTTCATACTTAATTTTTTGCTCACACATGAAAGTGGACCAGAGGTAATTCACACCTTTACAAAAATTAAAAATGTTTCCAAAAGATCAATTTACTTCTACCTATTTACTCTAAATAAATTTCAGATGGGAGACTGAGGACCGTTTCATAAAAGGGATGAGCAGGGACCTGAAGGATGATTAAGAAAGAGAAAGGAAGAGGCAACATTTCAGGTGAGGGAGTAACACAAACAGAACTGACAACATGCTAGGTCTACATAACAAATTGAGAGTAAAAGGATGGGAACACAGACCTATTAATCCTGTG
Organism: Ailuropoda melanoleuca; assembly: GCF_002007445.2. Taxonomy (NCBI): domain Eukaryota; kingdom Metazoa; phylum Chordata; class Mammalia; order Carnivora; family Ursidae; genus Ailuropoda; species Ailuropoda melanoleuca. The sequence continues at coordinate 67,981,696 of NC_048221.1, read as the reverse complement.
ATATAAAAAACCTTTAATAAACACATGGGAAACCTGGAAGAGAAGCAGTTTGAGAAAACCAGATTAACTTAGTTATGGACAGATTAAAAATTGCTCACAAAACATTCAACTAATGTTATCAAGTAGGCAGTTGGAAATACGGGCTTAGGAAGACACGAGAGATTAGAGCCAGAAACGATGCACCATGTAGATCACGGTCACAGCCACAGAATGTGCACTTGCTACTAGAGTTAATGTGCCTTGGGCTACCAAACAATTAGATTAGTAACTACTAATCAAGATAGAATCAAATACAGTGATTAATAATTTTAAATTGCCTAAAGACAATTCAATGAACTCTATAAATCAATGAATTCTATAAATCAACTCTATAACTCAAAATAGACTTTCTTCCCAATACTGAAATCTACAAAGATACATACACAAATACTGCACTTCAGGAAGCTTCAGAGATCAGAACACTGCAGGCACTTACAATCCGGTGTCAGTGTGCAATACCTCCCCACGTGTGTGATCTCACTGCACCTGCCTGCAACACTGTTGAGCTTAAAAGGCTCAAAAGCATAATTCTCATCGTAGAGATGCTGAAACTGAGGATGAAGAGAGAAAAAACAACCCGCTCAAGTGGCAGTAAGTGGCAGAATCCAGGCCCTGAATATGGGTCACCTGACTCCAAACTCAGTGCTATTACATCTTAGTGATCAGGTGAAGGGCTATGGCAGGAGGGTCTTGAATGCTTCCGTACACAAATCTGTACCTATAGACTGAAAACTATTTTTAAGTTATGATATTGTGATTTATAATAAATATATATTTGGTCTTTGTCCCATTTCTGGCACAGAGTTCCCCAAACCCTTGGCATTTCCTAAGTGATGAGAGCGACAGATGTGTCTTATGTTATGTTAACAAGGTGGTTTTTGGACCCACGCCCCACCCTAATGAAGGATGGGGGCTGGCTGCCAGGAGGGCCAACCAAGTGATCAGAGTGTTGGAACTTTCGGTCCTACCCCTCCAACCTCCAGAGAAGGGAGAGGACTGGGAGGTTGAATCAATCACCAATGGCCAATGACTTAATAAGTCATGACTATGTAATGAAGCCGCCATAAAAACCCAAAAGGACAGGGTTGGAGAGGTTCCAAGCTGGTGAATACATGAAGGTGCTGGGACAATGGCGCCCTCGGTGAGCACGGAAGCTCCGCACCCCTTCCTACATACTTTGCGCTATGACCTCTCCATCTGGACGTTCATCTGTATCCTTTCTCACACCCTTTAGTAAACTAATAAACGTTAAGTGTTGAGCAGAGTTCTGTTAGGCACTCTAATAAATTAAACCCAAGGAGGGGGTCTTTGGAACCTCCAACCCACAGCTGGTTGGTCAGAAACACAGGGCTTGCAACTGGCATCTGAAGTACGTTTGTATGTGGGGTGGGGGCCGGTTTTGTGCAAATGAGCCCTTAACCTGTAGCTCTGACGTTAACTTCAGGTAGACAGCATCAGAATTCAGTTCAACTGGAGGACACCCAGCAGCTATCACAGAGAATTCCTTGGTGTGGGGAAAAGTTCCATACATTTGCTGACCAAAAATGCCAATGAAGTGTCTAGGTAAAAGTACAGACAGGGGTGCCTGGGTGGCTCAGTTGATTGGACGTCTGCCTTCGGTTCAGGTCATGATCCCAGGGTCCCAGGATCAAGGCCCACGTCGGGCTCCCTGCTCAGCCGGGAGCCTGGTTCTCCCTCTCCTCCGCATTCATGTGCGTGCGCTCTCTCTCTCTCTAATAAATAAATCTTATTTTTAAAAAAAGTAGAGGGGCGCCTGGGTGGCACAGCGGTTAAGCGTCTGCCTTCGGCTCAGGGCGTGATCCCGGCGTTATGGGATCGAGCCCCAAATCGGGCTCCTCCTCTATGAGCCTGCTTCTTCCTCTCCCACTCCCCCTGCTTGTGTTCCCTCTCTCGATGGCTGTCTCTATCTNACATTCATGTGCGTGCGCTCTCTCTCTCTCTCTAATAAATAAATCTTATTTTTAAAAAAAGTAGAGACACACGGGGAAGAAAGACACAGTAGGGAAGAAGTGAGTTTTTCCCTACATAGAAGAAAAAAACTGAGTCTTTCCTTTATCCAAGTGTATATTTTTTTCTTTTATACGGTTAAGGCTTTTTTTTTCCTCATTAAATATCAGTACATGCTCAAAATTCTAATTTTACAAAACTGTATACAAGAGAAAGTGGCATATCCCCATAATCCCAACTTTCACAATAGGTGCTATTAATAGTTCAGAGTGTATTCCACAAGACCATTTTCTCTATTCAGCTAATTAATGCACATGTAGGAGCTGCATAAATGTGTGTATGAGCTTGAATATATTTACACACTTGCAAGTGCTTCTACTGGATCAATTTTTAGAAGCAGAATATTAGGTCACTGAGTATATAGTACCTTAAATTTTAAATAGCTATTGCCAAACTGCTTTCCAAGGAGATGGTACCAATTTCTACTAGTTGGCCATTTGTATCCATACAAATTTTGTCAAAAGACATATAAACCAAGGTGACTACACCAATTTCTGCTGACATACAATATGCGATTGACAAATAAAATCTGCATAAATACGAATGGTCAAAAGACATACAAACCATTATTTAATCCCACCTGGTAAAGAAGTCCAAATTAAACATAAGCAATATATTATTTGTATCCATCAACTTGGCAAACAAAATTAAAGAGCATGGGGACAGGAACACAAGCTCTCTCACAGACTGCTGGGAGAGGAATAACCTGGCTCAACTTCTGGAGGTCTTTCGGCCATGTATGAACATTTTAATGTGTGTGGACTAGGACCCGGCAATTCCACATTTAGGAATGGCTCCCACCTCAGTAAGTATACAAGTGCCCAACAATTTACTTATAGTAATGCACAGTACAGTCCTCCAAAAATTTGGAAACGGTCTAAATGTCTATCGATCAGAAATTAAGTCAATTACATTAAAACCATATAATGGAATATTTTGCAGTCATAAAAAAATGCTATGATATTCTTTTTAGCATAGAAAAATGTCCATGATATGGACAAATATATAGAACAATCCCATTTATATATAAATGTATACAATCCATAGGAAAAACTTCTTAAAATATATTTCAGAATATCAATAGTAGTTATATCTACATGGAGGAGTAAAAGGTAAATTTTCATTATAATTGTTTTTAAATGGTATGCATGGGTTTATTTTTATATTAAAGAAAACACTAAGAACATTTTCCTTTTAAAAGACTTGGGAAACTGTGAAAAGCTGGGACTCAGTACACCAGAACCAGATAATGTCCTAAATCCTCTCATATTCTGCAATTCTACATGATAATTAAGAAAATATTTACTCCAGGGGCTTTTTTCCTTCATTATTCCCAAAAAGCATATTCAATATGTTTTACCCAGATCTTGTGAGGAGACTAAAATATAAGAAATATTCCTTGTTCTTATCGTATTTTGACTTTTAAAATAATAATGACGGCTGCATCTTGAGAATACAGAGAAGGGGTAGAGAAAATAAGGAAATGATAAAACCCCAACCCAGGCAAAGCTTTTCTCAGGTTTCAAAACTCCCAAAGAAAATCAGTGCAAATCTCCAAATTTAGGTCCTAGAACCAAAAATGTGGACTCACGGGTCTTAAATATTTATGTATATAATATTATCCTACTCACAACAGATCACTATTTCTGGACTGCTACTGCAGGAGACAAGTTAAGGCAAACACAAGTCAGACTTACATTTAACTATCAGAAAGAATATATTATCTAACCTTTATTCATCACATTTTTAAAAACGTGGTTATAAAAGCATATTAAAACATTCATTTATGGTTTCAACTCTTATACATTACATGTAGTAAAAAATAATGACAAATAATTACCTCTCCTATGAAGACGACTATAACACAGTCCAACTTCTCTTCAGGATACAGATTATCAATAAGGGAATGAAGGGTTTCTATGAGGTAAGATTTAACTTCTCTCTTCACTGTGGGAATTCCCATTACTATTGACACTGAAACAAAATAATGATAGTAATTACATAAAAAGATTTCACAAAGACAGTATAGAATAACACTAGTATTTCAAAAGCGATTATACACTCTCAAATTGATAGAAATAACTAAGAAATCAAAATACATTACTCAATAATAATTGAGGGATCAAAATATAACTATAAAATGTACTACTATACAAAGGAAAATAATCAAAGCCTATAAAGGCATACCCATAACAGGGTAATTCTTTTCCACAAGGCTTATCCATAAAAAATGTCAAAGTACTGATAAAAAGGAAGACATTAAACCTCACATTAAAAACAAGTGACTGTAAAGTATAAACAAATATAAATTATACAACTAAAAGTCAGAAACACTGAACACATCTTAAAAATTAATGTCTCAAAAAAAAATCAATGTCTCAGATATCATGTATATAATGCAATCAGAAGGACACAACATCCCTTCTGTGGTTTTCTTGCCAAAAACACATAACCTCAATCTAACCATGAATATTAGACAAATCCAAATTAGGGGGATAATCCACAAAATAATTCTCCAGGTATTCTCTGAAGTGTCAAGATCAGGAAAGACAAAGAAAGAATAAGGAACTGTGCAAGATGGCCGAAGACGAAGGAGACATGACAAGTAAATGGAATATGGGATCCTGGAGTTGGATCCTGGAACAGAAAAAGAAGAAGAATGAGAAAATGACAAGATCTGAATAGGATCTAACATTAGTTAACACCATAACATCAATGTCAAGTTCCTGCTTTTGATCATTATATTATGGTTACATATAATTTGAACATTTAGGGGAGCTAGGTGAGGTATATGAAAACACTGTGTGTACTATCCATACAACATTTTTTTAGTCTAAAATTACAGCCAGTTCTACCATAATGCTTGTTTAACAACACAAACTTTTTCCTGAGTGACTAATGTATTAGGGAACGATCCAAGCATAATGTGGATTACACATTTGCTTATGTGCAATTTGTCCTCTGGGACAAGCATTCACTAGGTAAACACAGAAAATGGCATCCATTTGAAAGGAGTTCAAAAAACTGAACCAAGCAATGTAGAAATACACGAACAGTATACACTTCTAACTTCTACCAGCTGTCTCAGTTTGCCGCATGCGAAGAACCACACGTATCTACATCCAGTGTTGAAATTTCCACCAGATTGCAGATAACCTGCTTTGCATCACACTTCTCAAAATCTTCCAAGCAGCAATCCTTCTGAAGCCCGTTTTAATAGGCAAGCCTCAAGTATTATTCAGTACCATTTTTATTGTAGTACTTAGTATTTCTTAATCATTTAGCATGTGTAAAATTGCTGTTTCTGCTTGTCTTGTTGTATGTGTAACTAACAGTTTCTGACCACTGTGATACTAACCGACTTTTCTCCTTTTACTACACAATTCCGCATAGCATGATAAATTTTAGGAATGCATATATTGTGTTATAACAGGACTGTATTCCATAGGAAGTTTTTTTTTAATAACACCTTTTAAAAAGTCTTAATATCCTGTTATATAGCCGTAGAGAAATGTTAGAAATATTTAGGTCTTAATAATGGAAACATTTATTAGAAATGCTATGAAATACTTAGAATTCATGAAATTCTGAAGTTAGAAGGAAGCTTGAAGATCATGGCTCAATAAGTCTACCACCATGATTCTGCAGATAAGAATAGTAAGATCCCTAATTTGGCTATATGCAAAAGAATGAAACTGGACCAGTTTGTTACACCATACACAAAAATAAACTCAAAACAGATTAAAAACCTAAATGTGAGACATGAAACCATAAAAATCCTAGAAGAGAGCATTGGCAATAATTTCTCTGACATTGGCCATAGCAACGTTTTTCTAGATATGTCTCCTGAGGCAAGGGAAACACAAGCAAAAATAAACTATTGGGACTACACCAAAACAAAAAGCTTCTGCACAGCAAAGGAAAATATCAACAAAACTAAAAGATGACCTATACCAAATGGGAGAAGGTATTTGCAAATGACATACCCAATAAAGGGTTAGTGTTCACAGTATTTAAAGAACCAACAGAACTTAACAAGAAAAAAACAAAATAATCCAATTAAAAAGTAGGCAGAAGATATGAACAGATATTTCTCCAAAGAGGACATACAGAAGGTCAATATGATACATGAAAAGATGCTTGACATCACTCATCATCAGAGAAAGGCAAATCAAAACCACAACGAGGTAACACCTCAGATGTCACTGATACAACACCGACAGATGTCAGAATGGTTAAAATCAACAGCACAAGAAAACAGGTGTTGATGAGGATGTGGAGAAAAAAGAAATCCTCACGCACTATCGGCAGAAATGCAAACTGGTGCAGCCACTGTAGAAAACAGTATGGAGGTTCCTCAAAAATTAAAAAAGAACTACCCTATGATCCAGTAACTGCACTACTGGGTATTTAACCAAAGAATATGAAAGCACTAATGCAAAAAGATAAAAGCACCCCTATGTTTACTGCAGCATTATTTACAATAGCCAAATAACAGAAGCAGCCAAGTGTCCATGGATTGATGAAAGGATAAAGAAGATGTGGTATATATGTGCACCATGGAATATTACTCAGCCATAGAAAGAATGCAATCTTGCCATTTGCAACAACACAGATGGAGCTAGAGAGTATAACGTTAAGAGAAATCATTAAGTCAGAGAAAGACAAATACCATATCATTTCACCCATAGGTGGAATTTAGGAAACAAAATAAAGAAAGGGGAAAAAAGACACAAACCAAAAAAACAGACTCTTAACTATAGAGAACAAAGAGATGGTTACCAGAGGGGAGGTGAGTGGGAGGACAGATGAGATAGGTGATGGGGATTAAAGAGCACACTTATCATGATGAGCGCTGAGGAATACATAAAATTGTCAAATCACTATATTGTACACCTGAAATGAACACCATATATTTACTATATTGGAATTAAAAATTTAAAAAGCAATAACAACCTTCCCCCCAAAAAGAGTACTAAGATCCAAAGGGTTTAAAAGATATCCCCAAAGGTAGATGCCACAGTCCTCTCTTCCATTTTGAGATGAAGAGCTTCCCGGGGCTCAAAAAGAGATCTGTCATATTTGGACTTCTGGGAAGATAACAGAGCAGTAAGATCCTAAGCTCATGAACACACAGTGCAACGAACTCTGAAAAAGACTCAAAGACTGGCACACATAGAGAAGGCCACATTGAGAAGTGCAGGAGGGGTGGAAATGCACTTAGAAACCAAACCTCTGTGAGCTAACCACACACAGGAGGGATACCGTGAGCACCAAGAAGGGAGAGGGGCAGGAGCAGAATCCACACCAAGCACCACAGGCACAGAGAATCCACGCTAGAAAGAGGAGTCCCCATAACATCTGGCTTTGAAAACCAGTGGGGGCTTAACTTCCAGACTTTTAAAACCAGCAGACTAACTCCGGGTACTTTAAAATCAGCTGGCGTATTGCAATGAGCACTGGGTGTTATGCACAAACAATGAAGCATGGAACACTACATCAAAAACTAATGAAGTACTGGGGGTGCCTGGGTAGCGTTAGCGTCTGCCTTCAGCTCAGGGCGTGATCCCGGCGTTCGGGATCGAGTCCCACATCGGGCTCCTCCGCTGGGAGCCTGCTTCTTCCCCTCCCACTCCCCGGCTGTGTTCTCTCTCTCGCTGGCTGGCTGTCATATAAATAAATAAAATCTTTAAAAAAAAAAAAAAAACTAATGAAGTACTGTACGGTAAATAACACAACATGACATAACATAACATAAATAATTAAACAAATAAATAAATCAGCTGGCTTAGCTCCAGGGGAGCTGGAGGATAACAGGAAACCGAGTCCCCACCCTCAAAGAGCCAGCATAACAAATAACCCTGCAGAGACACCACAAGGAAGCAGCGATTTGCAAAGTGCCTGGGGTATCTCAGATTTTTCACTGTAGGGGCAGGAGTCTTTAGGAGACTTCAAGAACAAAAGTGCTAGCAAGCACCATTCTCTTACCCTAGCCTCCCTTCACTCCCCACCCCACTCCCCCACCCCCGCCCCATATAGCCAGATACTTGTGGGAACCACCACAAATACTCTCTACATATCTTGCTAGCACCAAGTGCCTCGCCTCTGCATTCCCCTTCTGAGGCACCACATTCAACCTGACCCACTCAGCAGGCATGCCTCCAAAGCCTCTCCTGCCCCAACACACCATGCAAGCAACCCCAGAAGGGACAAGTGCCACTCCAAAGTGACTCCTGCCCTAGGGAAAAGGGAATATAACCACACAAACCAGTGTACCCACAGTCCCATCAGTCAAACCTTATAGCTGGCAGTGCAGAGATAGTGCCCTGCAGCTCAGTATACCTGCAGTCCTGGAGCACACAGACTAAGGTCAGGCATCCAATCTGATGGCTGACCTACTACAAACCCCCTAAAAGCACAGGGACCAAACCCTGACCAGTGTACCCCAAATAGGTAAAATGGGCCTTTGAAGCCAACTGGACTGAAGGTAAATGCAGCTCAGTCACACAGTAGGACCTACGCAGCCACACTGGAGACACCCCTGAAGTGCCTGTTTCCAGTGAACAGAAGACATTGTCCTACAAGACACCAAAAGACCTCTTCATAAGGCCACTACTTTCAAGATCAGGAGATGTAGCCTATTTCTCTAATACAAAGAAACAAGAACAGAGTTAGACAAAATGAGGAGACAAAGTAATATGATCCAAATGAAAGAATAGGACAAAATCACAGCAAGAGAGCTAAATGAAATGGAGATGAGCAATATGCCTGATAAAGAATTCAAAGTAATGGTCATAAAGATACTCACTGGACTTGAGAAAAAAGTGGAGGATCTCAGTAAGACCTTCAACAAAGAGATAGAAAATATAAAAAAGAACCAGTCAGAGATGAAAATTTCAGTAACTGAAATTCAAAATACACTAGAGCAAATCGATAGCAGAATAGAGGAGGCAGAACAACTAAGCAGTGATGTGGAAGAAAGAGTAATGGAAAGCAACCAAGCTGAACAGCAAAAAGAATAATAAAAAATGAGAATAGGTTCAGGGAATGCAACAATATCATCAAACATAGTAATATAAACATTATATGGATCCCAGAAAAAGACAGAAGGCAACAGAAAACTTATCTGAAGAAATTACTGGTGAAAATTTCCCTACTCTGGGGAAGGAACAGATATCCAGATCCAGGAAAGACACAGAGCCCGCAACAAAATTTAGCCAAGGAGGTCCACACCAAGACACATAATAATTAAAATGACAAAAGCAAGTTATAAAGAGAAAATTTTAAAAAACACAAGAGAAAACAGTTATATACAAGGGAAACCACATAAGGCTATCAGTTGATTTTCAAACAGAAACTTTGCAGGCCAGAGTGGAGTGGCAAGATATATTCAAAGTCCTGAAAAGATAAAACATGCAACCAAGAAAACTCTATTCAGCAAGGCAATCATTCAGACTAGAAGGGAGATAATGACTTTCGCAGACAAAAGTTAAAAAGTTCATCACCACTAAACTGGGCTTACAAAAACAAAACAAAACAAAAACAAACAGACAAAAAAAATTAAAGGGAATTCTTTGAGTAGAAAGAAAAGGCCATAATTAAGCATAAGAAAATTATGGAAGGAAAAAATTTCACAGGTAAATGCAAACATAATAAAAGTAGTAGATTAATCACTTACAAAACCAGTATGGAGGTTAAAGCACAAAAGCAGTAAAATCAATTGTAACTATAAAAATCAGTCAAGAGATTCATAAAAGTATGTAAATATGACATTATATACAAAAGCCAGCCGGGGGGCGGGGGGAGGCACATAGGAAAAATTCGGTGCATTTAGAATGCGTTCAAAAACTTAAGTGACCATCAATTTAATATAGACTGCTATACACATAGGATGTTCTATATGAACCTAATGGTAACAAATAAAAAACCTGTAATAGATACATAAGAAAACAAAGAGAAAGGTATCCAAGCGTAACACTAACAAAATCCATCAAACCAGAGGAAAGAGCAAGAGAAGAAGAAAAGAACTGCAAAAACAACCATAAAACGAGTAACAAAATGGCATTACATACATACTTCTCAATAATCATTTTAAATGTAAATGGACTAAATACTTCAATCAAAAGACATAAGGTGACTGAATGGATAAAAAAACAAGACCCATATATATGCTGCCTATAAGAGACTCATTTCAGACTTAAAGACACATGCAGACTGACAACGAAGGGATGGAAAAACGTTTACCATGCAAATGGAAGTAAAAACAAAACTGGAAAAGCATTATTTCTATCAGACAAAACAGACTATAAAGCAAAGACTGTAAAAAGAGACAAAGGACACTATGTAATGATAAAGGGAGCTATCCGACAAAAGGATACAACAATTGTATATATTTATTCACTCAACATGGGAGCACCCAAGTACATAAAACAACTATTAACAGACATAAAGGAAGTAATTAACAGTACTACAATAATATTAGGAGGTACCACTTACAGTAATGGACAGATCATCGAGACAGAAAATCAACAAGGGAAGAGTGGCTCTGAATGCTAAGATATATTCAGAATATCCAATCCCGAAACAGCAGATTACACACTCCTTTCGAGGGGATATGGGCCATTCTCCAGAATAGATCAAATGTTAGACCGCAAACGAGTCTCAATAAATTGGAAAAGACTGAAATCATGCCAGCCAGCCATCTTTTGCAACCACAATAGTATGAAACTAGAAATCAATCACACAAAAAAAAGTCTGGAAAGAACACAAATACATGAGAATAAATAAGAAGCTACTAAACAATGAATGGGTCAACCAAGAAATCAAAGAAGAAATAAAAAAATACATGTAGAACACGAAAATGAAAACACAACAGTCCAAAATCTTTGGGAGGCAGCAAAAGCTGTTTTGATTTTTTTTTTTAAGATTTTATTTATTTGACAGAGAGAGAGACATCCAGCGAGAGAGGGAACACAAGCAGGGGGAGTGGGAGAGGAAGAAGCAGGCTCATAGCAGAGGAGCCTGATGTGGGGCTCGATCCCACAACGCCGGCATCACGCCCTGAGCCGAAGGCAGACGATTAACTACTGAGCCACCCAGGCGCCCCATGCAAAAGCTGTTCTAACAGAAAATTTTATAGCAACACAGGCTTATCTCAAGAAACAAGAAAAATCTCAAGTAAACAACCTAACCTAACATTTAAAGGAGCTAGATGAAGAAGAAAAACAAAGCCCAAAGCCAGTAGAAGGAAGGAAATATAAAGACTGGAGCAGAAATAAATGAAACAGAGACTTAAAAAACAATAAAACAGATCAATGAAACCAGGAGCTGGTTCTTTGAAGAGACCAAGAAAATTAATGTACCTTCAGTAAGAGTCATCAAGAGAAAAAGACTCAAATAAAATCAGAAATGAAGGAGAAATAACATCAACACCACAGAAATACAAAAGCTTATAAACTTTCATAACAGATTATGAAAAATTATATGCCAACAAATTGGACAACATAAAAGAAATGGATAAATTCCTAGAAACATATAACCTTCCAAAACTGAATCAGGAAAAGATGGAAAATTTGAACAAATTACTAGCAACAAAATTGAATCAGTAATAAAAACAAAAATCAAAACACAGAAAAACCACAACTCCCGAAAAATAAAAGTCCAGGACCAGACAGCTTTATAGGTAAATTCTACCAAACATTTAAATAAGAGTTAATACCTATTCTTCTCAAATTATTTTTTTAAAAAAGAAGAGTAAGGAAGCTTCCAAATACATTCTATGAGTCCAGCATTACCTTGTTACCAAAACCAGAGGAAGGCACGACATAAAAAGAAAACTACAAGCTACTATCTTTCATGAGCATTGATGCAAAAAATCCTCAACAGAATATTAGCAAACTGAATCCAACAATATGATAAAAATAAGTCACATAATCAAGTGGGATTTATTCCAGGGATGAAAGGGCAGCTTAATATTCACAAATAAATCAACATGATACATCACATTAACAAGAGAAAAGACAAAAACTGTATGATCATCTCAATAAATGCAGAAAAAGTATTTGACAAAATGAAGTATCTGTCATGATAAAAACTCTCAACAAAGTGGTTTTAGAACATACCACAACATAATAAAGACCATATATGAAAAATTCACAGCTAGCATCACAACCCATGGTGAAAAACTGAGAGCTATTCCTCTAAGATCAGGAGCAAGACAAGGATGTCCACTCTCACCACTGTTACTCAACCCAGGAATCAAAGTCCTAGCCACAGCAATCAGACAAGAATAAGATAAAATAGGAATCCAGAATGGTAAGGAAGAAGTAAAACTTTCACTATTTGCGGATGACATGATACTGTACATAGAAAACTCTGAAGACTCCACCAAAAAACTACTACAACTGATAAATGAATTCAGTAAAGTCACAGGATACAAAACATACAGAAATCAGTTGCATTTCTATACAGTAATAATGAGATAGCAGAAAGAGAAACTAAACATTAATCCCACTCACAATTGCACCAAAAAGAATAAAATACCCGGGAATAAATTTAACCAAGGAGATGAAAGACGCATACGCCAAAAACTAAAAAACACTGATGAAACAAACTGAAGAGGACACAAACAAATGCAAAGATACTCTATGCCCATGGCTTGGAAGAATCCATATTGTTAAAATGTCCATACTACCCAAAGCAATCTACATATTCAATGCAATCTGTATCAAAGTAACAACAGCATTTTTCACAGAACTAAGACAAAGAATTTAAAATTTTTGTGGAAGCATAAGAGACCCCGAATAGGCAAAACAATTTTGAGAAAGAGCTAAGGTGGAGGTATCACAATCCCAGATTTCAAGATACATTACAAAGCCATACTAATCAAAACAGTATCATACTGGCACAAAAACAGACACACAGATCAATGGAACAGAACAGAGAACCCAGAAATAAACCTATGTTTATATGGTCAAATAACCTATGACAAAGGAGGCGAGAATATACAATGGGAAAAAGTCTCTTCAATAAATGATGCTGGGAAAACTGGGCAGCTACATGCAAAAGAATGAAATTGGACCACTTTTTTACACCATACACAAAAATAAACTCAAAATGGATTAAAGACCTAAATGTGAGAAATGGAACCATAAAAACCCCCTAAAAGAAAAGATAGGCACTAATCTCTTGAAACTACGTCCAAGCCTTAGCTACATTTTTTGGGTCTGTCTCCTCAGGCAAGGGAAACAAAAGCAAACAAACAAACAAACAAAAAAACACAAAAACAAAAAACTACTGGGACCATACCAAAAATAAAAAGCTTTTGCGCAGCAAAGGAAACAATCAACAAAATAAAAAGATAATCCAGTGAATGCGAGAAGATATTTTTGCAAATGATATATCCAATAAGTGGTTCATATCAACTCAATGCTAAAAAAACACAAATTATCTAATTTAAAAATGGGCAGAAAACCTGAGCAGGTATTTTTCCAAAGAAAGCATACAGATGCCCAACAGACATGAAAAGATGTGCAACATCACTCATCATCAGGGGAACGTAAGTCAAAACCACAATGAGGTATGACCTCATACTTGTCAGAATGGCTAAAATCAAAAAGATAAAAAATAACAAGTGTTGGTGAGGATGTAGAGAAAAAGGAACCTTCATGCGCTGTTGGTGGAAATGCAAGGTGATGCAGCCACTGTGAAAAACAGTATGGAGGTTCCTCAAAAAATTAAAAAAAGAACTACCATATGATCCAGTAATTCCACCACTGGGTATTTACTCAAAGAAAAGGAAAACACAAATTCAAAAAGATAATATGCACCCCTATGTTTACTGCAGCATTTTTACGATATCCAAGATAGAGAAGCAACCTAAGTTTGCATCCACAAATGAATGGATCAAGAAGATGTGGTATATACATACAATGGAATACTATTCAGCCATAGAAAAGAATGAGATCTTGCCATTTGCCACAATATGGATGTATCTAGAGGCTATAACAGTAAGTGAAGTAAGTCAGACAAAGACAAATACCATATGATTTCACTCATATGTGGAATTTAAGAAACAAATGACCAAAAAAAGAGACAAAAAAATGGACTCTTAAATAGAGCAAATTAGCTGGTGGTTGCCAAATGGGAGGTGGATGGGTAAATAGATAAAGGGATTAAGAGTATATTTATAATGAGCACTGAGTAATATACAGAATTGTTGAATCATAGTGTATACCTGAAAGTAATACAACACTGCATGTTAGTTATACTTCAATTTTAAAATTAAATTAAATAAAACTATTAAAAAAAAAGAAGTTTGTCATATTTGTTCCAAACAAATATTTATTAAACACCTATCCAACCTAAGGTATTATTCTAGGTGATAAGGATAATAGTGAACAACATAGGTAAGGTCCCTGCCCTCATGGAATTAACATTCTAGAAGAGGAAAAAAGGTAAATAATATAATCTCAGTGGGTGATATGTTCTATACAAATTAAAATGTGGCAATATTAAAAAGAGTGGGTGGGGAACAGGGAAAGGGACAGATACCTCTATAGATAGCGATGTTATGAAAGGCCTCTCTTATATCGCCTTAACTGATAACTAATGATAAGAAAGAGCAGAGCAAGAACATTCCAGAAGAGAGAAAACAAGGCACCAGAGAAACAATGATCTTAATACAGTCAAGAAATAGAACAGAATGTATCTAAAGCAGAATGAGCCTAGATTCAGAGAATTAAATTAGGAGTCAGATCAAATATAAACTTAAATTTAGTTTTACCTGAGTGCAAGGGAAAGCCACTGTAAAGTTATAAGTAGGAGAGTGACATTATCCAATTTTTAATTTTAAAAGATTACCACATTCTGTGGCAAACAGATACAAAAGTATTCAGAGTAAAAGCATTTTGGGGAGATCAGTTAGAAGTTAGGTGGTCTGAATTAGGGTGCTGGAAATGGGGTTGAGTGGATGGATTTGAGACCCTCACCAATGGGGTTTAACACCTGGGGAAACAAGGGAGGGGAAGAACTAAGGGCTACTTGATTAAGCATATGAGAACACCCCACCCGAGGAGCAAAGGGCTCCAAATCAAGATTTCTGTTTTGATCATGTTACTCTGAGATGCCTAGGGGCAGGATGAGTTAGCCTGGAAGCAGATTCCCATATACAGTTGACCCTTGAACAATGTGGATTTGGACTGTGCAGGTGCACTTATACATGGACTTCTCTCAATAAATAAAGTACTATAAATGTATTTTCTCTTATGATTTTTTCTTTTTTTTTTTTTTTAATAGGCTCTACACTCAATGTGGGGCTTGAACTCACGACTCCAAGATCAAGAGCAGCATGCTCTACCGGGTGAGCCAGCCAGGTGCCCCTTCCTTATGATTTTCTTAATAACGTTTTCTTTTCTCTTGCTTACTTTATGGGAAGAATATAGTATAATACACATAACATACACAATACATGTTAAGTGACAGTTTATGTTATTGGTAACACTTAATGGTCAACACTCGCCATTAGTAGTTAAGTTTTGGGGGAGACAAAGTTATACATGGATTTTTGATTGTGTGGGGTGTGGAGGGTGGTCAGTGTCTCTCACCTCACATGGTTCTAGGGTCAACTTTACCTCAGAATTTAAATTAAAAATACTTTAAATGTTTAGAGTATAGACTAAAAATGTAACAACTGTTATGTGAAGCATTCCAAAGAAATGTCAGCTCATATGGAGCTCAAAGACTTTGTTTATGGAAAAAGTGAAATACATACTGACCCAGAGTATGCAAACAAAAATGGCATAAAATGATAATGCGAACTCTATTCCCCACCATGGTTTGAGTTGTTTTGTTTTTGTTTTAACTTTAGATGGCATGTGTAGAGAAGAAGCCATTTTCCCCCAAAATATACTGTTTAAGACCTGAAATTTAAATTCTTTAGCCTAAACCAAGGCACTCAAGGTCTCCAGAAGCATTAAAAATAAAAATACTAATTTCAGCTAAACCTGCAGACTTAAGAGTATCCAGGCTTGTGGTAATTCACAAAATTACCACAGAATAAGACAGTTTTCCCTGCCTTCTGGACCCAAGGTAAGACTGCCCTTCCTGGCCCATGTGTTCTTCTGGTCCAGAATGTACTTCTATGGTTTATGAGCTAGAAAATGTATTTATTATAAGGAGGCAGAATTCAGAATAAATACATCAGCAATATGAACAACATGGCCCTGTCATCCTTTTAGGGAGGACCAAGGTGGGCCAAGGAATAGAGCCGAAAGATGGGACTAACTACTTTTATTAACTGTCCGATATTTTCTCGTCAAGTATTAACTGTGCAGCGTCTGTAATACATCTATTATGTTTGATCTAAAATACCGTCGTAAGACAGGACAGAGCTAGCAACTATTGTTATTTCCGTTTTCTTCAACTTTTCTGAGAAGTTTTCAAAATCTAGTACTTCCTTTAAAAATTAAGAAAAAATTAGGAACAATCTTAATTTGGCATTTTCCATCTTCAATCACTAGTATAGCTTCAGTTATAACTAAATTACTTTTCTTTTAAAACATTCATTGTCAGTCAAATATTTTTAGCCTATCATGTTTCCTTAGGGTTTGATTTTAGTCATTTATTTCTCATTTCTTTCCTCATATTCCATGAGAATGTATTTGATACCCCTACTGACTAGCTTTACCTTCTCCATCTTCCTTGGCTTTATCTTTCTCTTTCCTGAAAATTAACTCTGGAAAACCTTCAAGCCTCAGTCTTAGGCCCTAAGTATCCCCATATATTCAATCGGTTATTCACAAATGATGAGCCATAAAATTACATCTAACTCAGATCTGAGTCCGCGATCTGAATATCCAACATACTATCCTCCACTATAACTCACAATTACCTCTTCATTTAACATATCTAGATTTAAGTTATGATCTTCCCACAAACCAGTGCTACAAAATATTTACCGCTGCTCCCTACCTCAGTGGAGAGGACCCACTATCCACCCAGATACATGACCCAGAAACCTAAGACTTAATCCTTGACCACATCCTCTGTTTCAGTCTTCAAAAATAGTTCATTCATCACTATGTCCTCCCATATATGTCCCCATACATTCCAAACTCCTCTGTCCATCCTCTCCTTCCCATCTCTGCTATTATCACTGTTACCTAGTCCACACCTGTCCTTTCTCAAGGGGATCACTACAATAGTCTATTACTGGGGCCTTTCACATCTACTCTCCCGCACACAAATTCAACTATTCTTCCCGTTGCAGCAAATGTGGTCTTTGCAAAATTTAAATCTTATAAAGTCATCATAAATAAGTCCTGCTTAAAACCCTTCAGTGGCTTCTTTCTGCTCTTAGGATAAAAGCCCAAATCCAAAAATGGTCTGCAAGGTCCTGGATTGTCTGGCTCCAATACATCTCTAGTCTCATCTTACTTATTCCATGTTTCCCCTCACTCTATACTTCATCTACAGTGACCTTTTCATTTTCTAGAACATTCCACACTTCCCTCCTCCATTACAGGGCTTTCGTGATGCTGTCCTCATTTTCTAGAATACTTTTTTTCTCCCATATGGTAGCCGTGATAATGTACCTACCATGTCCATGTCCTGATTCCTGGAATTTGTGAATATATTACCTAACATGGCCAAAGGGATTTTGTGGATGTGATTAAGGATCTTGAGACTGGAAGGTTATCCTGGATTACTCAAATGAACTCACAAGGGTCCTTATGAGAGGAAGGTAGGAGAGTCTGTGAGAGGAGGAGATGTGACAATGTAAGCAAGAGGTCAGAGTCACAGAGAGATCTGCAGATGAAGGAAGGGGTACTAATGAATGCAGCCAGCCTCAAGAAGCCAGAAAAGGAAAGAAGTGGACTATGCCCCAAAGCTTCAGAAGGAACATAGCCTAGTCAACACATCGATTTTAGGACTTCTGGCCACCAAAACTAGAAGATAATAAACTTATGCTGTTTTAGGGCGCTGGGTTTGTGGTAATTTTTACAGCAAAATTAAGCAACGAATATACCCACCTTCACCAGTAACTGCATAGTGCACTGATCTCGGGTCAAATGCATTTTTAAGACTTCCCTAAAATCCTTAATTGAGGCAAATGCCCCTTTTATATATTCTCGAGGCATCCTCTACATCCCCGGTTAAGGCTGTAACGTACAATTATTTACAAAATTGATTATTTGACTCATGCATTCTCCTTTACTAGATCGAAGTTCTACAACACTAGGAACCACATCTAGTTTTGTGCACCAAAGTACCCGGCAAAGTACCTGGCACATAGCAGGCACCCATGGATTTTTTTTCACTTCAGCACAAGAACCACCTGGTGTCCTCTACAAGCAGTAACGCCATTTTGGTAGGTAACCTGTGGAGGGTCTTTCTTCAGCCATCTTGCTCAGCACTAAATGGGCCCTGAATCTGAAGAGCTCTGAGTTTCTTCCAAGACATTTTCTTCTGTTATATATTCGGTTATTTCCTCTCTTCACTCCCTTCTCTCCCTCTGAAATTTCTATTAGATAGGTATTAGAATTTTGGTCTACCCCAGTTCTTTGTGCCTTTTAGGCAACATTCTAGAAAAACTACAAAGCTCAATCTTTCAGATTGCTAATCTGATCTTCAGCTATGTCTACTCCGCTTATTACTCCATCTGTATGGAAAGTTTAAATATAGTCAATGAAATTAGAACACAGAGATATCCAATAGATCCTTTATGAACTGGCCTCTCACCTCTCTAAAATCTATTGATCATGTGTAATTTCTAAATCATAATCTCTTGCTCTGCAAATTCAATTGCCTTGAGTATTAAGTATTCACAATGTGGATTTCCTTAAATATTTTGTAACCCTAGTTGTACAGTATGCCCTTTTACCCATCTGTAGTTGCTGGATCTATTTGTTGCAGCCTGCAAATTTCATGGAAGGATCTAGATATGGTGTGGGTAGGGTGGGCTGGCAATTTTTAGTTCTTCACAAAGGAATTCAAGACCCTCTTTAGACAGTCAGTAGCTGCCTGGAACACATTCTCCCTCTTTAGTCTTAGGAAGACTTAATGGTCTGAGTGCTGTTCCTTATTTAATCAGCCTGACCACTGAAGAACAGAATTTTTAGCAAGAAGCAGTTTTTCTTTGATCTAAAAAACAAAAGGGGCACCTGGGTGCTCAGTTGGTTAAGCATCTGCTTTCGGCTCAGGTCAGAATCCCAGGGTCCTCGGATCAAGCGAGCCCTGCATGGAGCATGCTTTTCCCTCTGCCCCTCCCCTGCTCATGCTCTGTCTCTCAATAAGTAAAGAAAATCTTAAAATAATAACAACAAAACTCCAAAAGTTCTTAATATAAAGTCCCTAAAAAGATTTGCAGTTCCACAAAATCCCAGAAATTACATATGGAATTACTTTCTCTATGTGCCTTTTTCTAAGTAGAAAGTGTACAGCTTTCCTAGGATAGCCAAAGCGTTCTGTGACTCAAAAAAGGTTAAGATCCACTGCTTAAGGATTTAGGAAGATGATTTTAATGTAAATCTGAGGGTTTTCTTGTTTTTTCCAAGTTGTCCGCTTTTTCTACCTCTCAAAAATAGTGCCAGCTTAGTAACAATATTAACTAGTGTAAATCTGGTTGACCAAGATTTCGTTATATTTGTGATTAAGTCATAAACAAATGGAATGGAATAAGCATCTTCAAAAAGTAAGAGAATGTCACAGTCACAAAACAATGAGCTACTGTAGGAGAACCTTCTAGATGTTCTGAAGTTTTACGTGACTTTAAAAATACTTGTACTTTCTTTTCATTTGCTATTCTTACTAATGAAGACATCGTCTAAACCAACAACTGTACTAAATGACTGAGACATCTGACCCAAATAGTGATTATTAAAGGAAGAGATATGATATCAACTTCAGAAATAATTAATGATCAATGTTCTGAAGAAAATAATTTAGAGTACACCACACATCTTGTTAGTCTTTGTACATCCAGCACCTGCTGGATAAATATTTATTGAATCAATACGGAAATGGAAGAATGAGTTAGCCTGAACACGATATTTTAAGAATTATCACTTCCTTAGGAAGGCAGTGTGCAATTTTAAATGATTCATAAAGTAGAAAGATGGCAGAACTAAAAAAAGACAAAATAAAAGCTTATGCTAATAGATCAAATGAGAAAATGCAACACACACACAAAAGTAAAATACCTAAGAACCGTGCTGAATCAAAAGCAGATTAAATCGGCTCTTCAAAAACATTATCACAAAGATGAATTTCAGTATCTATCAAGCAATGGCTTTAACAAAAGACAAAAGACTTACTAGGAGAGCAAAATGATATTTTGCTATCTACATTTTAAAACCTCCAAAGAAAAGATTAACAAAGTCAACATCGAGGAATAAAAATCATGAAAGAAGAAGTAGAGCCCACAAGGAAAATTCAAGCTCTGGCAGTTCTAACAAGAGGGAAAAAATATGCAATAAACTATCTTTTCACTATATTAGAAAAAAAAAAAAGCAAACTGAAGTATTTCTATTATTGCCTGAAAGGTTAAACAAAAATGATTATACGCCTTCCAGCTCTCTAAGAAAAAGCAGGGGCAAACATCAGAAAACCTCTCTTGATGAGACTGTGGGAGCTACTACTGTTGAAAGAAGACACAAGAAAAAAAAAGTCATTTCAATTTTTTTAAAACAGAAAAATTAAAAAGGTTTAAACATTTTTCTGCCCGGAGATGGGGCTTACACCAGATTTCTCATGACGCTTTTCAGCTCTATACTCTGATCATGGAGAAAAATATCTAACCCCTTTGAACGTAAATGAGTCCTAAGTTATTATGCAGAGAGAAGGAATTTTTCTTCTTTGACCTGCCAGGCTTCTGATGGTCAATGTTATAGTCAAAGATCCAATTTAGACCAGCAGTACAACCACAGTAAGAAACAAAATAAACTTACCTCCTGTTCTTCCATTACCGATCTGCAGAGCAGGCTGAAGGCTTCTTTCATTTTGCAATAAATGAGGCAAATGATAATAAATACTTGGCACTTGAAGAGATTTTTTGCTTGTTAACTCCTTTAATAGCTTTAGGGTATTATCTAAAACAGAAAAGCATAATTAATGCACAGGACTGCCTTACTTAACACAAGTTGCTGATTTTACAAATACAGCAGTAGAAATTTGTGCCTTTTAGGGAGCATTATCATATATTATGAGAACTAGAACTAAGGAATTTTCTTTCCTAATTTCATACTTTGGTGAATAAGATCTCCATTTAAAATGAAAAAGGACACTTGCGCAACCAAAGTCTCAGAGTCCCGATGTTGACAGCACTCGAAAGAAGCCACAGTACCGTGAAAAGGCAGAATGCGTTCATCACTCGCCTGAGTTCAGAACTCAGGCCCTGCAGGACACACTCTAAACATGCCACCTGTTTATGAAAATGCAATAAGCACGTTCACCAACAATAACTTTCACTTTCCTTATGCTATTCTATTTTACTGAATTTTCACATGGAAGTTTTTTTTTTTTTTTTCAAAAAAAAATACAATAATTTAAACAGCACAATTTGAGAATGCTCCATAGAGATCCTAACTTCCAAATAATTCTTCCATTTTCCTTGGAGGAGTTAGTAAGGACTTAAAGCCTTGAAGATTTCATGCAAAACTCTATGAAAACTCCATTAAAAATGTGACAAGAAACAAAAATTCACAAAAGAAATGCAAATAACTGTTATATTAACGTTTAATAAAATTAACATTTAATCTCATAAGAAACAATTGTAAATTACAAGACACGAATTTCAACCTATCAACTTAGCATAAGATTAAATAATAATATTAAATATTGGCAATAATGTGATATAGGTTTCAGCTCTTCAGAAGGGCATCGAAAAAACCTACAACATGTCTGCATTATTAATCAATAATTTCCCTTTTAGGAATTTCACTTTTATGCACTCAGTAAATATTCAGTGATGATCTATTTTGTCCCAGGCACTGTGTCATGTGTTTAGAAATGAATAGTTATCAAATCATAGATCCTTATTTTTAAGGGAAGTCATAATTTAATGAAATAATGAAGGGTTACCAGAAATGTGACCAATTTATACACAAAGACATTCATTGCAGTGTTATAAATTGGGGAGAAAAAAAACGACACAGAAAAATCCTATTTGCCTAGTAGTAGAAAAATATTTAACACATTATGGTATATGGTTAACTAACATACAGCCATTGAAAACGGCATTTCCGAAGAATATTCAATGACGCAGTAAAATGCTAATAGCCTAATTCCAAAAGTAAAAATGAGGCTCTAACACACAATCACAATTTGGAAGAAAAACATAAATGGAAAAAAGACTAGAAGGAAACACAAAACGTTAAATCACTTGGCAGCAGGCTTATGAGTGATTTTTTATTACTTATACCATTCTATAATTTTAAATGTTACTGTGCCATGACATACATTTCACAATCAGGAGGCCAAGCACAGAGCATGAAAATTTAAAAATAAGGTCAGGTAGTGAATCTAAGACAAGAGGAATGAATGACAAAGGATAGGAAAAGATGCTGCTAAATGAAAAAGTGTATTAATCTTGAAAGATTACATAAATTTTGAGGCAACTGATTACATACATATGTCAATTTAATTATTAGACTAAGAAAAGCAAAGAAACAGAGAATAACTGGCATTCATCTTACTCTAACCACAAGTTCTTAGAGAAGGAACAGATCAGATACCCCCAAAAGTACACACTGTAATAAAACCAAATTTTTTTTTATAAGTCAGAGATAAGAGTACTAATTGCTTCAAATAGCTCAAAGGTTCTCCAGAGTCTGAGGTCCACACAAGTCACAACATAAAAACACAAAATTAAGTTTTAATCTCATTTGGAATACTTTTTTTAAAGATCTGGCTTTTTGTTATTGTCAGTGAAATTTATACAACTGAAATCTAAATCAATATTACATTACTCTCTTAAAATCAAATTTAGCAATTAATAAAAATTGTTTTATAATTTACCATTATAGGAAAGTTTTGTGTGATGTTTCTCTCTGATAACAGTAGTAAATGCTCATTGATAAGCTACCTCATACAACTTTCAAATAAATAATTTCACATAACCCTTTGAAAATATATTTTTTATAATATAACTAAAAATATCATTTGTACCTGAAAATTTATTTAATGCATCCTTACTTCCATTTGTTTCTGCTTCTACACGCTTGAACTGTTGTACAATGGCATTTAATTCAGAAGAACGCTGTGAGATTCTATGTTCAGCTATTCGAAGACGTTCTTTCAAGGCAAGAAACTCTCGTTGATAAGCAATCAGTTTTTCTAGAAGCAAAACCAAACGTTTTTAATATCTTAAAAAAAACACATAAAACATAACTGTAAGACCAGAAATTTTAAAGTCAAATTTTCCAGAAAGAGATATTCATTTATGTATTGATAGAGAACTAAAAATAAAAAAGAGCCCTAACCAGTTATATATAACAAAGCCTCCATAATGTAATGTTTGTTTGTTTTAGCGTTAGAAAGCAGTTTTTTTTTCCTGAGACTTTCTTTAAATTTTTCTAAATTTAAATTCGACTTAGTAAACATATATTGTATTATTAGTTTCAGGGGTAGAATTTAGTGATTCATTAGGTGCATATAACACCCAGTACTCATTCCATCAAGTGCTCCCATCCCCCACCCACTGCCCCTCCAGCAACCCTCAGTTTGTTCCCTATAGTTCAGTCTCTCATGGTTTGTCTCCCTCTCTGTTTTTGTCTTATTTTTCCTTCCCTTCCCCTGTGTTCATCTGTTGCTCTTAACATCTGTAAGAATGCAAGCACTTTCTACTTAGCACTTACAAAATGTAAAGATAGAGAGAAAAGGACAAAAGTTTTTAGAATTAACACTTCAAGCATAATACTAACATCATTTCTCAAAAGGTTCAAACAACTCGTTTGAATTAAGAAGATGGAGAGGGGCGCCTGGGTGGCACAGCGGTTAAGCGTCTGCCTTCGGCTCAGGGCGTGATCCCGGCGTTATGGGATCGAGCCCCACATCAGGCTCCTCCGCTATGAGCCTGCTTCTTTCTCTCCCTCTCCACCTGCTTGTGTTCCCTCTCTCGCTGGCTGTCTCTATCTCTGTCAAATAAATAAAGAAAATCTTTAAAAAAAAAAAAAAAAGAAGAAGATGGAGAGACGAAGTATTGAAACTGATGATAATATATCGAATAATAAAATGATTATTGCCTCTTTTATAGCATAATCTTTTATTTCCATAGGCTGTTTCCACTGTACTTCCTATTCTGCAAACATTTCCCTAGGCCAGACTTTGGCCAAATTTCTGATTCCTAAACACTCTATCAGACAGATGTAAAATAAACTGGGATGACCCCAGTTAAAAGTCATCCATTTTAATTTGAGAGAATCACAGGTCAGGAAAACCTTGGTCTGGGAAATAAAAGTGGATTTTATGAGGATAAATGTAGGCATTTGAAACAACAGTATCAGACAGCTCAGAAAGACAAAGTGCACATTGAGAAGAGGCTTAAGGACAGAACCTGACATCAAAATCTAAGAGATGGTGAAAGAAAAAGCATTCATGAATCTTGATCAGCAATGCTGAAAGATAGCTGAGGCTCTGGGAGTAATATGAGCAATTTCCACAACCTCATTAAACTAAGAGAAACCCGAACAATGGTTTTCAACTTCTGTATCAAGCTAGATAATCCAAGGCTACTATTTTGACATCTCAACAAAACACACTTTAGAAAGACCACTTTTTATTTAATATCATTATCTCTGCTTTATTCAAGGATAGACACAATAAGAAACAGACTTTCAAAAAATAAATCGGCATGTTTCATAAAGTTAGTCTTAAAAACAGGCAATGATGTTGTTCCTTGTCCCTTACACAAAAGCCCACAGAGTAAACACCTCTTCAGAATTTTGTGGCAGGGAAAAAGAAAAGTCTGTCCTATTCAACCGTCATTCTTCCTTATATTGAACAATGACAGCCATGTAACCAGCTGTATTCCCCCTTAACCTGCTGGCTTTAGGAGGGAAGGAAGGAAAAAGCAGGCTGTGATTAGGTCGGGCAGATAGGGAGCTTCGAGGCACCATCAAGGTCCTAACAACTGACCTGGGTAGTGGTCCAATAAAATTCGTTGTTATACATTCATAGTTTAGGCACTTGTCCATATGCATAAATGCATTAAATAAAAGAAATGTCAAAAAGATACTATTCACAAACACAAAACTATAAACAATTATACTCTAACAAGTTAAACTGTAACATTCATAACGAGAGATACCCAAGATTCATGCAATGAAAACTACAAACCCCTTACGGACACCTCTACCAAAAGAGTAAATGAAGTCATCTCTTAATCCTCAGTGAGAAGACTCAAACTTGTAAAAAGGATAAATTCTACCCTAAGTTAAATAATAAACTCAATTCAATACCTTTCAAAAGAATAATAAAACTCTTTTGGAATATGACCTTTTATATGTGATTCTAAAATTCACCTAGAGGAGAGAATGTGTTTAAAGAGGGGGGGAAAAACAAACAATAAGGGGGAATTTGCTCTGAGATCAGAACACACTAGAAGGTTATAGAAATTAAAGCAGTGTGGACTGTCAGGTCCAGAAAGTGCAGACAAGAGCCGGTGACACCAAGCAGGCTGTGTCCAAAATCAGCACAGGTCAACGGTCCTTTCAGTTCCTCCCTCTTCATGTGAGCAAGTTAAAATCCTCTCCTGAACACTCATGCAGTGCTGAGAGTGTGGTTTCTTGACATCATCCAGCCAAAAGAGAATTAAAACTCTCTGGAGAATAAGTTTAAGACGAACCTAAAACAATCTGGCGTACAGTAAGAAAACACTATTTAAAAACAAAAAACACCACAGGACTTGTCAAAAGGGCACAGCAACCTAACCCACTCACAAGGAAGCAGTTGACCAAAATTAGAGCAGAAATCAATCAATTAGAAACCAGAAGTACAGTAGAGCAGATCAACAGGACTAGAAGCTGGTTCTTTGAGAGAATCAATAAAATTGACAGACCACTGGCAAGACTTATCCAAAANAACTCATTCTATGAGGCTAATATTACCTTGATCCCC
Source organism: Ailuropoda melanoleuca (assembly GCF_002007445.2). Classification (NCBI taxonomy): domain Eukaryota; kingdom Metazoa; phylum Chordata; class Mammalia; order Carnivora; family Ursidae; genus Ailuropoda; species Ailuropoda melanoleuca. The sequence continues at coordinate 67,955,515 of NC_048221.1, read as the reverse complement.
AAACCAGGCAAAGACCCCCTCAAAAAGGAGAATTACAGACCGATTTCTCTAATGAATATGGATGCCAAAATCCTCAACAAGATCCTTGCTAATAGAATCCAACAGTACATTAAAAGGATTATCCATCATGACCAAGTGGGATTCATACCTGGGATGCAAGCATGGTTCAACACTCGCAAATCAATCAATGTGATACATCATATCAACAAGAAAAGACTCAAGAACCATATGATCCTCTCAATTGATGCAGAAAAAGCATTTGACAAAATACAGCATCCTTTCCTGATTAAAACCCTTCAGAGTGTAGGAATAGAGGGTACATTTCTCAATCTCATAAAAGCCATCTATGAAAAGCCTACTGCAAGCATTATTCTCAATGGGGAAAAGCTGGAAGCCTTTCCCTTAAGATCAGGAACACGACAAGGATGCCCACTCTCGCCACTATTATTCAACATAGTACTAGAAGTCCTTGCAACAGCAATCAGAAGACAAAAAGGGATCAAAGGTATCCAAATCGGCAAAGAAGAAGTCAAACTGTCTCTCTTTGCAGATGACATGATACTCTATATGGAAAACCCAAAGGAATCCACTCCCAAACTATTAGAAGTTATAGAACAATTCAGTAAGGTGGCAGGATACAAAATCAATGCCCAGAAATCAGTTGCATTTCTATACACGAATAACGAGACTGAAGAAAGAGAAATTAGGGAATCCATCCCATTTACAATAACACCAAAAACCATGCGTTACCTTGGAATTAACTTAACCAGAGACGTAAAGGACCTATATGCTAGAAACTATAGATCACTTTTGAAAGATATTGAGGAAGACATAAAAAGATGGAAAAATATTCCATGCTCATGGATTGGAAGAATTAACATAGTTAAAATGTCCATACTACCCAGAGCAATCTACACTTTCAATGCTATCCCGATCAAAATACCGAGGACATTTTTCAAAGAACTGGAACAAATAGTCCTTAAATTTGTATGGAACCAGAAAAGGCCCCGAATCTCCAAGGAACTGTTGAAAAGGAAAAACAAAGCTGGGGGCATCACAATGCCGGATTTCGAGCTGTACTACAAAGCTGTGATCACAAAGACAGCATGGTACTGGCACAAAAACAGACACATCGACCAATGGAACAGAATAGAGAACCCAGAAATGGACCCTCGGCTCTTTGGGCAACTAATCTTTGATAAAGCAGGAAAAAACATCCGGTGGAAAAAAGACAGTCTCTTCAATAAATGGTGCTGGGAAAATTGGACAGCTACATGCAAAAGAATGAAACTTGACCACTCTCTCACACCATACACAAAAATAAACTCCAAATGGATGAAAGACCTCAATGTGAGACAGGAATCCATCAAAATTCTAGAGGAGAACATAGGCAACAACTTCTATGACATCGGCCAGAGCAACCTTTTTCACGACACATCTCCAAAGGCAAGAGAAATAAAAGATAAAATGAACTTATGGGACTTTATCAGGATAAAGAGCTTCTGCACAGCCAAGGAAACAGTCAAAAAAACTAAGAGACAGCCCACGGAATGGGAGAATATATTTGCAAAGGACACCACAGATAAAGGACTGGTATCCAAGATCTACAAAGAACTTCTCAAACTCAATACACGAGAAACAAATAAACAAATCATAAAATGGGCAGAAGATATGAACAGACACTTTTCCAATGAAGACATACAAATGGCTAACAGACACATGAAAAAATGTTCAAAATCATTAGCCATCAGGGAAATTCAAATCAAAACCACACTGAGATACCACCTTACGCCAGTTAGAATGGCAAAGATAGACAAGGCAAGAAACAACAATTGTTGGAGAGGATGTGGAGAAAGGGGATCCCTCCTACATTGTTGGTGGGAATGCAAGTTGGTACAGCCACTCTGGAAAACAGTGTGGAGGTCCCTTAAAAAGTTAAAAATTGAACTACCCTATGACCCAGCCATTGCACTACTGGGTGTTTACCCCAAAGATACAGACGTAGTAAAGAGAAGGGCCATATGCACCCCAATGTTCATAGCTGCATTGTCCACAATAGCCAAATCATGGAAGGAGCCGAGATGCCCTTCAACAGATGACTGGATTAAGAAGCTGTGGTCCATATATACAATGGAATATTACTCAGCTATCAGAAAGAACGAATTCTCAACATTTGCTGCAACATGGACGGCACTGGAGGAGATAATGCTAAGTGAAATAAGTCAAGCAGAGAAAGACAATTATCATATGATTTCTCTCATCTATGGAACATAAGAACTAGGATGATCGGTAGGGGAAGAAAGGGATAAAGAAAAGGGGGGTAATCAGAAGGGGGAATGAAACATGTGAGACTATGGACTATGAGAAACAAACTGAGGACTTCAGAGGGGAGGGGGTGGGGGAATGGGATAGACTGGTGATGGGTAGTAAGGAGGGCACGTATTACATGATGCACTGGGTGTTATACGCAACTAATGAAGCATGGAACTTTACATCGGAATCCGGGGATGTACTGTATGGTGATTAACATAATATAATAAAAAAAAATCATTAAAAAAAAAGGGGCACAGCAAGGGACCTGAGGGGCTCGTCACCAGATTGGGGGCGATTTAAGTACAAAACAAATATCGATAGTAACAGATGAGGGAGATGGGTTTCTTAGAGCAGAATGCCAACCACTAAATGTAGAAGGAATGATGAATGTTGGAAAATCACCATTCTGCAACCATCACAGCAATGACTGATTCAGGCAAGAACTGAAAATGGACGCTAAGACTGGCGGGGGAAGCACGCTGAGCAACGGTATAGATATGCCACCTCAGAGCGTCTCCGTACAAAGTACTCGTGCATTCACACAGGGCAAAACATGCTGATTTTACCAGGAGACAAGTGGCAGATAATTTTCCTTAAGCGATCAAAGTTTACCTCAGCAGCCAGAAAACGGATGTGAGGTGCCTCCTGACGTGAGGCGCGGTATTCCTGCCAAAAATGCATAATCTGAATCTAATCTCGAGGAAACATCAGACGCATCCAAACTGAGAGACAAGGTACAAAACAAAAAGCTGGTACTATAAAAAATGTCAAGGTCATCGAAGACAAAGGCTTGTGAGGAACTGCCGCAGATGAAGGGACTAAAGGAGACGGGTCCTGGGCTGAATCCTGGACCAGAAAACTACACGCTACAAAGAACATTACTGGAAAAGAATAACAGAATACAGGCTATAGACTAGATATTATACCAATGTTAAATTCCCTAAATTGGATACTCATAGCAGAGTTCCTTCTTCCTAAGAAATCGACATTAAATTAGTTAGGGGTAAAAAGGCATGATTTCTGTAATTTATACCCTAAAAACAAACGAATTATCTACATATAGAAAGATGATAGAGGCAAAATAGTCACAATAGAGGAAATGTATAGAAAAGTCATTTTGCACTGCCCTAGTAACACTTCTTGTTTGAAACTTTTCAAAAAAAAAAAAACAAGTTTTTAAAAAGTAAGCTGGAGGACTGGATGGCACACAGGTTAGGTCTTTTCACAGCGCCTGACTGGGAATGCGGGATATGGACCTGAGCGCAGTCTCTGTCCCTTTACGCATTTTCTTGGTACTTCATGAAACCACCTTCCCAGAGGCCAGCTTCACAAAGCAGGGAGAGTAACAAGTACCAGCAGAGAAATGCCCCCATCCCTAATTCCAAAACACTGCCCTGCTTTGAGGTGACCTGCCACACTTCTGGAAAGATCCCTTGGGCCTATGAAGTGCTGGATCAAGTCCTAATTATTTTCTTTCAGCCCAGATGCTAGTGCTGTTGTTAGCCCAAAACCCACAGCTATGAAACGGCCCCAAATGGGTCATTTATCAACTCTCACATCCATCCTTGGTTTCTATATTAAAAGGATTCTCTCCATGATATCAGAGCAAGTCCATACTTCACACCATGTCAGTGACAGAGTATGTGTGGTAAAGCCCTCAGCAAGACCTGCTAGGAATACCACAGAACGCTGTTGGCTCCTCTCAACAGAAAGGAGTGACATATAATCTCCCCACAGCCCTTCTACGAGTGCAGTACATCCTCCATCATCTACCGAAACACAGGCTCACTAGTGACTTCTAGAATTTTCTCTACCTCTATTTCCCATAGTATTACACTGCTCCCTTGAGGAGAGTGATGTATCATCCCAGGAGTTCAGTTCAAACTTCAGAATAGACCAAAAAAAACCCCTTCAAATTAATGATCACATGTTTGACAATTCTCTGTTCTCAACATTAGTAACACAATTCTTATTTTTGCTTTTCTTTAATCATTCCCTTCAGTTTCTATTGGGGGATTGGCAGGAAACCGTGTGGGAACTCTTATACTATCGTCTTACTGGGAAGTGCCTAGTTTTATTTGTTTTGTTTTTATTGTGAAAGTTAATCTAACTTTTGTTAATTGCAGAAAATTATATATCCAGATAAGACAATGAAAGTACAAATCATGTTGTGTGAATCTAAGACTCTGAAACATACAAAATTTCCAAAGAGACCACTTTAATTCCTTCAAAGCAAATAATCAAGCCAGTTTTCCTGGGAAAAGTATGCCTTTAGGTCCTCAAAGACTTATTAGATTGAACCATATGAAACTGCTGATATTTGATCATTTTTGACAAAAATGTCAATCTCACATGGTTAAACAATGTAAAAATCACAGCTTTGGGCTCAACAATTTAAAAATGTGTGAACAATATAGATGAAAAATTGACACACAAAAAAGGTACTAAAAACAAATACCCAATACATATTATATAAAAACAGAACAAAAAACTTCATTTTTCAAGCAATAGTACCTCTTTATTATCAAGATGTAGGGGATACTACTGAATTCTATGAGCTAACATTAAAAACTGGCTTTTATATTAAAATTAAAATTACCAAAAATTAAACCACTTTTAAATTTCTTAATTTTAAAATACATTAAACAATAAAATTCTAGCACTGGGAAGAATGTTGATAAGTAATGTGGTCCATCCCTCTGTCCTTTCGTACTACAATGAATTATTCCAAACAGATAAATATTTATTTATGAGGAGCTCCCTTAGAAATATATTCCACAATTTGACAAGCTTTACTTTTCAGAAGTCATTGTCTTTGAAAAACACTTCCCCTCACATTCATCATTCTTAGACAAACATTTAAAAAAAAAAAAAAAAAAAAAAATAAAAAAAAAAAAAAAAAAAAAAAAAAAAAAAAAAAAAAAAGAAGGCCCAGATGAAATTATGGGCAGTTTCCCATTTAAAAATCTCTTAAAAAATAAAAGAACTGGATTCAGAAAGGGTTTAGAAGAACTAGTGTAGAAAAGCCAAAAGACAAGGGAGCAGGAGTCCAAATGACATCGGTTGAATGGAATTTGAACAGACAATTCTAATTAGAATGGATATAGCTAAAAGTTACAAACAAGACAAGGTATCTCATTCTCTAACATTCCCATGCATAAGAACCACCTGGAAGAAATTGTTAAAACACCAAATTCTGGACCCCACCTCCAGAGATTTTGATTCAGGTCTGACACGGTGCTTAAGAATTTTAAACAAGCGGGGCATCTGGGTGGCTCAGTTGGTTAAGTATCGGACTCTTGACTTCAGCTCAGGTAATGATCTCGGGGTTGTGATAGGAGCCCTACATTGGGCTCCATGCTGGGTGAGGAGCCTGCATAAGACTCTCTTTCTCCCTCTGCCCCACCTCTCTTAAAAAAAAAAAAAAAAAGACTTCAAACAAGCTCCAAGGTGATGCTGAGACACCCACTGAGCAGCACTGAGGTAACAATACTGTCCTCAAAGTAGGTCTAGACTCAAGCAGCCTGGAAATTTGTGTAGTTCTGCTCTACTACTAGCTGCTTCTCCTCTCTCTGGCTTACATGTCCCCTTCGATGGACAGAAGGGGGTCATTAAAATGTTCAGGAAATAATCCTCAAGATTACACTTGGGGCACAGAGGGGTTTCAAAATAGCCAGTCGACACCTACTTCCAAGGTCCTCTTAAGAATTATGTAGAATTACCAAATCATCCCCTGTTCCTGGAGTATTCCACTCAGGATCCACCATATAAGCATGGATTAGAAAAAGATCGGCACCTTCCTAAACTCAAAAGGGAAAATGGAGCTCACAGATATACAGAATCATATACTTTATTTAAATTAAAACAATGAGTAAAATTCCTTTGTTCCCCTACATAATGTTTTCACTATGCTTACAAAACAGAATCCTAACTAGTGAATGAATACCAGATAAGCTATGGTTGAGAAGTTTTCTGGAATAAAATCACTTTTTGTGAATTGTCCCCTAAGTAATATAATCATTAACAATGTCATTCAAAACAGACTTCCAGGTAGAGGTTTATTAAGGGTTAAAATCTATCCACTGAAGCACAATCCCTTAAGATAATCAAACGATGCTGCATATATGTGTTCCAACAAACTCCTAGAAATATTTTCTTAATCTAAATAGCTGCAAATCATTTTCCTCAATTTCTTGGAAGACAGGGCAATCTCTTTTCAGCAATTATCCTTAGGTCCCAAATTCCATTATCATAGTGAAATGAGACGAAAAAACAGTAAATTGCATAACTTAGGATAATGCTTACTACAGTATACTTAGCCATATGTTTATAACCATTCTTTACTTTCAAAATATATCAACAATAACTTCATTAAACCTGATTCTTAAAAAGTCAACAAGCTATAAGGAGCTTGGAGTAAAAATTATCAGACAGTTATGAACTCTTTTCCTTGAGTACTTAAAACTTATTAGCAGATGTTTTCCAAAGAAGTGCTTTGTACCCAAAGGAAAAATTGTATTCTGAAAGATACAATGGTACGTGTTTTCCCTCGAAGAATCACTCCAGACAGAGCATTACATTCTACATCAGAATCATCTTTATTTAAAAAGCAGAATACTGACCATTAGCCAGTCCTACACTATGGACGCTACCCTACCAACAAACACCGTGCCCTCTTTCCGTATCTCCCTGGCTAGATCTGGTTATTCCTATTATGACCTATTTCATGCTATCTTCTTCCCTCTCTCTTTACTTTCCTCTTGTTTCTTATTTTCCACCTTTCCCTCCTAATACTCTTCTGCAAAACCCTTCTCAAATTCTTGTGTTTCTTCCTGGACTTTTCATTTTCATCCACAAACTTCACATCTCTCTCTTCACATCTCTCATCTTTCTTCCTTCATATTACCCTCATTCCCCCATCCACCCTGCAATATCCCCACCTTTTCTGCTGTGTTTGTTTTAAATTACTAAGTACTTTTTTCTCCAATGGACATAAGTGGTCCACTTGCCTGGAGACACTAATTTTGTTGTCTTTTGTCTCACTTGAGAATTTAGGGTTCTTCCTTCTTGGAACCACAATGGCTAAATAAATAAAGAAAGAAAACATTTCACAATTACTCAATAAATCAGAAAATGAATATGGAGAGACAGGGAATATCACTCTAAACTCCAATAATGTTGGTGAAATTGATTATAGAAGTGAAATCTCAGACTAAGACTCTTCGGATGACAATATCATGAATGAATTTTATCAAGTTCAAGAGCAAGACTGCCAGTTACAGATCAAAACAGAGATCCCTCTAGACTTCCCACTAAGTATAATAAAAACCCTGGACATTACATATCACAAATACAAAGAAGACTCAAAGGTAGAAAAGCCAGATAGAGGGGACAGTGCAACCCAAGGAACAACACAACAGCGAGTTCTCTGAGTCTCTTATTTTTACTTCATATATTCCAGATTAAGTACTGGAGAAATCAGCATCCTGGAAACACCACAGGAGCACACAAAAACACCCCAAGAAAACCTTGCTCTCCCCAGACAAAGGACTAAGGATGGAGCAACCTAGCAACAGAGAAAACTTTTAGACAATAACTACTATATTTCTGACCAAAAAACATGAAAAACAACCATGGTCCCATCTCCACCCCACTGGCAAAAGCCAATCATGGAGTGTAGACCTCTAGCTCTGTATACACACACACACACACACACACACACACACCAGGGTGATATCAGAAAAGACTGTGTGTGGGGTATCTGGATGGTACAGTCAGCTGAGCAACCAACTCTTGGTTTCAGCTCAGGTCATGATCTTGGGCTCATGAAATCAAGCCCAACAAGAGTCTCCATGCTCAGCATAGAGTCTACTTCAGATTCTCTCTCCCTCTGCCCCTCATGCTCTCTTTTTCTCTAAAATAAATAAATAAATCTTAAAAAAAAAAAAAAAGGAAAAGACTGTGTGAAGAGTGAGGACTTACATTTTCTTTCAGCAGTAATGTGCCCCCTGCAATGCATTATCAGGAGAGGCCACATGGAAAGCAGTAACAGGGTACTTACCCCTCTGCCAGCCAAAGCTGGTGTCATCAGAGGACGAATAGGGAACCAATCTCCCATCCGTGCACAACAGTAATGAGGAGTCCCTTCCCACCGGGTATCAACACAGGCCAAGGAAGGACGGACTTCTACCTCACCACGCAGTAATAAGATGGCACTCCACCTTCCCTCCAAATCCAAAAACGGTGTCAGAAAAGATCAGTTAAGGAGCACCTGAGTGGCTCAGTCGGTTAAGCATCTGACTTTCGCTCAGGTCATGATCTCGGGGTCCTGGGATCGAGCCCCACATCAGGCTCCCCATTCAGTGAGGAGTCTGCTTCTCTCTCTCCTTCTCCCTCTGCCCCTCTCCCTGATCATGTTCTATCTCTCTCTCAAAAAAATCGAAAGAAAGGAAGAAAGAAAGAAAGAAAGAAAGAAAGAAAGAAAGAAAGAAAAAGAAAGAAAGAAAGAAAAAGAAAGGAAAGACAAAAGGCCAGCTAAGACAGACAACTTAAACAAGACCCAGAGTCTCATAACATAATAGCCAAAATGCCCTGGCCTAGATAGCTGAAAATCACCCATCATACTAAGAATCCGGAAAATCTCAAACTGAAAGAGAAAAGACAATCAGTACATGCCAATACCAAGATGACACAGATGTTGGAATTATCTGATAAAGATTTTAAAGCAACCATTGTAAAAATGTTTCAACAGGCAAATTTTAAAAAATGAAGAAAAAAAAAAAAGAAACCCTATGCAAAGAAATAGAAGACAGAAGTTATAGAAACAAATGAAAATTTTAAAACAGAAAATACCATAACTGAAATTTAAAAAATTTAATGTATGGACTGAATAGCAGAATGAAGAAGAAAGAAGAAAGTGTCAGTGAATCTTGAGAAAGACAACCAAAATTGCCCAATCTGAACAACAAAGAGAAAACAGACCAGAAAAAAAATTTTAACAGTCTCAGGGACGTTTGAAACTATAACAAAAGATCTAAGATCTAACATTCCCATCAACAGAGTCCCAGAAGGAAAAAAACAAAGAGAGTGGGGTGGGGAAAATATTAGAAAAAAGAACTGCTAGAATTTCCCAAATTTGGCAAAAGATGTCAACACACATAAAGATGTCAGAAGCTGAGAAAATAACAAAAAAGATAAGCCCAAAGAAACCTATACCAAGAAATACCACGAATGAACTTCAGAAAACTAGAGACAAAAAATCTTGACAGCAGCCAGAGACATGACACATTATCTACTGGAAAAAAAAATAATAATAATTTGAATAACTGCAGATTTCTCCTCCGAAATCATGGCAGCCAGAAAGAAGTGGCATGACATTTTTCAAGTACAGGGAAAAAAAAAAAAAAAAGAACTATCAACCCCAAATACTGCATCTGGCAAAACTATCAAATCAAGACATTCTCAGACAAAGGAAAACCAGTGGAAATGTTCATCAGCAAACCCACCCTAAAAAAATGGCTAAAGGAAGTCCTTGAAATGGAAAGGATAAAAGAAGTAATCTTGGACCATCAGGAAGGAAGAAAGAACCAGAAGAGCAAAAATAGGGTAAACACAACACACATAGCTGCTCTTTTCAAGGTTGCCAAATCATGTTTGGTGGTTAAAGCAAAAAGTATAACATCGTCTATGTACATTCTCTACGTAGGGAACATATTTTAAAACAATTATAAACTGTGGAGGGTAAAGGGGCTTTAAACGCAGGAAGTTTCTACCTTTCACTCAAACTGATAAAATGCCAATAGCAGCAGACTGCAATAAGTTATATACGTATAACACCTAGAGCAACCACTAAAATATCTATACAAAGGGATACACTCAAAACACTGCAGATAAATAATAATGCAGGGGCACCTGGGTGGCACAGCGGTTAAGCGTCTGCCTTTGGCTCAGGGCGTGATCCCGGCGTTATGGGATCGAGCCCCACATCAGGCTCCTCCTCTAGGAGCCTGCTTCTTCCTCTCACTCCCCCTGCTTGTGTTCCCTCTCTCGCTGGCTGTCTCTCTGTCAAATAAATAAATAAAATCTTAAAATAATAATAATAATAATAATAATAATGCAATTTTTAAACATTCAAGCAACCCTTAAGAAGTCAGGAAAATAAACAGAGGAACAACAGAAAAAGAGGGAATAGTGACTAAAAATAAAATGACCAGACTTTATAAAGCCTAACATCACTAATCACATTAAATGTTAATAGTCTAAAAATACCAATTAAAAGAGAGATTGATAGAGTGGATTAAAAATGCATAATCCAGGGGCGCCTGGGTGGTACAGCTGGTTGAGCCTCTGACTCTTGGTTTCAGCTCAGGTCCTGATCTCAGGGTTGTGGGACTGAGTCCCACAAGGGCTCTGTGCTCAGCAGGGAGTCTGCTGTGACTCTCTCTCCCTTTCCCCCTGCCCGTCCATCCCCATTCTTTTTCTCAAAAATAAAAATAAAATCTTTAAAAAAAATACATAATCCAATTATATGCTCTTTGTTCCATGCCATGGAATCTCACTCAGAAATAAAAAGGAACACAGGGCGCCTGGGTGCTCAGTCAGTTAAGCGTCTGCCTTCAGCTCAGGTTGTTATCCCCAAGTCCTGGACTCGTCCTGGAATCGAGCCTGGCATTGGGCTCCCCACTGATCAGGGAGTCTGCTTCCCCTTTTACCCTTCTCCCTCATTGTGTATTCTCTCTATCAAATAAATAAAATCTTTTTTAAAAATGAAAATTAAAAAAGAATTAAACTACTCAAACATCCAACAACTTGGGTGGACTTCAATTACGCTGAGTGAGAAACGTCAACTGTAGAAGATTGCATACTCTATGATTCCATTTGTATAAATTTTCAGCATGACAAAGTTATGGTAAAGAATAACAGATTAGTGGTTGCCAGGAGTCAGGGAGGTGGGGAGAAGCAGGGGTGACTATAAAGGGGTAGCACAAGGGAGATCTTTATGGTGACAAAATTGTTCTTTACCTTGGTGGCGGTGGTGGTGGTTATGAGAATCTGTACAAGCAATAATATGGTAGAGAATTATACAGTATACACACCCATGGTACCAACATCAGTTTCCTGACTTTGGCATTGTACATTACACATACATAACTTATCGTAAGAAGTAACCATTACAGAGGAATGGGTGAAGGTTACATTGTATCCCTCTGTACCATCTGCAGCTTCCTGTAATTCTATAGTTATTTCATTTATTTATTTTTTTTAAAAGATTTTATTTATTTATTTGACAGAGATAGAGACAGCCAGAGAGAGAGGGAACACAAGCAGGGGGAGTGGGAGAGGAAGAAGCAGGCTCATAGCAGAGGAGCCTGATGTGGGGCCCGATCCCATAACGCCGGGATCATGCCCTGAGCCGAAGGCAGACGATTAACCGCTGTGCCACCCAGGCGCCCCTCTATAGTTATTTTAAATATTTTTTTTAAAAAGCAAAACAAAACAAAAAGAAAGGATGAACAATAATTTCTAGGGACAAAAAGGAAATACAGCATTTTCATCCAGTTGGTCATACAACTGGACGGATATCCTCAAAATATCTGCCATAAAAAGTGAGAACATCCTGTTTTGCTAAAAGGATGATAATGGTATTCTCTTGTCTAGCACATATGTGTGCAACATTTACGGCATTAGTTCCTAAGTAAACAAATGGTAAAGGCTAACTCGCATACAAAGTGATTAAAAAGAGATGATGTGGAAATAAAAAGACTTCACTGGGTTCATCATTCTGTTGTTTATCAATTTAATAACAAAAATGTTTTGCAATTAAGAAGTGAATAAGACAGCATCTTCTCTTTAACAAAATTATCAGCCACCGAAGTTTCCTAAAGTTTTGTGTTTTGATGACTGAAGTGCAAAAGAACTAGAAGTAATGATGAGTTAGGACCTATTAAAGATGTGTTTAAAATCAAGTATTAGGATTTACAAGCAGGGTGTGTTCCAGATTCATGCATGAGAGTTGATGAGCAGCTAGTTGTGTTCAAAGGACATTACCCACTTCAGTTTGTACACCTACCAAACCAGAAAAACGCAATAAAAATTTGGCTTTGCTAAATTTAAATTATTAAAATTTACAATATAGTTGTTTTTCACTACCCTGCCAACTCCATCCACAGTTCACCCCTTCCCACATGACCTCAGGCAAACCTCAACATTTGGGGTTCGTACTGGAACCACGCTGCGGAAGGTACAGAGGATCAGTGAATCCAACAAGCGTATCTCATGATTTACTCCACTCCAACAAAGCAACCTATTAGAGCAACAGCCCATCTACACTGTTAATCCAACTCTCCTTCTCTTTCGTCTAATGACCGAAGGGCACACAGAGAGGATGGCCCTACTCATACAGGTATCAGGCCGTGCAGTTGCTACAAAACACATACCCTGAAATTCTCCTGTACAGGATAAGCACACTTCTCAAAAACTCCTTAGGCCCTCTCTGAAGTTTTTCATACACTCTGAAATTTCACCGTAATTTGCCTACCGTGGTGCTCATCTATCCTCACTTCTTCACACGGAAGCCACTGTAAACCCTCATTTTACCCTTCACCTGGATTAGAACATAACTCTTCTCCAACCTTCTGGTATTTCCCTCCAGCTATTTTCTGGATGGTGACATGGCTTCCCTTCCAAACTGGAAACCCTTAAGTGACTCCCTGCTGAACTCTCTAACATTATCTGTAATGTCATTTAGGATTATTTCTTCCTTCCACAGTATCAAACTGCTTGGGTCCCTCCAAACCCACTATGAGTTTTACCCTTCCCGTGCATGCTGTCTGCTTATCAGACCTACCCTTCTCTTCCTTCATCCGATGAAATTCCACTCATCCTTCAAAATACTCTTTGGTCGTCTTCCCTATGAAGCTTTCTCTGACCTCTATCCTCTGTTTAGTTCCTCTTTATCTTTTTTCTAACGATGAGAGAGAGAGAGAGAGAGAGCAGGGGAGGGGCAGAGGGAGAGGGAGAGAAGCAGACTCCCCACTGAGCGTGGAACGATGTGGGGCTTGATCTCACAACCCTGAGATCATGACCTGAGCTGAAATCAAAAGTCAGAGGCTTAACTGACTATAACTCCTCTTTATCTTAATTGCACTCCTATTTTAATTCTATTACACTGTACTATATTTACATACATATCTCCTTTTCCCTACTAAACTGTGAGTTCCATGATGATAAATATGTCAGGAATTCCCAAGACCACACCCTGGTTCACCAACTCAAGAGAAGGACTCCCAGTACTCAGCATACGGTCATATAAGCAAAGAGAAAAGGCACAGGGGTGGAAGTCTGAAGGAAACCAGGTACAAGCACCCAGGTCTTCTGCCAGTGGAGTAATACAGGACACACTTAATTCCTCCTGCAATGAATTCTGACAACACATGCAAAGTGTCATCTACCAGTAAAGCTCACTAGAGACTCAGTGCCCAAGGCTGTTATTGGAGGCTAGTCATGTAGGCAAGCTCTGCCTAGCACATACCAAAATCAGGCTCTAAGAAGGAAAGCAGATGTTCAGCATAAACCAAATTGCTTGTACAAATAATTTAGGCACAATAAGCCACTCTTATCATGCAGGGTAAATTTTATATCAGTGTTTACCAGCCAAGTTCCCAGATGAGAGCACAGAGGTCCAGCCTTGCAAGCAGGCCTTTCTAATGATAAGCAGTCTCAAATCTGTTGTTAACGCTTTACAGCAAGAATCACATTTTAGATTTATTTCCCCCTAAACGTCAATGCCTTGTAGAATGCTGGGTAATAAGTAGCTATGCCAGTGAACTGCAAATATTCTTAAATTAAAAGAAAAGAAATTATTGTAAGAAACTGATATGTATAAAACTTGACATAGCGTTATTTATATGGTTAAGCTAATGATGGTAATTATATAATAGAATGTTTTGGACCCACTTAAAACCATGACATGGGAAACATCTCTGATATATTAAGCAAAAACGTAGGTTATACAATGTGTCCAATATGATACCAATTACATTTATATTTAGTATAGTAGCTCTCAAGCTTTTCAGTCTCAGAACTCCTTCACACTCTTCAAAATTAGAGGACCCCAAAGACCTTTTGTTTCTGTGAATTAGAGCTATTGATATTTACCATGTTAGAAATTAAAACCAATTAACATGTAAAATATGTAAAATTATTTTAAAAACTAACCCTTTACATGTCAACATAAATATATTTTACAAAAAATAACTATTTTCTAAAATAAAAATTTAGTAGAGTGATATTTGCTCAAATCCCTCTAATGTCTGCCTTAACAAAATACAGCTGAACACTCACAGCTGAACACTCATAGCTGCTTCTGCTATTTCTTTGAAATGAAATAACCAAATTACTTATCAGTCTTTTTACAAAAATAGTCTTGACTTCATGAACCTCCTGAAAAGGTCCCAGGAATCCTCATGTCCTTGAACCACACTGTGAGAACTGCCAGTCCAGAAAAATGAAAGAAAATATATGAAAAACGTTTACATAGTTCTACCTGCCAGATTCCACTGACTAGCATTCTATTTCAGATTTCTGTCCATTTATAGTCTATTAAGTAAGACTGATCTGATAGCTTTTTTTTTAATGCTATTCTTGTCCACTACCAGTTTAAAGGTGCAACACACTTATCCATGTACTTCATTAAACAATGGAGCCTAGAACTGGACAATTACTCATATCCCCAAAGCCTGGCTGGCAGTCTTCCAAAAGCATCACAAAAAATTCATTAGCTAATGTTCTGTAATAATCCAGTGTTCTCAATTTAGTCCTCCTCTAATATGTCAACCATGAATAATATCCTTTCAGAGTTAAGAATACGTCAAGCATAGATTTCCACACAACCTCTGGGCATAGCACCTGCTTAAGCAGCTTTCCAACCCGGAAAAATTAGATTAGGAAAAGGTTTTAGGAAACGGATGGTAGCCAACGAAGCTGAACATAAAATACTACCACACCAAGCCCAAAGGCTAAATCTGCCAACTTTAATATATAAATAAGAAAGGTGACTGGCCTACCTGGCAGAATTTAGGTCTACATTCTAGCCCCTCTTCAGGTTCTGTTTTAAAATTAAGTCCTTATTTATAATACCTCAGATATTAAAGAGTTCTCTTTCCTTTCTTTCTTCTTCTTTTTTTTTTTTTTTTTTAGAAATTCAATATGGCAAAAACTTTATGCCATGATTTTATGTGAATATATTTAGAGCCTGAAGAATCTTAGGTGTAATGGGTCTCAGGCCTGCCTACAAATCAAAATCACCTGACAGAACATTTAAAAAATGCCCAAGGGACTTCTAACTTCTACCATAACAGACTGAGGAGGCCCACAGCTCCTCTTCCTAACAGCAACTGTAAAGCTAGCCAAACGAGTCAAAAACAACCATTTCAGTGCTCTGGAAATCAACCAGAGACATACCAAATTCAAATTGTTTATGCATGAAAACACTGCACTTTGAGTAAGAACACAATAGGTACGTGACTTTTTTGCCAGGAGCTGCCCTCATCCCACCTCAGGTGTATCCCTTCAGAAGTTCAACAAGGCGGGAGGAGGCCTTGAAACCAGCAGATTCACGGTCACGGCCAGAGGGGACTCACTTGATTTGGAATGTGGGTCAAAGGGGCAATCTCTGAGGCAAATGAAAGGGACGGTCAGTGTCTCCGTCAGCCTGAGGCTGCTGTACAATATGGAGCAGGCAACGGATGACGGACAGATCAGCCAGGAGGCGTAATGAGAAGTTCCAAGAGTAAGACAGCTACAGGGAGCTTAAAAAGCTCTTCATAGTTGAGGTTGACGGGAGGCTGTAAGCATGCAGAGCAGAAACCAGAGTGGGTCCGAGCCACCCACACACGCCTGGCTGACAGAACCCATGAACACACACAGAGGACCTGACATAGAGGCAAGGGGAAAGTAAAGCCAAGGCAGACTGGAAAACAGCCTGAAGTATGACTGCTCCACAAGTACCCATCAGCAGAGAAGGGAGGCCTTACTGGCTCAAAATGACTACAACACCCGACCCATCTTTGGCTGAACACTCTTCTATACGCTTAAAAAGAAAAATAAAACAAAAGTGTAGAGAGATTATCAGCAGCCACATACTGCAGGAAAGACAGACTTTGGAGAGTTGGCCCAGTCAAGTTACTGAACAAATAAGCAAGTGAAACCACCAACAGCGTCAGGGATCCAATTTTAAAAGTAAGAATCTATAGTTGCATCAATATATTATCTAAAATATACAGTAGTCAACAAATATGTATGAGACAAAGGAAAAATAGAAAGTGTGACCTGTACTGGGAGAAAAAAATAAAAAGCAGTCCACAGAAATGGTCTCTGAGCATTCCCAGATGTTGGATTTAGCAGATGAAGACTTTAAAACAGCTACTATAAAAGAACTAAATAAAACCACTTTTACAGAATTTAAGGAAAGTGTGATAAAACTGACGTAATGAATAGAGAAAATAAAGGGGTAGAAATTACGAAACAAATGGAAATTCTGGAGTTGATGCTCAACCTCACATTTCTGATGGCAAAAGAATCCGTGAACTTGAAGTTAGATCAATAGAAATTATCCAGTCTGAAGAAGACAGAAAGAAGATTGAGGAAAACTGAACTATCATCAAGCATACCCAGGAGAGGAGAGAGAAAAAGTGGTAGAAAAATACATGGAAAAAGTAATGGCTTTACACAAACTAGGAATAGAGGGGAACTTCCTTAACTTGAGAAAGAATATTAACAAAAAAAGTCTCCAGCTAATACACACTTAATGATGAGAAACCAGATGCTCTCCTACTAAGATCAGGAGAAAGGCAAGGATGTCTGCTCCTACCACTCCTATTCGATGTCACAGGGGAAGTCCTGAATGACGCAGAACAGGGAAAGGAAATAAAAAGTATATAGGTTGGGAAGAAAAAAAAAACCTTTGTTTGCAAATGACATTGTCTACATGGAAGATTCCAAAGGTCAACAAAAAACTCTGGGAACTAATAAGGAATTATAGCAAGTTTTCAAGATACAAGGTTAATACACAAAATCAAGTGCTTTCTTATATTCCGGTAATAAACAATTGGATTTGAAATTAAAAACAGAATGCCATTTACATTAGCATCCCCCCAAATTAAATACTAGGCTATAAATCTAATAAAATATGTACAGGATCTATGGGCAGAAAACTACAAAACTCTGCTGAAAGAAATTAAGATCTAAATAGGTATTTCATGAGGTCTTTTCTTCCCAATTTAATCTATAGAGAAAAATCAATAAAGACTAAAGTTAGTTCTTTGTTCATTTGGTTTTTGGGGGAAGATTTTTACAAACAAAAAACCCAGGTTCAGATGGTAGTATCCATGGTTGGTTCAACATCATAAATTAATATTATTTCAGGGGCTCCTGGCTGGCTCAGTCAGTAGAGCATTCAACTCTTGATCTCAGGGTTGTGAGTTTAAGCCCCATGTTGGGCACAGAGATTACTTAAAAAAAAAAAAATACACTACATTAACAGAATAAGAGACAAAAAACCATGAATTTTAACAGATGCATTAAAAGCATTTGATAAAATCCAACACTCATTTATGATTAGGAAAAAACCTGTAATTCACATCATACTTAATAGGAACAGGGCAAGAATGTCCATTCATGTCACTTTTTTTTTTTTTTTTAAGTAGGCTCCATGCTCAATGTGGAGTCCAATGCTGGGCTTAAACTCACAACCTTCATGATCAAGAGCTGAGTTGAAATCAGGGAGGGAAAGAGGGAGACAGAAAGAGGAATATAAATTTTTCAAGTTTCTAAAGGGGAAGGACAAACCGGTAATATACCAAAAACACAGGACTTATCTCAATAACCACACTGGCTGCTACAAGACAATAAAGGCATGTCTTAAAGATTCAAAGGAAACATATTTTTCGAATTAAAATCCTCTACCCAGCCATCAATTTAGTGTGAAACTAGAATTTAAAAATATTCAAGCATGAAACTATTCAGGAAGCTACAAGAGAAGGTGCTCCAGCAAAGCAAAGGAAAAAGTCAAGAAAGAGGAAAACTCAGGATCTGAACATGGAAGCTCAAAAGGGAGGCAAAGGGAACTCCCAGGATAATAAAGGACAGAGTTTCAGGAGGAAACTAACTAGAAAGAAAATAAAACTGATAGGTTATCTGGCATAGTAAAGCATCTGGAGAGAACTACAATGGATATATGGCATAGACAATCAACTGGAAAAAATAGCCATGCAGAAAATGATACAAAAGAAAAATGAGACAACTATTAAAACCAGGAAAAACAAAGTTGTACAATGAACGAAAGGTCCAATACTTGGCTCAAAAGTAAGATATATTTATTCGGTCACAATGATGTAAATATGGAGTAATGAGTTAGCTAAAAATTACAATGTAACTATACTGAAAGAATGAGAACAAAAAAAGGGAATAAGAGCTAAATGCTCATCTATAATAGGAAGTCCATAGAGGACATCTAAAATTTTTTTTAAAAAATCAAAAAATAGCAGATATATATAATTTATAAATCTGGAAGTATCAGAGAAAACAGCCAAAAGAACTAAAAATAGCTACTTCTAGGAACTGGGACTGGAAGAGTACAGAGAAATTAAGCTGGACACCATTCTTTCAACAGAAGAACGTTACTGTGAGCACGTTACACTTTAATAAAAATGTTACTTAATTTAAAGGCACAACACACACACACAGATAGTAGTAACATGGCTTTAATTGAAGGACCTAGAAGACAGAACCAGAAGACCCACTCCGACTAATAAGAATATGAGGAGGAAAAAACCATGAGAAAGTCATGATCACAGACCTCAGGGAACGGAGTTGGAAAGAGAGAGTGAAGAGGAAATGCTGGCAGGGGGCTGGGGGTATTTCTGTGGCCATCATGGAGCGCAGGTGAAATGCTGGCAAGGGGGTGCCAGGGAGGGTCAAAGGGACAACTAGAGATCATGGGAGTGCTAAGGCGTTTTAGCTAGACTCTGTGGGACAGGCAAGGCTGTGGCAAAGAGGGTGAGGGGAGGCACATTTGCATGAGTAAAGAAAGGCAACATTTTTTGGGTTAACATCAGGTGCTCAGGATGGTAATAACATAGGAGATGAAGATAAGCTAAATCCTGGAGAGCACGGAGATGCCAGGATTAGAAATGAGAGCTGTACATAAAATTGGTCTGTCCTCATCTCACACAACCCCTCAGCAGCATTCCACATGACTGACCGCTTTTCTCCTTCAAACACTTCCCTCAACTGATTTCGTCAGTATCACATTCCCCAACATTCTTCCTATTTCACCAACTGCTTCTCCTCCTCTACTTAACCTCAAAGATGGAGTATGACAGGGCTCAATCCTCTAAATTCTCGCACCCGTTCCCATGACTTTAAATTTCACCTGTATGCCAATAACAACAAAATGTGTATCTCCAGCTTAAGCATCTCAAATTAATCACAGAACTCTTGATGCCCATCTCTGCACCACACTGCCTCTTACTAGGCTTTACCTGTATTGACTTTGTGTTCTTTCAACATGCCAAGCTCATTCTTTTCTTTTTTTTTTCCATGTTTTAAAAGATTCATTTATTTATTTGACAGAGAGAAAAGGAGCACAAGTAAGCAGAGCGGCAGGCAGAGGCAGAGGGAAAGACGGGCTCGATCCCGGAACTCCGGGATCATGACCTGAGGCGAAGGCAGACACTTAACCGACTGAGCCGCCCAAGTGGCCCAATGTGAAGCTACTCTTACTTGAGGACTTTCATACCTGCTATTCCTACTACTAGGACTCCTCTTCATCCTACTTTTCTGGCCTCAGTTAAACTGTCACCTCCTCAGAGAGGCCTTCTCTACCTCTATCAGTCCTCATTCCCACCTCTGGCATTCTCACATTAGCTTGTCTTACTGTCAGTATTCCTTGCTATCCGAAATAATCTAGCCTGTTCAGTTGCTCAAATATTACTGGGAACTCCCTCCCCATACCCTTAGCATCTCTACAAATAGGTGATATCCTTGCTGTCACAGAGCCTATCTTGTTCCCCACTATACTGCCAGTGCCTAGAACAGTACCTTGTATATGCTCGGTAAACGCTAGGTAAATGAATGATTTAACAAAGCTAAGGAGAGGGAAAGGAGCGATATGAAGAAAGCTACTTACAAATCCACGAGCATTATGCCCATAAACCCCTCATATCCTGTAACTAATAAGATTAGTACATTTCCCTCAAGATCTAATCCATTACTGTAGCAGTTGAAGCACTAAGACAGTTTAGCATATGAACTTCAGGATAGTCCCCCAAGAAGAACAGACGAAGCAAATTCACATGCAAGGAGGAACTTTCTTGAAGGAAGGTGACAAGAGGACACGTGAGAGTGTCTTATTTCTACTTCACCTCGAATCTGAGTTTTCTGATAAGGAAACCCAGGTTATCTTTACTCTTGCATCCAATTGGTTCAGAAAGGGCAAAACTCATTTCGCTTGAGAAGAGAGCTTATTAACCTTTTAGATCTTAATCAGCACACCAAAAGACAACTTCCTTTCATGACTGCTTCAGCAAATGCTCGCTACCACCTCAGGAAATGGCTCCCCTCTCCTCACTGTTTGTACTCCCTTCTTAAGGCATTGATTGCCATTCTGTGCCTGTTCCGCATGCCTGATGAACGCACTGGATCATGCCCTCTCTCTCAGGTACACAGGCTCACCATGATCCTGAATGAAGGTTCTAGATCACTGAACTTCACTTCCCAGCACAAGTGAATCAGTTTCCCTGTTTTGCCCAAACATGGCCGTTCGCTATTACTGTCTTTCACTTCACTAACAGGGTGACTACATACTTATCTTTGCTCAGGACCATTCCCATTTACAACTATTACCCCAACATAACTATTCATAACACTTCCTTTACTCTCAAGCACCCCAGGTTGGACATGATATCGTCACCTAACTGCAGAGGAAATAAATAATGTCCAATGAACTATTATCTATAGTCACACAACTGGTTACGTAATCATGGAATAGTCTGAATTTAATGAAAATCAACGAACAATAACATTCCCATTACTAGATATCAAGAACCAAGTGTATCCAAACGTTGAAAAAGAGAACTACAATGTGGATGTTGAAGAGACGGATGATAACAGAGGTTTTGATGTCGTGTCCTAACCATCATCTACCACGTATGCAGGGACAAAGTCACATCTGCCGTGCCATGACCTAAACTCTAAAAGACAAACTTCTGAAGGAACAAGGATGAAAAAGTTATATATGTAGTCAGATGAACTTGGACCAGAATCTTGCTGGAAATGGGAGAACAGAGTAGTATGAAAAGTGGCCATAGTGTGACATCAGTGAAAATGGTGGAGTAGGGATTTCTAGGGTGTGCCCCTCCCCAAACAGTGAAATGATGTGAATAAAAAAAAAAAAAAAAAAAAAAAAAAAAAAAAAAAAACCAAGATGTTTCTGTGCATACAGAATAATGCTTGCATGCTACTTACATATGTAGCATAATGCCATCTGTGTAAACATTTTAAAACACACACATATACAGACATGGATACACATATAATTATGGGATTGACAGACATAAATCAATGTATAAAAAATGGATTAGAAGGATACACAAACACGGGCACCTGGGGTGGCTCAGTCAGTGAAGCATCGGACTCTTGATTTCAGCTCAGGTCATGATCTCAGGGTCACGATACTAAGCCCACCTCATGCTCCTTGGGGAGTCTGCTTGAGATTCTCCCTCTCCCTCTGCCTTCCCCCCCCCCACTCACATATGTACCCGTGTCCTCTTTCTCTCTCTCTTAAATAAATCTTAAAAAAAAGAGAGAGAGAGAGAAGTTCATTATCTAAGTTAAATCCTAGTTTATTTCTGCTGGATATTAGCAATCACTGCTTCTTCTTCTAAGTATTTATGGTGAGGAGCCTGGGTGGCTCAGTCGGTTGGGAGGCTGACTCTTGATTTTTGCTCAAGTCATGATCTCGGGGTCCTGGGATTGAGACCCCAGTTGGGCTCTGCACTCAGCAGAAAGTCTGCTTCAGGATTCTCCCTCTCTCTCTGCCCCTCCTCTCTGCTCACTCATGCTCTCTCTAAAATAATAAATTTTCAAAAAAAATCTAAAATAAATAATAAGCATATAGTCATGAAGTATATCTCCACAAATGCCAAGCCCTGTAATTAGCAATACCCACCTTCTTGTCCTTTAAGGAAAAAAAAAGAAAAGAAACAAACAACCCTGTTTGCTGCATTTTGCCTTGTAGCATCTTTCCCAATCTTTAAAATTGCCCCATGATCATTACCAGTAGAATAAAAATTAAAATTAAAAACCATAAACAAAAAAAGCCTCCAAAGAGCTCAAGTGACTTTTCTGAAATCAAGGAGGAAGCTACAAGGGAACCAAGGTCTCTAGACTCTTATTTCTCCCAAATGATAACACTGCCACTGTTCCTCAGGAAAAGAAAACCATGAACACTGTCTTTCACTTCTGGAAAGAGATTAAATCCTATTAATTCCAGAGTATCACTGGTCATTTGCAATCACTGGAGTTCTTTCTGGATCTTCTCTATGACTTCCAAATAGTTAAACATCTGTTACAAGTCATAAATTGTACACATTTGATATTATATCTTACCCTCAATAGGACTCACTCCTAGAAAATGGTTTCAAAGTAACTTAAGTTCCACACTGCAAACCTACATTTACTAACTACTAATAAAAATATTGCCTTTGGTTTACCTTAATCATTAACTCTGTTATAGATCAAAACATATAGTAGTCAAGCCTATGCCTTCGTCTATGATTTACTCAATGACAAGGTTACTTCAGTGAGCACAACTGACAATAGTCTCATTTTCACATCTATAATATACTAAATTTGCAACAGTCATTGATAATGTGTTTTAACCAAAGCCAGCAGTTTATAAGTGTCTTCCTCTGCATCAAAGCAATAAACCTAAACTCCTAAAGACTAATATTCTGCGCATTTCTGAACCAAAAAAAAAAAAAAGGTTATGCCACTCTAAACTATTACACACATTATGCTAGGAAGACACTTTAACAGTTGTACTCAGTAACAAAACAAAAATCCGTGATGACTCAAGTTAACACAGACTTCTTTCAGAAATACTGGTAACCAATAATATAGACATTTTGATTAAAGGTAACTTTGCTAGAGCATACAACAGATTATTTGCATGACTTAAGTATCCTTCAACTAATGGCAGGGTGAACTTTTTTTTTAATAATATTTTTTTATTACGTTAGTCACCATACAGTACACCCCTAGTTTTTGATGTAAAGTTCCATGATTCATTACTTGCGTATAACACCCACTGCACCATGCAATACGTGCCCTCCTTTAATACCCATCACCAGTCTATCCCATTCCTCCACCACCCTCCCCTCTGATGCCCTCAGTTTGTTTCCCAGAGTCCATAGTCTCTCATGGTTCATTCCCCCTTCTGATTACCGCCCCCTTTCTTCTTCCCTTTCTTCTCCTACCAATCTTCCTACTTCTTATGTTCCATAAATGAGTGAAACCATATGATAATTGTCTTTCTCTGCTTGACTTATTTCACTTAGCATTATCTCCTCCAGTCCCGTCCATGTTGCAGCAAATGTTGAGAACTCGTTCTTTCTGATAGCTGAGTAATATTCCATTGTATATATGGACCACAGCTTCTTAATCCAGTCATCTGTTGAAGGGCATCTCGGCTCCTTCCATGATTTGGCTATTGTGGACAATGCAGCTATGAACATTGGGGTGCATATGGCCCTTCTCTTTACTACGTCTGTATCTTTGGGGTAAACACCCAGTAGTGCAATGGCTGGGTCATAGGGTAGTTCAATTTTTAACTTTTTAAGGGACCTCCACACTGTTTTCCAGAGTGGCTGTACCAACTTGCATTCCCACCAACAATGTAGGAGGGATCCCCTTTCTCCACATCCTCTCCAACATTTGTTGTCTCCTGCCTTGTCAATTTTTGCCATTCTAACTGGCGTAAGGTGGTATCTCAATGCGGTTTTGATTTGAATTTCCCTGATGGCTAATGATTCTGAACTAACTTTTTAACCTAAAAGCAATCAAGGTAAAATGGATTTCTGCTAAGCTTATTGAAAACTGAAACCTCATACTTAAAAAAAAAAATGTGACATGAACAAATTGGGCTAGAATATGATTAAATATTAGCAAAGGAAATACTCCTTTAGAAGAAGCACATGAAAAAGTCCCATTAGGTGACCAACAGAATGAGACTTGGAGAAGCTCCTCTGTGGAGACCGCATTTAGGTAACACACTCTGCTGTACAGGGGGCAGCGGGCAGTCTGTCTCTGAGATCTGCATCAGACACACCTGGGTTCACATCCTACATTCTATCATCCAGTCGCATAACAGAGTGGGGTTAAATAATTTACTGGTTACTTGAGTGCCTCCATGTAAAACAGGGATTCAATACTCACCTACTTCCCTTGAGCTGTTGTGAGGACTAAATGAAACCATGGATGCAAACATAGCCAACAAATGGTATTCTCCATTGTTCCCAAATACCAACGCTATGCTTATGTTCAGTCAGGAGACCATAGGCTTATTTCTCCTGCAATGGCAGGAGTATATAGCAATAACAGAGTTCTAACCAGTCTTCTTATTTCTCTGCAAAATCATCTGCAAACAAATAGGACCTTACTACTGATTAAAAGTAAAAAAGGGGAAATATGAATGGATGAGACATTTGGGGGAATGGTGCAGAGCTACAAAAGAGACAACTTGAGATAAATGCAAATTATGACAGGCAACAAAAAATAAGAAACTTTACACCACAAGTCTTGAAGGTCAACTTTTTAAGCTTCACCTCCACAGACATAATGAAAGAACAAGGTACCAGGGAAAAGTCTATCATGACAGTAAGCCACCAGACATACAGTGTAGGGTTACGATATTTCCTAGAACAGTTACCTCTTTTTTCCAAAACTCATACACAGGATTTGTGAAGAAAAAAATTTTTTTAATTTTTGGTACTCTGAAATAGCAATCCAGGTGCCAACAAAAGTTTCTCTGCCCAGACCTTGCCAGGACTCACAAAGAGGTAAATTCAAGTAACAACTGGCTGTTTGCCACAGCAAAGAAAGAGA
This sequence comes from Ailuropoda melanoleuca, assembly GCF_002007445.2. Lineage (NCBI taxonomy): Eukaryota > Metazoa > Chordata > Mammalia > Carnivora > Ursidae > Ailuropoda > Ailuropoda melanoleuca. The sequence continues at coordinate 67,930,039 of NC_048221.1, read as the reverse complement.
TAAACTAGCAGGCAAACTCTTATCCTCTGTAACTTTCCACATTCTCTTTTAAGTAACAAGTCCCAGACTGCTGGGCTTCCCTGCAAAACTCCAATTCTACTGGAACTCCTCTTTAGAGAGCTGGAGTTCATCAACATACAGCAAAGTTGTAGTGATTGATGAAACCTCATCGAAGGAAAAGTAGGACACGGCAATGTGATCAGTTAAATCAGAAAAACCATTGACCATTTCCTATGAACAAGAGCAACACTTCTGTCCATCATTAAGTCTTATGGGCACCCAAACTTTGGTTTCTAATATAATTCCACTGAAAGGAACTAAGACTCTTAAGGCATAGCTAATTCCACATCTACTGATGGAGGGGAAATCAGGATGTGTTTATGAGTGTGGAAATAGGAGAGCAAAGCAAGGATGCTTTCAGAGATGTCAGGGAGAATTCTAAAGAGATAAAGAAACAGCCTAAAAGGGTCTCCAGTAGACAAGTTGTGACTACATGGGCATTTGAAGAAAAAAACTACATTTACTGGATATAAACTTATTCTGTAAATAGTACTAAGAATGAGAGAAATAAAACATTCAAAAACAGGCTGAAATGTGAAAAAGACAAAGAACAGAACATGTTTTCTATTATTATGTTATGTTAGTCACCATAGAGTACATTAGTTTAGAACAGAACATGGTTAATTTTCTGTTAATTTAACAAGTAGAAGACTTTCAATGTACCTGAGTATTTGTTTCCTCTAATAAGCATGTCTACTTATAAAGTACAGACATAAATTTGTATCTCTGTCTAACAAGAAATGGGGGGGGGGATTCTGTGCAAACTCAAAACTTTGGAAAAAAATAAGAAATGTAACAAGAACAAGAGGGTGGGGGAAAATGATCAGAGTAATGGTCACACAAAGAAGTTTGGTTTTGTTTTTTAAAAAAGAAAATATTCCATGATCTGTCCTAAAATGATCAAACTCCTAGACTAATCCCTTATCTTAGAGGAAGAAGAAAACTCTAGGTGGCCTTCCAATCACAAGATTCTAATAAGGCATGCTTAAGTTTGCAATATCTCTACCAAGTCAGGGCAATGATAAGAGCACAATTAAGAATCCTATTCCAGAAGGAAAATATCAGCATGGAAATACCAGCATGGGAAAAAACACAAAAATCTATATTAGCAATGGGAGCTTAAATGGCCTTATTAACCTAACAAGTTAGGTTTAACTGCAGAAAAGGACCCAACTAGATAATAAGCAGCCCAGATTTAAATCATCTTGGGAGAAGCAACCAGGTCCCCTGCCCCTCTCAAGACTCCGCCAATAACCCTGATCACGTTTAACATGAGTGGTCTCAGCAGACATTCACTTTTTCCCCCCATAGGCTGGTGAGATTTCTAAAACCTCAGAAAGGTATAAAAATAAGAATCCCATAAACTTAGGAAGGTTCAGAAATAAGGAAATGAATGAAGCCCATGCCATTGATAGTTTAGAAAAGTTTAAATATAAATATGGGTGTAAGTTTTGCAATATTTTTACTTGTCTGTCTACTGATTGAGGTGTTTGAAATTCAAACAAAACAGCTGTATTGGGCGCCTGGGTGGAGCTGGTTAAGCGTCTGCCTTTCAGCTCAGGTCATGATCTCAGGGTCCTAGGATCAAGCCCCACATCAGGCTCCCTGCTCAGTGGGGAGTCTGCTCCCTCTGACCCTCACCCTGCTCGTGCATGTGCGCTCACTCTAATAAATAATAAAATCTAAAAAAAGAAAGAAAGAAAGAAACAGCTGTACGTTAAAACAGAACTATGAGAAAAAAAGATGTGGCACACACATGAGTAAGTGCCATGTCATCACCTACCCAAAAAATGTACCCAAGTCTAAAGAAATAAGATATCTTGTTGGAAGTAAAATTCAGGACAAAGTAATAAGACAGTGACCCTCTTCATCATAAACTCTTCCCTAGTTCTTCAGATCTCTCACCTCCTCACTGGCGTCATATGTGCTTCTGATCTAACAGAAGCTGGCAGTCCCTAGACCCTTCTGATTCCCCTAGTCTCTTCCCACTTTCCTTCCACCTCTTATGCATGAGGTCAACACTTCTGGTCACTCAGGTCAAATGCTACCACCATCTGAGTCTTCTGCCACTTGTACACACCTCGGTTCAACCCAACATCTGCCTTCCCCATTATCACAGGGAGTACCTTTCTCCCATCAAGTTCCTCGTTATCCTTCGGACCAACTCACATGTCGCTTCCTATAAGGAGCTTTTCTAGGACCCCTTATCAGAATGCGCTGTTTTTACCTTGATGCTGTTATAGCACTGTGTCCACATCTCTGTGAGAGCAGAAAAACCAATATTGATTCTGAGTAGTGGTATGGCCTCTGAAAGTAACTTCCCTCATACGACAGTCTTGTGTCTCAATCATCCTTGCGTTCCCCTAGCTTGGTACAAGATGGGCAAACACAGCACTCAGCAAATCCTGCGCAAGCAGAAAGGCTAAATGCAAACTGCAATACAGAAATGAAATCCAAGACTTGGTTCCTTCAGAGGAGTACCACGAGAAAGACTGTATTGGCAACTTCTAGGTAAAACGCCAAAAAAAATCAGGTACCAACAAACACCAAGACACACAGTGCTAAAACGTTCTCCTTCCAGAGTTAGTTATACAGATGGGGCCCCTTGGTGACAATTCAGAGAGCTATACTCCTACAATTGTACACTTGCTATATGTATGTTATACTTCAACTAAAACATTTACTTGAACTAAAATTGCTCTGAAGATAGTGTTGAAACCTATTGAAATGAAGATACACATGCCAACTCAGTGTCCCCCTGGCTAGAAAATCGTATCATATTACCTCAACTGTGAAGAAAGTAAAAAGTCTGGCATGTGAATATTTATTACTTTTTAAATTGAAAAAATAAGAATACAGACTGCAATTTGCTTTAAGTTACCTTCTAGCTTCCTGTCAAAAAGGTATAAATAGGGGCACCTGGGTGGCTCAGTCGGTTAAGCGTCTGACTCTTGACTTTGGCTCAGGTTATGAGCTCAGGGTTGCAAGATGGAGCCCTGTGTGGGGCTCTGCTCTGGGCATGGAGCTGCTTTAGATTCAAGATTCTCTCTCTCCCTCTGTCTCTCCTCCTTTTTTATATATATATAAATAAAAATAAAAATATAAAATAAAGCTTCTTAAAAATTGGCCTACCTTTTGTCTTTAGGTTTTGAAAACTATTAAGTTTAGGATGCAAACAAAATATACTCAGCACAAAGAGACAAAATCTACCTTTCCTGAATAAGTTATTTAAATCTAAATGGTAATAAAACCAACTCTACCCCCAGACTTTCATGTTTACAACATAGGTGGCAACTACAGTTTTCATCCAAAAAATTGAGTTCTTGATTTCCCATGGTTTGGGAAAAAAATTAATGCTAAAATTAAACTTAAAAAAAAAAACCCTGTAAACTAGATTTCCATTATTCAAGACCCAGCACAATGCCTGACAGAAAATATGCACTTAAAATATTGAATGAATGCATTAAAAACCTAAATGCCCCTAAAGAGAAGAGTAGTTGGATGAATTACGGAACGTTCAACACAATGGAGTATGAACTTGTTAAAAAAAAAAAAAAAGAGGAAGAAGAAGAAGAATGAGGAAGATCTCCATGAACTGCTATGAAGCAATTTCCAGGACACACTGCTGAGTGGGAAGAGCAAAGCACAGACGAGTATCTATAGTATGCTACCCATCACATAAGAAAGGAAAGGACATGAGGAAATGTTCATGTGTCTGGTCAGTTTGTGCAACAAGAAATACAGAAAGAATAAAACAGAAAATGAGACTGGATACCTGCAAGGGAGAGATGGAAACTGGGGAGAAAAAAGGGAGACATGGAAATGGGGTAGAAGGAATGAGGAGGGACATTTCTCTTATGCTGCCTTTTTTTTAACAGTTGAGTCTCAGAACCAAGATAATATTTCACATACCCAAAATGTAAATGATGGCAATAAACAGGACATGGAGGGGAGCCCAAAACAGAATACAAACAGTAATAAATGGGCTTATGGATGGGCTTACGTGCATTATAAATGAATGGGATAACCACACTGAAAAGGGAGTGACTAAGAAATAAGCTAAGTAACTTTGGAAAACAGCATTTCACTACATAATTTTAAGACAAAGAGACCTGTATGCAGATTTTGTACCCTAATAAATTTATTTTTCACTTGGATAGTGGTGAGCAATTCTGAAACTACTGTCTGTATATACTGTAATTGAGTAAAGAAATAACTATATTGGGATATTAATGGCTTTTTTTTTTTTTTTTACTGTGGGAGACAAGATAAGTTACAAAAAAAAAGAAATGTAGAAAACAGAACAAACACTGACATACTGGATTAAAATGAGAGGGATCAGTATAAACTTGTGTGTGTGTGTTTTAATATATGTGTATACACACATACTTTCTTGCACTGTCTACTGAGAGGCTAAGTGGTGATGCCACGGTAGGAACGAGCACACCAAGACTGCATTCTTTAAAGGACCTACAGGGTCCTTGAACAGACGACTACTTCCAGGGCTGGGGCGGAGAAGATACAAGGTGAACCTGGAGCATGTTACAGCCCTGAAAAATAAAAAATGGCTCAGAAAATGAATGAGAACTAGATCGAGGTTCTGGTTGTGCAACACCGTGAATGTACGAAATGTCACTGAATTATTCACTTTAATATACTGTATATTTCATGTTATGTGAATTTCACCTCAATAAATTTGAAAAATATGAGAGGGGCATATTTTTTTTAAAGATTGATTGATTGATTGATTTGACAGAGATAGAGACAGCCAGCGAGAGAGGGAACACAAGCAGGGGGAGTGGGAGAGGAAGAAGCAGGCTCATAGAGGAGGAGCCTGACGTGGGGCTCGATCCCATAACACCGGGATCACGCCCTGAGCCGAAGGCAGACGCTTAACCGCTGTGCCACCCAGGCGCCCCGAGAGGGGCATATTGAAGGCACAGAAGCCAAGTTGAAGAAGCTCCCAATGGCCCCCTCTGGGACAACTGAAACATCAAAATCAAATTAAGTATAATAAAGGACCACATCCCACAGAAGAAAATAAATAACCGTGAGTCCATACTCATCTCAAGATATGAGAAAGAAATGGGGAAGAAGAGACATCTCTTCCTTTCAGCAGAGTTCCAATTACTAAATGTAGAAGAAACGGCAGAAATGGAAAATCACATTTGGCAAACACCACAGTAATAAACTGTTGCAGACAAAAATAATCAATGGATGTTAAAATTTGTGGGCAAAAGTATGATGAGAAACAGGATATCCACTTAATTTTAAAGAAGCCTCCACAAAATGCTTATTAATTACAAAGAAAAAAATAGTAGCTTTACATTGCAGAAGTCAGGCAGATACCAGTTTAGCCAAGTGATCAGAGGTAAAACAACCAGTGATAAGACACTAGAGCACCATGTGTACCTTGTGATACGATGTACTGGGAAGGACACAATGTCGCTTCTGTGGTATTCTTGCCAAAAATGCATTATTCCAATCTAATCATGAGAAATCATCAGACAAATTCAAATTAAGGACATTCTACAAAATAACTAGCCAAAGGCTTCAAAAGTGCCAAGAATGTAAGAGAAAATATTAAGAAAATTTCCCATAATGGAAGAGACTAGAAAACATAACTAAATGCAACGTGGGACCCCGGACTGGATCCTAGAACAGAAGGACATTAGTGGAACAACTGGTGAAATTCAAATAAGGTTTGTAGATGGGTTACTCGTACTGTATCAAGGTCAATTTGAGGGTTTAGAATATTATATTCTGTGGTAATGTAAGTTGTTCCTATGAGGGGGTATAGGGGAACTCTGTGTACTGTTCCTCAGATTGATCGTAAATCTAAAATTATTTTAAAATAAAAAGCTTAAAAAACACATTTATTATTCATCAGCTTACTGTTTATTTATCTTTTTTTTTTAAGCTATCTCCTTTCCGCCTCTCCTACACTAAAGTAGGGACTTTTCTGACATGTTCAGTAATATAACCCAAATCTCTAATAGTGCCTGACACACAGAAGGCACTCAGCAAACACAATTATACAATTTTGGTTAGTCAGAACTATGACAGTATACTCCAAACCCTAGATTTACTATTAATTTCCCTTATATCCTGTTTGAAAAGAGCATTCTTATTTTGTAAAGAAAAACTTAAAAAATCTAAAAACTTTATATTTACTGTTTTTATTTGTAAATAAGATCCATAGTTTTAAATAAAATGATTTGGCTTCTCTATTTTTATACCTAACAGGATATGCTATCCAATCTTTTCATGCACCCAAGGCTCTATCTTGGATGCAGCATACTGAGAATACTGGGGTCCCAAAAGTCATCCCAGTGGCTACTGAGGCAGTGGTTCCATGCCAGGAGAGGCAGAGCCAAGACATCCTCATGCAACTGGACCCCTCCACTCACCCAGTACTCGACTCCTAGAGTGGGAGTACCACTCAGAGAGAAGCTAGTCATTGTCCTCACTCCTACCTCGAGAGCCCTGGCTCAAAAAGTCTGCCTGGTGGAAAAGTAGGCCATAAAATAGATAGCTCCTAATCTCTTCCCAAAGGAACTAGCTTCATTTGCAACAGAGAGTGGAGGAGTTTAAACTAAGAGCTGTCTGAAAAACAGCAGAAGTTGTGGTGAAGGGAATTGAGAGAATTGTCAATCTAATGAAGATACAACCTAGATTATAGGAGTTGGTGGTTAGTTTGCAAGAAAAAACAAGGAAAGGGGACAGCTAAGAGGAGCCTTCCTGTGGTCAGAACAAATAGCAAAAACATTGAACTCAGAAACATTTCTTCAAGGAACCACAATTTGATTAGATTAATTGGTTTGTAGCAGAATTTATGCACCAGTGCACTGTTGTAAACAACAGAACAATCAGCCAGCAATTACTGTAGTGGTCACTGAAAGAGTGGAAGAGAATCCTACCAGTAATAACAGTCATCCTAGGAAGATTGTGGGCATACCCCAAACTGTGTTTCCCTGAGGAGCAACACACAGGCTCGAGCCTGTAGAGGTGAGAGGGAAGACAGACTAAAATAATCCAGCCAGTCACTAAACAAATAAACAAGCAAATAAACAAGCAAATGATAACAAGAACTGGGGTAGTGGTGGGAGAGTATCCAGTGTTGCTAAATTATATTACCAAGATGTCCAGTTTCCAACAAAAAAGTATAGGCATACAAAGAAATAAGTAAATATGACCCACACACCAGAAAAAAAGCAGGCAGCATAAGACACTCCCTGTGAGTGTGACTAGATGTAGGATTTAGCAGGTAAATAGTTCAAAGAAGCCATTAGAAATACACTCAGAGAACTAAAAGAAAACTTCACTGAAAAAGTAAAGGAAGGTATGACAATATTGCATCAAAGAGTATCAACAAAGAGAAATTTTAAGAAAGAACCAAATGCAAATTCTGGAGTTAAGAAGTACAATAATAGAAATTTAAAAATTCACTAGAGGACCTCAACAGTAGATTTGAACTGGCAAAAGAAAGAATCAGCCAACTTGAAGACAGACAAGTAGAGATTATGTAAACTGAAGAAAGAGGAAAAAAAGATGAAGAAAAATGAACAGAACCTCACAGAAATTTGGGATACCATTAAGAATAACATCATAAATGTACTGGGAATACCAGAAGAAGAGAGAAAGGTAAAAACAAAACAAAAAACAAAAAAACAAAAATATTCAAAGAAAATGACTGAATACTTCCCAGAGTTACTGAAAACCAGTAACCTACACACCTAGGAGGCAAAACCCATAAACAGACACATCATGGTAACAATGTTAAAAGTCAAACATAAAACAATCTTGAAAACCACAAAAGAAAAATGATCCATCACTGACAAGGGAACCCCAAGGAGAACAACAGCTAACTTCTCTAAAGAATAATGGAGGCCAGAGGTGGAAGGATAACACAAAGTAATTCAAAACAAAACAAAAACCCTGTCAACCAAATCCTAAATCCAGCAGAGCTATATTTCAAAAATGAAGGTAAAATGCATATATTCCAAGAGAACAAAAATTGAAAGGATTCACTGCTCGCAGACCTTCCTTATAAGAAATACTAAAGGAAATCATTAAGCTGAAGGCAAGTAATCCTAGACAGCAATTTAAACCCACACAAACAGCACCGGTGATTATGTAATTATAACAGACACCATTACCGCACACTTTTTCTCTCTCTTCAATTATCTAAAAATAGTATAAAATGATACGCATATAATGTATCACCGAGTCTGTAGCACACAGAAATGTAATATATTTGCCAAGAACAGAACAAAGGAGGTAGGTGAGAACAAAGCTGTAATGTGCTAAGGAAATAAAGATGGTAAAATAATAACAATGTATTGTTGGGTTTATAATATTGACAGATGTAAAGTGTACAACAATAACAACAAAAAAGGAAGGGTGATAGAACTCTACAGAAGTAACATTTCTATATATTACTGGAATTAACATAACTCTAAAGCTGATTCTGGTAAGTTAGGTATAAGTGATAAACCCTGGAACAACCACTAAAATATACTCAAAAAACAGTGAAAAAAGTCATTAACGAAATTAAAGTGCTACATTAGAAAATTATCAATGCAAAAAAAGTAAATAAGGAAAAGAGGAAGAAAAAAAGATGTGAAACGTGAAAAAAAAACTGATGGCAGATACGAATCAAACTATATCGATAACAGTAAACATGGATGGATAAACAGTCTAATCAAAGGTAGACATGTCAGACTAGATCCAGAAAATCATCAAACTATAGATTTTTGACAGGAGTCAAACTGTAGATTTAAAGCCACAAACAGATTAAAGTCAAAGAACAGAATTAAGCATAATACAAGCAGAAACCACAGAAAAGCTGGAATGGGTATACTGATATCAGACAAAACAGAACTTTAAAACAAAAATGTTACTAGAGATAAAGAGGGAATATTCAATAATAATATAAAATAAAAATTCAAATATTTAAAAATAAAAAATACATTCACCCAATAACAGAACACCAAAATACAAGAAGCAAAACTGACAAAAATGAAGAGAGAAACAGATAATTCTATAGCAAAGTTGGAGTCTTCAATACTCTACTTTCAATAATGGAGAGAACAACTAGATAAAAGGTCAACCAGGAAACAGAAGGCTCGTTTAGCGCTTGACACCAGCTGGACCTAACAGACATCTACGTAACACTCCATCCCACAACAACAGCATATATAGTCTCAAGTACACATGCAACATTCTAGAGGATAGAACATATGCTAGGTTATTTTTAAAAATCTAAATAAATTTAAAAGGATAGAAATTATACAAAGCATGTCTCCTGACCACAATGAAATGGAATCAGGAACCAATAACAGAAAAATTGGGGACACTCACAAATATGAGAAAATAAAACGACACTCTCCTAAACAACCAACTGGTAAGAGAAAAAAGTAAGAAATTAAAAAATACTTTGAAATGTATGAAAATCAAGACAGAACACACCAAAACATGGGATGCAACTAAAGCAGTGCCTAGAGGGAAGTTTATAACTATAATGCCCACATTATGAAAGAAAAAAAGATCTTAAATCATTAACCCTGCCTTCTAGAAAAGCCTTACCTGCACTAAAACAAAGAAGAGCAAACTAAGCCTAAAACAAGCAGAAGAAAAGGATCGAGATTAGGGTCGAAAGTAATGAAATAGAGAGTAGATAGAGAAAATCAAGAAATCAAAAGCTGGTTCTTCAAAAGGTCAACAAAATCGACAAACTTTTAGCTAATCTGAATAAGAAAAAAAAACTTATTAGAATACTAAAAGAGGGGGCATTACTACTGATCTTACAAAAATAGAAAGGACTATAAAGAAATAGGAAAAATTGTACACAAATAGATTAGACAGCTTAAATGAAATGGAGAAATCAGTAGAATACAACCTACAGAAATTGAAGGGAGAAGAAATATACAATCTGAAAAGATCTGTAACAAGTAATGAGATTGTATCAGTCATCAAAAAACTACACCAAACGAAAAGCCCAGGCCCAAATGATGTCAGTGCCGATTCCACCAAACATTCAAAGGATACTTACTTCCCACAAACTCTTCCAAAAATAGAAAAGAACATTTCCCAAATCTTTCTATGAAACAAGTATTACCCTAATATCAAAACCTGACAAACACAGTACAAGAAAACTACAGACCAATAACCCTTACAACTATGGATGTGAAATCCCAACACACACTAGCAAACCAAATCCAGCAACATTTAAAAAGAATTATACACCATGGCCAAGTGTTACTTATCCTAGGGATGCAAGGTTGGTTGAACACCTAAAAAATCAATTAAGGTAATATATCTTATCAGTAGGATACAGAACAACAACAAAATCACTCAATAGACAGAGGGAATTCATTTGACAAAATTCAATGTATTTTCATGATAAAAACACTCAGCAAACCAGGAATAGAAGGCAATTTCCTTCACCTGAAAAATAAAGGCATCTACTTAAAAACCGCAGCTAACATCCCACTTAGATGTAAAGACTGGCTGCTTTCCCCTTAAGATCATGACAAGGAGGTCAGCTCCTACATCACCTCTCTTTAACACTGAAATGAAAGTTCGAGCCAGAAAAATTAACACAAAGAAATAAAAGGCATTCAGACTAGAAAGGAAGAAATAAAATTATTTCTATTCACAGATGGCATGATCTGGCACACAGAAAACCCTAAGGAATCCACTATTAGAATACATAAGCTCAGCAAGGTTGCAGGATACAAGATCAATACACAGAAATCAATTGTGTTTCTACACACTTGCAATTTAAATTGACAATTTTAAGAAAACTCCATTTAAAATGCTATCAGAAAGTATAAAATACTTAGGTATAAATGTAATAAAAGCATTAAACTTACACTGTGTAAATATACACAAAAATTGTTAAAAAAAAAATTAAAGACCTAAATAAATGAAATCCTCTGTTTTATGGATTGGAAGACCTAACACTGTTAAGATGGTAATGGTACCCAATCTTATCTACATTTTCAATGCAATCTCTATCATAATCCCAGTTGACTTCTTTATACAAATTGACAAGCAGATGCTAAAATTCACATGGAATTGCAAGGGACCCAAAATAGCCAAACAATCCTGAAAAAGTATCAAGTAACAAGACTTACACTTCCCAATTTCAGAACTTACTACAATGCAACAAAAATTAAGATAGTGTGGTATTAGCAGAAGGAATATCAATGGAATAGAATTGAGAGTCCAGAAATAAATCCATGCATCTACGATCAACTGATTTCCAACAACAGTGCCAAGACCATTCAATGTGGAAAAATAGTCTTTTAAACAAATTGTGCCAGGACAACTGGATAGCCAGATGCAAAAGAACCAAGCTGGACCTTTACTTCATACCACACACAAAAACTGACCTCAAACGGATCAAAGGCCAAGACTCTTAGAGGCAAACATAGCAGAATTTCCATTATCTTGGATTTGACAATGAACTCTTAGACATGACACCAAAATCACAAGCAACAACAAAAACAACGAAAATAGACTGAACTTCATCAAATTTTAAAACACTTGGGCTTCACAGGGCACCATCAAGGATGTGCAAGACAACCCACAGAATGGGAGAAAATATTTGCAAATCATGCATCTGCTAAGGAAACTGTATCTGGAATATATAAAGAACTCTTACAACTTAATAAAAAGACAAATAACTCCTTTTTAAAAATAAGCAAAGTATCTGAATTGACAATTTTCAAAAGAATATATGCAAATTGCTAAAAGTATATAAAAAGATGCTAGACATCATTAGTCATCAGAGAAATGCCAATCAAAATCACTAAAACACTATCTCCCCACCACTAGAATGAGAATCGAAAGCCAGATAATAAGTGTTGTCAAGGATGTGAAGAACTGGAACCCTCATACGCTACAGGAAGGAATGCATAATGGTCCAGCTGCTATGAAAAACAGTCTGGCAGCTCTTCAAATGATTTAATGATGAGTTACTACATGATCCAGCAGTTCCGCTCCTAGGCAAATACCCAAGAGAAATGAAGACATATGTCCACACAGAAACATGTACATGAATGTGCTCGGTCTTCCCCAATTTCTGTATTGTGCCTGACTAAAGTAGGAAGTTCTTTAGGAGAACCCCAGCTACAAATGAGACATGTAAGGACTCTGGTCCCACTCTCACAACATCTGCTTACAACTTTCCCAACCTGTCCATTCCACAATAATTGGAATTCTGCCTCATTTAATTCTGCATACCCTGCTAAAACTGGTACCCCAGCCCAAACTCCATCTTCCCCGGCTGGGTTCCTAACATCCTCCCAAATTTACGCTAATCCCATGGATCAGCTCATGTTTTCTGCCAAGTGTTCAATGAAGACCTATGAAAAGTATGGTAAGAACTGCACTGGGATTACCAACTAAAACTTGAGAGTCTAGGAGTCCTATGTGCCTATGAAACGGAGTGTCTCATAATTCCAAGGCACAAATACTCTACACCCTTTCCGAACTTTGTGGCTGCACAAGGAGCTCTACCCGACATGCCCACTGTCTACTACTCTGCCAGGCATCACCTTCCTACTTATTCCTCTGTGAAGCGACTCAAGAATTAGTAGCCTCAGTCTCTGCTCTTCTGGGCCGTAGACCGACAGCTAAGAGCATAATCTCTGGAACCAGCATGACTGAGTTCAAACTTCACTTTACCACTTAAATGTACCACCTTGGCAAGTTTCTCAACCACTCTGCCTCAGTTTTCTCGTCTAGTGAAAGGGGGTAATAATTCCTCCCGGGATTGTTACAAGGATTAAACAAAATCATATATAACATGTAATATGCTTCCCCAGCACCATGTTATTACTTCTATCTCAATCTATTGATGGTATCATATTTGTTTTGTTTACCTGAATCTTCCCCTACCAGTCCCTGAGCTTCTCAAAAGGTGTTAAGTTTCTTATTTCTTTCATATTTATAGCATTTAATGCAGTGCTACGCAGGATAGGTACCTATAAAAGGGACCAATGAGTGAATGAAAAATAAAAACTACTGGCCAAGCGAAGTCAATGATTATGGAAACCATGCTTTCAATATAAAAGTCAGTGCACGTGGTTGATGAGTATACTAGAACTGAATATCTGAGATCAGGCCTGCTCTGGAAAATCCAGGCTATCCGACTGCCAGAATGATCTAGAAAGAATCCAAATGCTCAGCAGTTAGATCAGTTACATAAATAATGGCATTAAAACACAGAGGATTGGGGGGCCTGGGTGGCTCAGGCCACTAAGCGTCTGCCTTTGGCTTGGGTCATGATCCCAGGGGTCCTGGGATGGAGCCCCATGTTGGGCTCTCTGCTCGGAAAGCCTGCTTCTCCCTCCCTCTCTCAAATAAATAAAATCTAAAACAAAAACAAACAAACAAAAAACAAAAACAAAAAAAAAAAACAAAACAAAAACACCAGAGGATCTTACATAACCATAACAGGAGTCCTGTGTTGATACCTGAAAAAGTCTGGACAAAACACTAAGCAGAAAAACAGAGCAGAGTATGCATGAAAGGATTACAGAGCTGGTCAAAGAATGATAATTAAAGAGAACAGACTTTGTGGGTATCTAATACCAAAGGATGAAAGAATATATGTTTTAAATTTTGATTCTAAAGATAACTTTTTTTAAAAGGTTTTATTTATTTGACAGAGAGAGAGAGAGCATGTGCATGCATAAGCAGGGACAGCAGGCAGAGCAGCAGGCAGAGGGACAGGGAGAAGCAGACTCCCCACTGAGCAGAGACTGACATGGGGCTCAATCCCAGAACCCTGAGATCATGACCAGAGTCCAAGGCAGATGCTTAGCCCCCTAAAGACAACTTAATACAAAAAGAAAATAAAGCTTATAATTAATGCCTTTACACAGGAAACAAGGTAAGTGGAATGGAGATCCCAAAAATTTTAATCCCTTACATAAGACTCAGTGAGAAGGATCATGTTTCTCCATTACTATAACTCTGAATAGATAAGTTTCCTGATAAGAAAAAAATCCCTATATTACCCTATGGTCAATTCTCGTATTTCATAAGTTAACTTTTAAGGCCAGTCATCAATTTCAGTCATGTCTGGGACAATCAATAGTTTGATTAAATTAACTGGTCAAAGTTCTTCTTAAGTATGTCTTCTCCTTTTGGTACAATTAAAAAATGAAATCTAAATTGTATATATTTGTCCACAAAGAATGGTCTTCAGCAAGTTTTTCATTCATTTCTCCCCGAAATAATTCCTCTCAAAATTACAGCCCAACTCAGAAAAAAGAGGGTGATAGTACATTTGCTCAAAGAACATATCATATACTTTTCACTTTAATCGGCTTATTTTATACATACGTACTCACACAGATATACACACATCTACATATACATATCTATACACACGCCAGAGGAAAATTAAATAATGAATGCATCTTTTCTGTTATCTTTATATAAGTTGATAAAATAACGCCAGCAATAGGACCCTCGAATAACCTGGTGATGACGACCACTGCAAGTACGTACCTCCATCCTTCTTTGCCATCAACATTCCCTAGATTACCATAAGGAAGGGGGCACCTGCTTGGCTCATTAGGTTGAGTGTCCGCCTCTTGATTTTGGCTCAGGTCATGATCTCAGGGTTTTGAGATTGAGCCCCGAGTTGGGCTCTGTGCTGGGCACGGAGCCTGCTTAAGATTCTCTCTCCCCTTCTCCCTCTGCCCTTCCCCCTCCTCTCTCTCTCTCTCTCTCTCTCTCAAATGAATAAAATTTAAAAAAGAGCAAAGGTATTATCCCCAAATATCACTTAACAAAAACACAATTCAACAGTCTAAACACAATAAACTTAAATTTTGTTTCCAATTTTTGAGTAAGAATTTATCCTCACCCACTTCATAAATACTCTTGCCCAAAGAGCAATCTGTCAACACATGTAGTTTAAATCACTAACTACACAGCACCAAATCATTACTATAATCAGCATGTAAATTTCATGAAGGGGCTGATTGTGTCCTTTCAAGCACTTTAAACAACATCCAGTACAAGGAAGCTTATTAAACATTTATGATGTTTAATAAAAATAAAAAGCCCAAACAAAAGTCTTTATTATTCAACTTGGCTGCCATGTATAATATAACCACTGATCAGTATCTATTTGTCCAAGTGCAATTATAAGGAATCGAAAACAAACCCTATTCAAATTAGAATTCAGCCTCCTCTGTCCAAGAATACAGTTTCATTTTTGTATCAGAAGGAAACTAGGAGGCCACCAGCAGAGAGCATGCAACATGCAGATTGTTGCGGGATTTAACCTCAGCATTTATGCACTCTTTACTACTACATTTCATGTACATTTTTGGAGATATTTGCCTTACCTTTCCCATTTTGCCACGTAGTATACCAAGATAAAGTCAGGAACGAAGTGATAAATGCTAAAACAGTAGCTACAGTTCCATTTCGGAGCCTCATCTCATTTCACCATCACACTGGTTCATATGTTTATGATGATAACCAAGACTGTCCTCTTTTTAATCCTGAAGTCAACTGAATCCAGTACACCTGGCTCTGGGCCAGTAAAAACAATCAGTAAGAGAAGTTCATTTCAGATGCTCTGCCCAACAAGCCTAGCAGCAACACTGTTCATAACAGCTATACTGGACTGTCTTCACAGTCTTCCTCGGCTGCTGTCTCAGGCGTCTTTCTTCCTATTCAGGGAAAAAAGAGAAAGAAAAACTTGTTCAATAATGCAAAATATTACTTTCTTCATTTATCATTCGCCATTATCAACAGACTTTGGGCTGGGCTAACCTCCATCTATAAAGATCATCCCGGCATTTAAACAACTCATTTAATATACTAGGATCATATGGTATTTCTCCTCCAGAAAAAGGGGCTTCAAACTATATTCCCTCCTTCCTCACTGATTCTGTTTTGTCTGCAAAAGAAAGTTACGGTTCATTACGTAAAGGGGGAAGTTGTGGGGCTCGTTAAACAAATAGGAAGCCACAGATTCCCAGCTGATAGCTGTGAGGATCACACAACAGTTCCTGAGTAACATAATCATCACACGCCTCAGTTTTCCTACAAAATAATAATGTTTTGAAACATGTTAAGAAAAACAGACGACAACATACAAGCATCGAAAAGCCTGGGCTCTAGATCCAGTAATGTCATTAGGTATAGGACTTCGGGTATGCCACGGATCCAGGCCTCGCAGTTGCATCCATAAAACAAGCAAACCACCTGTCCTGGCTCCTCAGCTAGGACACAAATCATGTTATAAATAATAGAAAGGTCACAGTTATTATTGCCATTTATCATTATCATAAAAGAAATGTAGCTTTCCCAGTGATTAACCCGCTCCCAAGGTGTCAGTTGGGAATATGAAGGCATTCGGAAAATGCAGCAACCCAACCAGAACACTGTATGACCTAGGACCTAGCACTGCTTTCACTCAGAAAATCTGGATATCACCACCCAGCTAACAGCTTCTCAGAAATTCAAACTCAACCAAGTCCTTATACGTACTCAAGTGTAGTCACCTAACACTTAATCGGTTCTCCATAAATGTTAACTGTGTTAAAAAATAAAAGCAAGCAAACAAACAAACTGCAGCCAGCCCTGGGTTTGGTCTACTCTACACATTGCCAGTCTCATTCCCTGGGGGCATGTCAGTCACTCCAAGATGTCCACTGATGCCCAGAGGCCTCAAAGGGACCATAAGATGCACTTGGCAACATACTAAGACTCACTCCCCTGGGGTGAGTTAATGCACTTCCAAAAATGCCTAACAAGCCCAAGGGACAATTCCCTCGGCTACAAAGTATGGCTGATTAAAGTAGCCATTTGTAGGCAATTCAGAAACCATCGCAGCTACTTTGTAAAACTGAACATAGTAACTAGAAAACTCTGCTAGTCTAGGGCACAGTATTAATGGTAACAATGATAGAAGCTACAAGGCACTGAGTGTTTGCTCTGCATCCAGTATATGCTTTAAATCTTCACAAAATCCTAAGAGGCAGGACTTTTTAAAATTGAAGTGTAATTGACACACAATGTTACATTAGTTTCAGGTGTCATGAGACAGGCATTCTTAACCCAGAGAGGGAACACTAATCTGTGAGACTCCAAAGTTCAAGCTCTTACCTACAGCCCTTTGCCTCTCAAACTAGGCCACCTGCACCTTATAAGTATGAAGAGAAGTGCTAAAGCCACTCCGAATCTAGAGAACCTTCCTGAAGTACTAACTTTACCCAACAGTGTGTGAATTTTAAAATTTTTTTCTTCTATAATGCATATGGATCTATTAGGAAATAAGCTGCAAAATTCATAGGAAATTTCCGAGTTTAAACCTAGGACTTTAAACAAATTTCTCACTTCCTGTAACCTCTAGCTAACCGCCCCTCCCCCACGACACACACACACACCCCCCCAAGCACGCCTTTTAACCCTCTTTGGCCAGCAGCTTTCACTGTGGTATAATATTCTAGAAGCACTGAACCCCTCTACTTTCCTGCTTCCTCTTACTATTTGAAAACAAGGAACTCCAAAGGTATTCTCAAAAGTCATCACTATTTTCTACAACCAAAGTTATTCACCTTCTATAGTTAAGACAAGTTAACATCAAACATGCTCACATTGGTGGTTTAGATTTTAAAATCTTTGTGGTGAAATCCTACAATTTGAACTAAGTTCCTTAAGGTGCCTAATATATTGTCTTATATCAATAAGCACCCAATGAGTTCTGATTATAAAAAGAGATGTGATAACTCAGTGAATTATATAATGTAGAATTATAATCCTGGTGTGACATTATATAAAAATGCATATAATTTTCTGTTGCTACGTACTTAGCCGTACCCTACTTCAGGAAGGATTTTGTCCTAGTAAAAGATCTAAAAGTATACACGTTATTAGAGTAAACATCCAACTAATAATTACGGGGAAGTAGAGAAGGCATCATAAAGGATATTTTAAAGTAGTTTTATTAAATACAAAGAAAGCCCATATAAAATTCAGTATAAATACGTAGAGACAGTAGAAGTGAATGACTTCTAAAATCAAAGTAGACTACAGATATACTATTAATAATATATGAAGAACATACCAAATACTAAAAATTAGATCCAGGAAGCTATTAAGTTCTGGTTTGAAGAAGATACTTCTCAACTCTACTAACAAATAAGACCTGAAATTCGCCAGGAGAAATGTAAGAGCATTTTACTCAGTAAGAATGTAGTCATACATTTTAATTAGGGTTTCCAGACTAATGAAGTTTAACTGCACAGTACAAGTGAAGACTACAGACCAAAGCAAAACTAATGATCTCCATGCTCTTCAATCAGGAGAGGCAGTCACAGGCTGGGCAGCCAAGAGCCCTCTGGATTGACTGACTACTTAAGGCAAGAAACAAAGTGACTCATTTTTATCAGTGTCCACATTGGCAAAACTTTTAGCCTAACACCTTAATACTCTGAGATTGTCACTTAACATATCTGAATCTTTAACAATAAAAAAGGTGGTGACTAAAATTACCAATCATCTTCTTCATCCTGCCAAAGACAAATGGAAAACTTCAATGCTAGACCTCAGACTGAAAAATCTGTTTTATCTGACTGCCCTGTAAGGGTTGCAGTCCTATTGTTTTATTATTAGATACAAAAACCTTCATTTAAAGTGTTCTCTGAAATATTCAATACGTTTTATGGCTGAGAACACTTTGCTGAAGACTTGGCATATTCCCTGATTATCCCACAGACAGGACAGAGGTGCCTGAAAACTGAAAGGCATAAGCATGAAATCCATGATGTAAGCTACATAACTTTATGCACACTAATTATGTAAAAATTCGTTTATTTTAAATTTATCAAAGGATTCATATTTTTCATTAACACAGCTTACATAATTTCATCGTCCAGTATGTTTTCGGATTGACAAGTGTGGGCTCAAGAAACCCATGCCACGATAACCTGTTAATAAAACTGTATTTTTTAACATTCAAAAAAACAAAAAGATAAACCACAAAACAATTATTTGATTCTAAATTTGGGTTCTATATCCCACCGAACGACGCTATCACTATCTTTCATGAGAATTCGTCCGACAGCAAAAGCACAACAGCAAAATACATGGAAAGCATTAAAAACATACATTATGTCTGCTTATATTTCGCAATTCGGACTGTAAGCAATGAACAGGCTCAGGAGAAACACACGCTGCGAGAAATAAAAGCGGGCGCGCAAGTGGTATGACTGCCAGCTCATAAAATACGCCTCGGAGGTGTCACCTGGTACACTTTGTGTGCAATCACCCGGACCCAACCTAAGGGTCCCACATGCAGCTTCCTCCTTCAGGGCAACTGGGGCCTGGGAGGATGGGGGTGCTTTCACACCGGACCCTCACACCTTCACTTAGTAGAAATATTCGCTACGACGGCTGCACGCCGCCTCCGCCTCGGCGGGAGCACCCCTGCCTCCATGCCCCGGACCTCCTGGCCCCTGCCTCACCTGCCCCCCGCCCAGTAAAGGCGCGAACCCCGTGGCGGGTGTGGGCCCTGGGATGGCCCGGTCCCGCGGACAACTCTCCCTTCCCCCCAGGACCCCCTAAGCCCGCACTTTCCTCCACTTTGCCCCAAAGTCGACGAGCCCCGCCGCGCCGGGGAGCGCCGGGAAACGCACCAGGCGCCCTGCCGGCCACCGCGACAGCGCGCGGCACCGAGGGGCTGTAGCGGTGGCGGCGGTGGCGCGGGGCTGACCCCGCGGCTAGGGCACCCCGGCCCGCGCCCCGCCCCGAGGCCTCCCCAGCGCGACTCCGCCCCCGCCGCTGGAGCGCCGCGGCCGCCCCTCCCCTCGGCCCCGCCCGCGACCCCGCCAGCCATTGGCCACCGGTGCTGCTCGCCCTCCACTGGGCGCCCCCGCGCGGCCGAGCCGCTCGCATCAGTGGCCTGCCCGGCTGTCATTTAGGGGCGCCGTCTCGCAGCCTATATAACTCTCCTGAGAGCCCTTTCCTCCCCCCTGCATTTAATGTCACGGCGAGGTCTGGAGCTGCGTTTCGGTCCCCGGTCCCAGGCTCCGAGAGCTTGGCGTCTCCGTGCCGCGCCCCCGCCACATCTGGCTTTAATCCTCCCTGGCGTGTGCAGAGGCAGCTCAGACTGCCAACGGAAGGCCCAAGGGAGCGCTCGGCCTCCGCCTGGGCGCGCGACCCGACCACCCTGGGCTGCCTCAACCGGAGCCCCTGGCCCCAGCTGCAAGTCCCGTTCCCCGGTCATCCTGCCTGGGTAGCATCCTGGCGACAGGTCCCGGGAGCAGGTCCCAGGGGCAGGTCCCGCTCTAACTCAACAATAGCTTCCAAGGCCCAGCACTTCCAGGCACCTCACCGACTGTCTCTGACCTTCGCGACATCCCCAGCGATAAGCATCCCTACCCCCAATTTACCGGGACTCAGGAAGAACTAGCTTAAGCATAGGAAGAAGAAATACAAGGTTTAAAGGCAGCTCGTTTGGGTACCAAAGCCTTTGATTTTACCACTTCATCACATGTCCTGCCCCTTTCTCCTGGGCCCCACGTTCTAATCTTTCACCTTGTCAAAAGGTTTGGAAGTTAAGCAAATAGGTAATCATCTGTAGAAAACCTGAGTGGTCCGCCTCTCTTTTGCTTAGTGTTCGTATATACTATGACATGTGTTAATAGTAACTACCATTGGGCACACCATCTTTGGGATATACAACAAAGGTGGTGGTATTTTAACCATTACAATAATCCTCACGAGAAACCTGCAGGTTAATATTTACAAGGAACTAAGGGGGTGGAAGATCAATGAGACACCCTTCTTCCTGCCAAGCTCCCAAAGTAATAGGTTCTTTTTAGAAACCAGTAACCCAAAAATTCAAAACTCTTAAGAGGTAAACCTCAATCAGAATAGTTTTTTTCCCCCAGCAAAATTCTTTTGTCTCGAGATAGCAGTAATTAATAATCAGCTATGACATGCATGGGTTTCTTAGCTCTTCCATGGTGATATTTCTCTCCATGACTGTTGAGCTGTTTTAAAGGTCCAGGAAGACATACATGATTCCTTCCTCCTGTGGTCCTCCCTTGATTCAGGGGGAACAGGCCAAAAGGTTCATCCACTACCCAGCACCATGACCGTAACTTAGGCATGACAGCCATGACATCGAATGACAAAGTTTCTCTCTGCTTTGGGGTCCTGAGAACCAGATTTCCTGTGTTCTCTGACAAAGACATTTCCTTGTAGCAGGCTGGCAATAAGATTTCACAACCAGCTGTAAGCAATAAAGACAGAGACCATTCTGGGATACAACCTTTGAGACACTGATTGATACATCTTGCCTAAAATATCTTTTGGGAATGGAAAATCCTAGGCCTTATTATACATTGCTCTTAATGACAGACAAACAAACTGCTTCTTGCAAATGAAGAAAGCTCTCCCATTTGACAAATGATAGAGAAAGCCACCAAGCCATGCCCATGAGATTGGCCGAAAGACCAAGTAGCTCGGGTAGCTGCTATTCTTATTTTACAGAGAAAGAAACTGAGGCCCTGAAAGATTAATTTAGCAGATGCAAATAGTAATTTGAGCAGCTAGTAAATGACAGAACAAGAATTCACATCCAGGTCTGTTTGATTCCAGAGCACCTACATCATTCCACCGCACTACCTTTCCGCGTGAGCCTTCAGCAACTGACAAAATTTTGTTGAATGGATGAATATCAGACAGATACGTTTCTCTCCGCTTTCTCCATTTTCTTCCCTCTCGGTAAGAGAAGGAAATGAAAGCATTCACAAACATTCTGTAAGCAGAGGCATATGTCAGAGGAGAAAGGAAAGAGTGGAAGGCCAAGTTTCAATTGCAGACTCAACGGGCTTAGTCAGGAAGACGGCAGGAACTCCCCCTGGACACTGGTTAGTGGTGAAACCGATAGCAGAAGACAGAAAGCAAGCAGGAAAAACAACTGCCTTTCTTTTGGGGCCTTTTTGATAATATGTTCTTTTCCATCTGTCAGCAGAAGGGCAAGTTTTGGAAGAAATCTGGCCCTACAGTTAAAGTCAACACAAACCATTCCCATTTTAGCTCAGGAAAATCTAGATCTCAGTTCATTGTCCTAAGAACTGGAATGGCATGGATTATATGCCTCCAAAGCATAGGTCATAATTGGTTGCTCATTCGTCACAACTTTGCAGAGCACACGATCCTGGATTTTCCAACTACATCTATGAGATCTGTTTAATAAAGGAAGTCATACCAAACCCCACTGAGTCCTCTTTTTCTTATCTTTTCCATGATGATTCCCTTTTGTTCCCTTTCTGTTCCTTCTCTACTGTGCAGTTTCTTTTTGCCTTCTCCAGGCCTTAAGTTCAGAGTCAGTGGAAATAAGGGAAATGCTTAGGCAAGAAGTTCTGCCTGTAACTTCACCAATCTGTATTCTGTCCCCAACAAAACTATGTTCTTTCCACGTTTTCTGAGCTCCTATGAGGTGCAGAGGCAGCCAGCATCTAACTGCCAGGCCCTCACACACCAGTGGGAGAGGTGGGTAAGGAATTAAGCCCAAGACAGTGCCACAAGTTCAGGGTACTAGGACAGAAGATAAGATGGGGCCATCAATCAGATTCTCAGGGCAGGAAAACCTTCCTGGAGGTGACACCTGAGCTAAAAGAGTCCACACCAGATGCTAATCTTTTTCCATCACTGCTTTGATGGTGCCCAGTTGTTGGTGGGGTCATGCCAAGAGCAATCAGCTTCTAAGAAATCAAGCAAGTGATCTGTAGTTCTCTTCAACTCCAGCCCCCTCTATGCATTAGCAACCAAATTGCAGCATATATGAATGTTTATAAATGTGATTCTGGGGCGCCTGGGTGGCTGAGTCAGTTAAGTGTCTGCCTTTGGCTCAGGTCATGATCCCAGGGTCCTGGGATCAAGCCCAAGTTGAGCTCCCTGCACAAGCTTGCTCTCTTTCTCTCTCAAATAAATAAATAAAATCTTAAAAAAAATAAATGTTGTGATTCTCACCTAAACGAGATCTTCTTTCAATTATAAAAGTTTCAAGTGGAATAACCCCAGGAGGTCCTTCCTGGCTCCTATAGTCTGCAGGAACCCTCTCACTTCACTTGATAAACAGTGTGCTCTATCACTTTTAGTCTAGAAGCTACAGGGGAACTAGGACCTGGATGGGCAATAAAAGCTTATGTGTTTTCAGACACAGTGTCCAAACTGTTTCTGTTCTGTAATCAGACAGGGCACACAGGGACCAAGAAATTAACTAGAGAATTCAAATAGAACCAACCTATTTAATATTTAACTCTGGATGGACATTAAGTTTCATCCAGATGAAAGACAGCAGAGAGCTCAATGATTTTTATTTTTACACTTCCTCCTCACACCTTTGCTTATCCTGATGTGAGAAAAGCCTTGAAAGATGCCTTTCCCATCTCATTCCCATTCACACTGTTGGGGTAGATGGTTCTTCTGATTATTTAGACAAACCCAACCTGGGCGGCTATGTAATTTTGGAATTATGAGACCTCACCATACTTAAGGGCCGTGGTCAGTGGCATTTGCGTATGTGCACGAGACATTGCTAAAATTGTTTAAGAAAACCCCAAGACAAACGAGAATCCTGCCATCTTACTGAGGAAGGGCTCCTTTCCAGGCATTGTTAGAACAATCAGCAATGCCCTGTGGCAGGAAAAGTCTCTGCCAAGAGTGTTTAGGAGGATTGGAGGGATCACTCCCTTTTTAGCCACACCATTACAGCTGACGCACTGGTTTTATTATGTTTGATCTGTGCTCTGAAGGCATGGTGAAAGAGAATCGTGAGCCAGAGAATTGCAGAGCTTTAGGGATTTTTTCCTTTTCTTTTTCTTCCTCTGTGAATTTGGTGGTTGTAAAAGATGCTGGATCAACAGCCCTGCATCTGAAATCCATCCGTGCATAAAACCAATTCCAGCAGTTCAACTGTGCCACTCTATCAATTCCTTTCAAACAGGATAAAAACCTTTACTCAAAAAATACACTCAGGACCATCACTGCCCAATAGTGGGCCATTTGGAGCTATGGATAGCTGGACAACATAATCGTTGTCACCTTTTTCATAACAACCTGTATTTCTTCACCCTCTCTTACAGTGACGGATCACTGCCCTACAAGCAGGTGTCTTGTATCAGATATCAGCCAGGCACCAGTCAGAAATGAAAAAAGAAACGACTCTAGGTATTTTGGACCGAGGAACTAATACACAGGAGATTGGTTGCAAAGGTGTCAGAAGGGCTGAATGAAGAAAGAAGGGGATGAAGAGCAAAAAGAAAGCCGGATGGAAACCCAAGGATTAGGGGTTGCTAATTTCCCCCCCCGCCCCGGGGTGGGGGGATACCTGGAGCCTCTGTCGTTGGTTGCTACACTATTGAAGAATGACTGCTCTTGGTTCTGGAACCCTAAAAACATGCTGCCCCCACCCGGGGGCTGGAGACAGGAATCACCGCACCCCCTCAGCTCAAGCAGCTGTTGCGAACAACCTCCAGCAACTGCCACACCTTTGGTGGCAGAAGCAAGAGGCTTCTCGCTTTTCTAA
The DNA here is from genome assembly GCF_002007445.2 of Ailuropoda melanoleuca. Classification (NCBI taxonomy): domain Eukaryota; kingdom Metazoa; phylum Chordata; class Mammalia; order Carnivora; family Ursidae; genus Ailuropoda; species Ailuropoda melanoleuca. Next base: position 67,905,396 of record NC_048221.1, on the reverse strand, counting down.
GCCTTCTGATCTCCAACCAGTGCCTCCTGTTGGCAGGCACGAAGAGAAAGCTCCAAGAAGCCTGAGGAGCTCTAGCTTGCTCCCAGCTCCAGCATCACAGAGCAGAGGACACAAAGGCAGCAGGAGTGAGGCTAGAGACAACGGGTAGATAACCAACCCAGGATCAGAATAAAAAGCCATGTCAGGCATTCTTTAAAGCAAAACCAGAAGCTTGTCCTGGAAACATGAGGGACTGGAGAACTGTAAGCCTGTCAGTTCTTTCCGCTTCAGTGGGGTTCATACAAACCCTAGAAAACACAGTTCACATTCACGTTGCTCTCAAGAGAGACTGATCACATGTCTCATGGCAGCCATCAAGACACCATCACTAGTAAAGAGAGACTTTTCTATCAACTACTAAGCCCTTACGTGATGAGCCATTTAGAAGATGCGGAATTATAAAATGCGGTCTCAGCCCTTGAGGAGTTTGCCCACAGCTCTCCTCGTCTCACGCCTGTTTGCCAGTAGAGCCACATTCCCCTGCCCCTCAAACCAAGCCATGCCATCCTGAACCACTCCCTGCCTTCTACAACGGGGCACAGACAGTTGCCCCCCCGGCGACTCACTCCCTGTCCCCATTCCACCACCCTCTTTGGCCAGCTAACATCCTTCAAGATTCAGCTTGCTGCCACTTCCCTGGGAAGCCGTTCCTTACCTCTGAGCCTGGGAGTGGGACCCATGGCACTCCTGTCCCTACTCCTACCTGCGGATTCATCACTCCGTAGAATTACCCTGAGTTTCCAACCTGGTGTTAGTTGGAGGAAGGGCCAGCTTTGGTCCCTCTCGGCCTTTAGAGTGATTGGCTCAGATCTGGGGCAGCTGGAACCCTCCTGCTACAAGCAGCCTGGGGGCCATGAAGAATGTTATTATTTTCTCTGTTTTGTTAAGTGAAAAAACGTGGGCCATGCCAATATCATCGTCAGCTGACTTCTATGCCTCATTCACTCAGCTGTTATAGTGCTTGAGGGCCGGAACCATCTTACTAAGCAATGTATGGCAGGCCTATGGGAGCTACTCTGCAAGTGTTCGTTGATGGAATGAAGAACTTTGTGGAACAAGACACACTTGCTCTGAGCCTTCAAAAACAGGTGTAATAATTGGGCAGGTGTAGAGAAAAAAGCATTAAAAGAAGCACACACACACGCGGAGGGCAGTGCACACTGGTCGTTCATGGCACCTGGGCAGAAGGGGGTGAACAGAGGTATTGGGGAAAATATGGCCGGCTATGGAGGAGAGCACAGGAGAGTTCCAGCCTCGGGCTCAGGTAAGAGGAAAGCCCTGAAGATTTCTGAATCGAAAAGCAATGTTACAAAAAAAAAAAATATTCAAGGGTAGAGGAATCCTCATATCATTGACACCAGCAAGAGAACTGCTGTAGTATTTTTACCTGAATTTCAGAAAATGGGTTTTAGGATTATCAAACAGGTATTTTCTGAACTGCTACTATACAGCCCATCTGCATACCTCTGCTAGAGGCACTAGGTAAATATTTGCCCGTTGCCTTGGTTGTGCTTCCTGCTTTAAATTTTACATTGGTCTAGGATCAAAATCACAAGGTTTATGAAATGCTGAAAGAGAATGGAGAAAGAGCGTTCTCCTCAGTAAATGAACGTTCTAATATTGGTGTCTCAAACACAACTGAAAATGCAATATCACTTCAGAAATGAACGATTGTGACGACTAAAATGGCTCTTCAGAGGAAAGAATCTTCCAGAATTCTGAACACTCCATTCAATAGACTTGTTCAACTCATCCTCATTATAAGGACTTTGGGGAAGTGGAAACACTGTGAGCAATCAAGAATGTCTTCTGAATACAAAACCTTGGTGCATGGAAGTACCAGTAAGACATTCCAAGACAGTCACCACAGAGTGCTTTGTAAAACTAATTTAAAAAAAAATTCTCTACAAAGCTTTCGGACAGCCGTTTGTTTTGTGTCTTTAACAAATGCTTACTGAGAGTTCACACTGTCAGAGTGACCTGTCCCTGGTTCTGGATGGTAAGGGAATGAAGAAGCAAGGTTCCCCTCATACCATGGAGGTAAAAGGGTTGTCAGCAAGTGCTTCCCAGGTTAGGGGGCAAGAGAACAGTTTGCACAGGTACAAAAACCTAACACAGTTGAGTTAGGGGCTCAGAGCCTCCTTCTAAGACAGCTCAAGTCTGTTCATTTTCCTCTGGACCCCCAGGGCTGGTTCATTGCCTTGTGCCATCTTCCAGCCAGCCTGCCTGGCTTTTCCCCAGATGTTGTCTTCTTTCACCACCCGAATAATTGCCACATCCTTTCATCACGGAGAACCTTTTGTTCCTGTCCATTCTCCTCATAAGAACTCCACATTATCTAAAGCTTTGCATAGCAAACAAGCTAAATATATTGAGTAATCATTTTCCTAGTTTACCCAGTGATACACAGATACACAGACAGACAGGTATACACATTATCAGAAGATCCGACTCACAGCAATGCAACGGCCACCTCAAAGAGGGCTAGCCATTAACTGACAAACTGCTGTCTCAGGATGCAGGGCCCTAACACTCAGACCCTGCCCTTTTTTTAAACTGGACAGAGACCAACAGAACTCATAAAATCTCTTCTCTGAAGGGCTTTGAAACAAAGATGTGCAGCGTCAGGGCAGAAGCAGAAAGACAGAGGCTGGAGTAGACAGAAGCCATGAGCAAAGAGGAAGCCAGAGGTAGAGAGGAAAACAGAGAGAAGGGAAACGAGTCCACGAAAGGGCTTAAGAAGCAGCAGCCTGAGGGGAAAGCACATTGAGCAGTGGAGGCTCGACTGAGGCAGTGCCGGACCAGCCTATGAGGCCAAGCCGCTGTAGGACGGGAGTGTCTACTGCGGGCAGGACAAGGATAGTCCTGAACTTGTCCAGGAGGCTGAAGGCTTGATTCCTGCTCTTCTCAAAACTTACCCTCACACGACTCTTTATGGAGGGTCAGGGATTTGAGGAAGGCTGCCTGGTCTTCATAAATAGCACTTGACTGTTTTTGTGAAGGACCTTGAGCTCTTACAAGATCACACATGCAGATTCAAACACAAAACCTCAAACATTCTGGAATCAAAGACGTATTTTAGATTATCCACAGATTATATTATGTGCTCCACTATTGCATTCTCCTGTCACCTGTTAGTTGAAAAAAGTAAGCAATTATACTTATTTCCATTTTGAAATTTGAATTTAAGACAATCGGGCATGGATTGACAAGGTAGAGGTCAAGCTGCCAAACTTCATCAAGGCAGCCAGAGATCCAACAAGGCCAAGGTCGGATAAATGTGTGACTTATTGACATACACATTCTAAAACTGTCAGACAGAGGACAAAAATGATTTATTTCTGATAATGATGATCATAATTTCTGCATTCCTTTCATTTTCCCAAAACCCAAAATATGAGATCACTCAGATAAATCTTCTTACATTTTAGAATTCATTAGAACTGCCCGTGTGGTATGTATTTTTTTTTCTTATCAGCCTTCTAATTTTCCCACCTGAATCCTATCTCACTGGCCACATTTATGTCGCCATTCACCGGTAACAGAGATGATATTCAAAAGTACCAGGGAGTTGGACTCTCAAACTTCTAGCAGGATGTGGATTTGGCACCATGGGCTTATAATGAAAAAAATATAAGAACTGCTCCCAGCTAATGGAAAAATAAATTGGAATTGTACTGGGAAGGTGCCCAAAGGAACTTGCCTCAAATGAGAATTGAGTTTTTATTAGAAAAATCTGATAAGACTAAAAAAAAAAATTCATCCTCTGATCCCTCTAATCATCTAATGGTCCTTATAATTTACTGTTTCATCGCCCTCTTATAAAGGGACATTACACTTGAGTGTCTGTCAAATATTTCTGTAATTATGAAAGTCCCCTCTGCTCAGCAATGTGAAATAATTTCTCCTTTCAAATGAAAGCTTCAACCTTGCAGTGAAAAGTACGTGAGCCAATTTCTGCAACTTCCAAGTGCTAAAGGAAAAGTCATCATCTTGGCCTCTGCAGAGAAGAGCAAATATTTAGGAAGCTTCTTCCTCATTGTAGCATTTGCCATAGTTGCTATTTGGCTACATATCATATTTCTTTCCTGTTCAACAGATATTTACGGAGGGCTTACTGTGTTCTGGGCACCGAACACTGTGTGACACACACAATTGAACACAGTTCTTCATTTTTTCTGGAGTGTGGGGTATACCAAGGGCAGGAGTATAGCAAGAAATGAGGCTGCCCTGAAATACTGGTGATTGGGGTCAGCTTTGTGGGGGAGGAGCCGGGGCAGGGGGCACGCTTTGGGGCTAACCTAAGGAGTGTGGACTTCGTTCAGTAGAGACATCAGATGTTTTTGAGAATGGCTGGTGGGAGCTGTGGTCAGGAGGTGGGTCCTGATCCGCCTGGTGACAGCCTTCACCGTGGGGTGCAGGGGAGGGAGGGTGCAGAGCAAGAGAGCAAGAGAGAGGAGGTGGCAAAAGTGACATGGAGATTTTTGAGCCCAGAGATGGGGCTGATAGTAGCATTCCAAACCAAAGCAGAAACTACAGTGATGGAGATGTTTGGGAGGAAGACGACGTCGATTCTGGCCCTGCTAAATCAGAGTGGTTAAGAGATACAGACACGGAGGTCTTCGGCAGGAGTGGGAAATGAACATCAGACCTTAGGAGAAAGATCAGGTGATGCCAGCAAGATGGAGAGGGATAGGGGTGAGCAGAAGCCACGGGGTTTACCAGCTAGGTCACTGGCCACCTTTTCAGTGGAGCAGGGTCAGCGAGAGGCTCCAGGGCCATTTGCCCAGGATGAGTGCGTGGTCAGGAAGTGAAGGCAGTGAGTGTGAGCTACGCTTTACGGCATGGAGAGAAGCCCTTCTGGTTTTCTTGTTAGGATCGGAAATATTTGAAGATGAAGAAAAAGGGGATCTCACTGATGAATCATAATCTCATAAACGTTACTTCCTACTGAGCACTCCCATTTAGATTTGCCAGCTTATTATTCCTAACCATTCCTATGTCTCTGCTCTTTTTCTGTAATTGCAAATAAAAATGTAGTCATAAATACAGCTAGCATTCCCAGAACGTTTACCCTCTGCCGAGCATCACACTAAGAACTCTCAACATATTAATTAATCTTCACGACAGCTCTAAAAGGTTGAAACCCTCATTTTGCCTGTTTTGCCCAAAAGGAAACTGAGGCAAGAGACATTAAACAACTTGTGTAACTTCATGCAACTAGGAAGTCACTGAGCAGGGATTCAGCCCAGGTGTCCTGTTGGAGTTATGTACCTTTAGTCAGGATGCCGGCCTCCCCCAACCACTACAAAGGTATGAAAGGAGTCCTAGGAACTTTACAGAGACTAAACACAATCAGAGAAAGCTTTCAAATACTATTTTGAGACTGACTCATTTTAGAGAGTGACTCTGGCTAAGTTCATCGTCACTTGTTTCAGGGCCAAGAGTTACGTAGGGAAGCTGAAAAATCTGCCAACATCCTAAGCCTAGAACTGAGGACCCTAGGAGTGAGGAGGAACCCGAAAGTCCCTCTGGTCAAGTGTTTTCTTCACATAAAAAGAAACCACCATCTGGGGTTCCCGGGTAGCTCAGTCCATTAAGCATCTGACTCGATTTTGGCTCAGGTTATATGATCTCAGGGTCCTGGGATCGAGCCCTGTGTCCACCTCTGTGCTCAGTGGGGAGTCAGCTTCAGGATTCTCTCTCTCCCTCTCCTTCTGCCCTTCCCCCCACTTGCTCACTCTCTCTTTCTCTAAAATAAATAAATTAATCGAAGAAAGAAACAAAGAAACAAAGAAAAAGAAACCACCATCCAGAGCAGCAGGGTGGCTTGGCTAAGGTCTTACCACCAGCTTAGGGTCAGCTAAGCCCAGAACTCAGTATCCTGAGTCTTCCTACTGCACCCAAAGGAGCTGGAGATGGAGGAGACAGGGGAGGCGGGTGTGGTGAGAGAGGAAGGAAGAAGCAGGGGCAAGGCTGCACCCTGGAACCTAGTTCAGGGTGAGGGTGAGTGGTACCCACCCATGGCCAGGCTGCAGCCCACCCCAGGCCTTTTCCTGAGAGAGCTCCCCGAGACTCTGTATTCCTGTCAGCCATTTGGCATGACTCTGATTTCCTAATTTCTCCCCATCTCCCCCCCACACACCCCCACCCAGGGTCTTACACTATCTTTGCCCAGAAGAAAGGGTGAATGCGGCTGAGGCCCAGTACACAAGTGCTGAATGAATGTTTTAAAATTCATGACCCACACATGAGTGAATTAGAGCAGACACATGCAAATTAAGAGCAGGTCTGCGGATCTCCTCTTGATCCACTAGGGAAGCAAGGAAATGACTTGAGCAGAAGCGTCTGGGATCCTGGTCTGGACCAGTGACCGGAGCTGTGCGGGGTTGGTATTGGTCCATTTCTTCCTAATGTGGAGGCTCCCACCGCCCGAGCGGCAGTTGGTAACTTTCACCTTTTATTGGCATTTCATTCTGCTGCCAACCGGGACACAGCAATGTGAAAACACTAAATGAGTGTCTCTCGCAAAAACAACTTTCCACAGAAAAACTCACTGTGCAAACACGGCTGCTCCCTAAATGGCCCTACACATAAGGCCAAGAAACAGAAAGCACATTTTGCAGAGTATAACGGCCTCTCCCAAAACTGTTAGAGCTTTTGGGGTGGTGTTAAATCTCGTAAGCAAGAGAGGGCGAAGTCATGACCATCCAGTGATCGCCTTTTGTGCTCGGCTTGGAGACGCATGACGTTTTGAGGCCATTCTATTTGTACGATGGAAGTAAATGGCTTCAGGAAGATACAAAACACTGTTCACCCTCATGACAAGAAAAAAATTTTTTTCTGATGATGTATGGTGATGGATGCTAACTAGACTTGTTGTAGTGATAATTTCACCATGTGTTCAAGCAGCGAATCTTTCTGCTGTGCCCTTGAGACAAATACAGTGTTATATGTCAATTACCTCAATAAAATAAAACAGAGATAAGAGGTCAGAACAAACACAAAAACAACCCACTTTTTACATAAAAAAATGTAACATGTTTCCATCTTGAATTTGAGAGTTTGCAGAATTGGAAGTTATTTATATGGGCTTCATTTTAGGGATAGTGGGACAACCCCAGACAAAAAATATTTTTCTTGGTGATTCTCTGCTGCCTGAATGTTACTACTTTGTTATGACTTACCACCTAAGTATAAGGATTTTCTCTTTGATAATTATCTGGTTCTTGGTAATCGTTCTACAATACATATGTTTATCGCATCATGTCATACACTTTCAATATATACAATTATATTTGTCAAATTTTGGGTTTTGGCTTGTTTTTTTAAGAGTGAATGCCCCTGGAAAGGACACCGCGTTACACCAAGGCTGGCCCAGGCCTGTGGGTCCAGACAGGTCATCACGGCCAGTGACCAGAGCTGGGAGTGAACATTTTCTGCTCAGGGGAGCCACTACACACCTCCAGCCAGTTGTTGGGGAGAGGGACCCAGAGGACCCAGGTCTGCTCTTTCAGAAGAAACTGAAATTCTGATTCTAATGTTAATTTTCACTATTTTAAAGTAGCAGGTGGACCAAAAAAAACACATTTTCTAGCCATATCTGAACTGCAGATCTTGGCTTCCGACCTCTGCAAAATCTTCTTAGTTAATAATATCTTAATTTGAACCAATGGATCTGATCCTTAGATGTAGTTTGAATCTCAGATTTTCCATTCAATAAATGTGTTATATATTAATATATGATATATATATGTATATATGTAACATATATATATTTTTAAAGATTTTATTTATTCATTTGAGAGAGAGCGAGAATGGGGGGAGGGAGGGGGACAAACAGACTCCACACTGAGCGTGGAGCCTGATGCTGACAGATCCTGCAACCCTGAGATCAGGACCTGAGCCAAAATCAAGAGTCAAACGTCCAACCAGATGAGCCACCCAGGTGCCCCTATGATGTATATTTTAATAATATATGTGCTGCATATTAGTATAGATGTTATATATCATATTATGCATATCATATTACCATATCAAGTAATTAGGCCTACTTATACTTAACGCTTAGGAGCCCAGTTTTCACATCTGCAAAATAATTATGACATTGGCCACCTTACAGGGATGTCGTGAGGGTTTATTGTATACATTCTTTCCCATTCTGGTTGGACATCTTGGGGGAGCTACCTGACACCTGAGGCCTCCCAGATTTGATATTGTGTTCATAGTTTGTGCTTAGGGCCAGCAGAAAGCAGACGGGAATGGGATCAGGGGCCTGGTAGACATGGAGAAAGTCTGGAGCAGCCACAGAAAGGATTGCTAAGGATTGGACACATTTTCTCATCTTTGGGTCTCATATTTTCATGACTGGTTGAGCCTTTGTCAAGTTCAGTACAGTGTCCTCTCCAGAAGAATTCACCCTTTGAGATGGAACGAAGGATGAATAGAAAGAGTGCTCTGGCAGGAAGGGGTTGGGGAAGCCACACCCCAGGGCAGGAAGTGGCCCCTCAGGCTTAGAGGGTGGCTTCTCCCGCCATGCTTTGCACCTGAGGCCCCTGCAACTCCTGTACCCTCAAGTTCTGCCCTAGCCCAGCCCTGCCGAGACACTGTGGTGATCACATTATGCTGTTTAATAAAAGCGACTTACAGTCAGTGTGTAAAATACAATCCTAGCATCATACAAAGAAAAGGTGTACGTAGATATGCAAGTATGGAAACCACTGTGGCAGAGAACCCCGACTTGTGGTGGCGGTGGGCGGGGGTTGGGGGTGGGGTTGCTAGGAGAGTTCCAGTTGTATCTTTATGTTTGCAGAATGGCCACTTTTCCCCAGGACCCTCAACCTCCCAACCGGATAGTCCTGAGTCTGGATTTCTCCCCTCTCCCTGCAGTGCTCAGCTCTGCTGGGTATATCTGAAACTCTTTCTGCTGTACCGTGCCCTGCGGTACCGTGCCCTGCGCTCCCCTGTCCGGCGCCCTTCCTAGGGTTGAGTTTATGCCTTCCTCGCACCCTGCCACGTAAATGGGTCCAAGTTCTGATGTTCAGCGGAGGCCCCACGTCCTCTTTGTCCCTCCGCTTTCTACCAGTGCGTCCTCCGACCCCGTCTCTGCCCCCAGCGCCCCTCTCAGGAAGCCAGCTTACTGCATCTCGGCCACTCCTCATCTTTGTCTGTTCGCCTCTGGCCGGCCGCAGAGTGTCCAACAAAGCATGAGCCCAGAGGGGGCTCTCTCCTCAGATGGTAGCGAGCAGCTCCCCTCCTTTTTCCCTTCTTAAACCAAACCCATGATCTTTCTCCAAAATACATCCTCTCCTGCCCCTGTCCCTGTCTGAGGGATTAGTAGTATCTGCTTGCTCACGGCGGCTGAGGCAGAAATCTCAGCCCGGGGCCTTTGCTCCTCTCCCCTCCCCTTCTGCGCTTGGGGTCAGCTGCCAAGTCCCGTTGGTCTGCCTTTCCTAAGCGGTACAGGCATCTGATCGCGTGTCTCCCTGTCTCCTCGTTAGGACAAGCCCTCATGACATCAGCCTTCCTGAAAAGTGTTACAGAAACCCTGCCAGCTAGCTTAAACGTCAAAAAGGGATTCGTCTGGTCTTCACGAGGGATGGAGCCAAGAACTAGAAACAAAAACTGGGGCACACCTGGCGATAAGTTAGTAGGACTGGGGAGTGGTGGGGGGAACTGAGCATTCCTTCTACTGCAAAGGATGAGCCCCAAACTCCGGAGCCTGGCGCTCAAAGCTCGCCATGGGTGTGCTGTTTCCTGCCCGGCACAACAGTACCATCATAGTACTTCTCAAAAACACATGACCATGTTTGCGTCTCTTTCCTGACACCATTCAGAAAAACATGATTTTAAATCATGAGTGGCCTTATGCAATAAAAATGTCTGAGAAAAGAAATTTATCTCTTTAAGCTAAAGACCTCTTTTCCAATAAGACATATGTAAAAATGAGATTTAATATGTCTTGATCTTTTTAGAAAGCACACTTTTATTTCATTTATAATTAGAGCATATGGCACAGGTGTTTCTTCCGCTATTTACTGAAGGAGTCCCAGGGGTACGAAGAGAACTCTTTCTACTGGGTGTCTGTTGGTTTTTGGTTAACAAGCAGCCTCGTGACAGAGACAGATAGTTGCCTTTTCAATATCAATTCTCCACTCATCTTTACTAACAGAGCCGTGGTTTTTCTGGGAATGGCAATGTACCCAGCTAAATAAAGACATTTCCCAGTCACCCAGCAGATATGGGTGACAACCCCCATTGACAGTTATCAGTTATGCAGAAATCGTTACCTGACGCTTTTACCCTTGCCCTTTCTCCTTCCTGTTGTGTGGAATAGGAACCCAATGGCTGGGGCTCTAGCAGCTATTTTGTGACCACACCCCCAGGGATGGTAAAGCTCAAGGTTAAGAGGAATCTGGTTCCCTAATGCTTTGGGAAGCTGCCACACCATCCTTGAATGGCCTAACTTCAGATTTCTTGTCACATAAAAGACAAACAAACCCCAGTCAGTGGCTCCGAGCTTGAGGACTCATCAGAGGAGCTTTAAGAATTGTTGTTGCTTGAGCCTCACCGCAGAAGATTTTTATGTGATTGATATGGGGTGCGCCCTGAACATGCAGTTTTTTAAAACTTCCAGATGATTCAGAGCGCTGAAAGTTGAGGACCGCTGCCCTACTCAGTGTAAGCCATTGCTTCCCCCATTTTGTTACTTGTAGCCAAATGCAATGGCTCACAGATACGATCTCTGTTCTCAGCCACCCTGTGCGTTTCTACTTAGAATGATCATCAAAAGCACACAAACTACTACATAAAATCAGACCCAAGGGTGGATGGATGACCTAACCAGGACCAGTAAAATTATAAAATTTTGAGAAACACAGGAGAATAACTTCATGACCTTGGGGCAAAGATTTCTTCGATAAAATATAAAAAGCACTAACAATGAAAGAAAAATTCAGAAGGTTTTTCTTTTCATTTTGATTAAAATGAAAAACTCCTGTTCACCAAAAGATACTAAGAGAATGAAGAAGAAAGCCATGAGTGGGAGAAGATCTTCGCACCACATATATCCAACAATGGACTCACGTCCAGAATATATAATGAAACTTAACTTAACCAGTCAATAAGAAGCAGTCAACCCAACAGGAAATGGGCTAAAGACTTGAAAAGACACTTCATGAAATACAATATCCAAACGGCCATAAATATATGAAAAGGTGCCCCATCTTCTTAGTCACTAGGAAAACACAAAGTAAAACTGTAAGTGATACCACTGTATACCTATTGTATAATGCTGTACAATGGCTCAAATGACCTGGCAATACCAAGTGTGGTTGAAAATACGGAGTAACCGGAAATCTTCCATACTGCTGATGGGAGGGTAATTAATATCACTACTTAGGGAAACTGTTTAGAAGTATCTATAAAGTCTTTTGAAGGGAGAAATGTAGAATTTTTTGGACTTCTTTTATAACGACCAAAAACCCCAGCCCAACCCCAAATTCTGAATACTTTTAACAAAGAAAAAGAAAAACAACCCAGCAAACTTTGACACAAATCAAAGCTGGAGGACCGAGTAAATTGCATGTTGTTTACAGTAATGATACATGGCAGGGCCATCTTGGCTGGAGAACCGAAAGACCGTCCAGTGTAACGTGTAAATGGTCTTTAGGTACATAACGCTGAGGTAAAATGCAATTGCTGTGTACTCGTCTGTATCGATGGCACATGATCCGACATCACTGTAATGATTAGGATAACTTTGGTTGTAAGTGCTAAAACCCAGTTAGAACAAAAATTAACAAAGAAGGGGGATTTTTAAGGATGAATGCTAGGTTAAAAGCTGTAGGAGAGTAGGGATGGAGACAGCCTCAGGAAGAGCTAGACACAAACACCCCTGGAATGCCCTTGTCCCCTCAGCTCTGCAATCTCCCCAATGTGCGGCTTCCTTCTTCTTGCTGACTGCATGCCTGCCTCTGTCTACATAATCCTATGTACAATTTCATCCACTGGGAAGACACGCATTTTTTCTCATTTCCAGTCTTAGAATTCCAGAGAAGGAGGGTGATTATCTCACATGGGTGGAGACCCCAACCCTGGACCATCCAGCTCTGTCTTGGGGTTTGGACTGACAAAGGCACTGTGAATGTCCAGCCCCAGCCAGGCGCCCAGTCTGAACTGTGGCCAGGAGGCATATTTTCAAAATACCTATTCCTGAGTTATCATGAAGATAAGGTGAACATGACGGGAAGCAATACCAAGAACCGTGGGACACCAGATGACTGGGGGAGAGCACATTCACTTTAGGGAAACTTAGGTTTTCCTATTGAACCCCAAGTTATGTGATTGTGTTTTCCTGTATGACCCGTTTCTCTAACACAGCCTCTCTGGGGACCGGAATTAGAAGAAAGTCAGCCACAGCCTCTAGTCACTATCCACTTGGACATACATCCACAGAGAGTCTGGGATGCCTAAAACAACAGGCTGCCACGCCCCATAAGCCATAAACTCTACCTCAAATTGTGGTATTGGGAAGCAATGTGCACCCAGAACACAAAATGTCAAGCATTGAGACGTCCTGCATCAGAAAATGTAGACCATGGGGTGCCTGGGTGGCACAGTTGTTAAGCATCTGCCTTCGGCTCAGGGCGTGATCCCGGCGTTATGGGATCGAGCCCCACATCAGGCTCCTCCTCTAGGAATCTGCTTCTTCCTCTCCCACTCCCCCTGCTTGTGTTCCCTCTCTCGCTGGCTGTCTCTGTCAAATAAATAAATAAAATCTTTTAAAAAAAAGAAAAGAAAATGTAGACCATGTAGAATGCCCGAAAATGTTACTCCAGGGTTGGTAGCTGAAGCCCAGTTACAAAGTGTGGGGCAACAAACGTGTACCCCAATCTGCTAGAGCATGGGGAGGTCACACTCAAAGCATGCAATTCTCGTGTCTAAAGATAGTCTGCTTGGGAGATCCCAAGCCCCAAGGGAAGTCAGTGCGTGTTGCTCAAAACGAAACATGGAGGCAAAGTGTGCGTCCTCATGTACAAAACACAGTCTCGGAGTACCCCACATCCTCAAAAGTGGGGATCAGGCTGTTCCCCTGTTCCCTACAGAGAATTTTAGAAGGTCTGTGTTGATGTCATTAGCTGCAGAAATCTAAGAAAGTCCCATAAACTCCAAGACTGGGTGCACCAGGGTCTTCCAGGGCCGATTCTGCGTGTGCTGCAGTTCCCTGAACAGTAGTAAAACTTGGTACTTTGTAGCACATGTTTCATCTACCAACTTAGAGTATTTCACAGGAAGTCGTTCTTCCTGTATTGTTACCAGTAAAGTAAACGTACTGTAGCAGGACTCAGTCTGGTCCCTGCCACCAACAGCATTCTATCTGTCTGCTCGTGGTGTGGCCCATGAGTGCATGAACACGGCGGACTTCCGGCCACACGTCTGTCTGGGTTTCTGCATAGGTGGAAGCAAATATTGCTTCACTGAGTGTTTCTCAATTCATTTCCTGAAAATACAGCTGTCTTCTTTCAATTCCCTAAAATGTGCTTTAATATCTTTTTTTTTTTTTAAAGATTGTATTTTTAAGTCACCTCTACGCCAAATGCAGGGCTTGAACCCACAGCCCTGAGATCAAGAGTCGCACACTCTACCAGCAGATCCAGCCAGGCGCCCTGTGCCTTAGTATCTTTTGTAGCTACAGTGTAGTTCTCAAAATTTTGACTTCACGGCGTCATTAAGAAAGTGGTCTGGATCTGCTTCCTACAACAGAACTCAATTTGTGACTCTCTTGATACAACAAAAACAAACACACAAAAATAAAACTGCCTGTTAGGCTCGAAAGAGCCAGTTCCCTAACTGAATTTTGCTTAAGGTTTGGGTGACTTACACAGACACAGCCTAGGTTTCTCGAGGACCCCAGGACACGTCATCAAGGACAAAGTATCCGGTTGAATGGGGGAGAGCATTAGGAGACAGGAGGCCTTCATCACAAAATAAACCACAGAAAAGGGAGCAAGTTCCTAAAGATGGTGAACGCGTGGGGAGCTGGGAGCCGGGAGGGGTGAATGGAGATGGGTCAGGCATGCCTTTTATTGCTCTAGCACTGCCTTAAATCAAAGGAGAGGCCTTCTGAATCCTGACCTGGAATTCCTCCCTTCTCTCCTGAGCCCCTGCCCCCTTAGTCACTCCTTGGCAACGTGATACATGAACCATGGAAAGGGACCTTTGCCCACACTGTCTTACAGATGACGGCATGCGGCCAGGAAAGAGCCGTTCATAACCCCTGTTCGTGCTTCCTCTTCTCTCTCGGTGTCTGGAGAACCTCGAGTAACAAAAAAGAAGAAGAAGACTCTAAAACAATGATTAAGGTGGCAAATATGTGTCTAGTTCTGGAAATCATAACTATTATAAATGCTATGTAATGTGCCTGGGGGGGGAGAGAGAGCAAAAAAAAGAACATGGGAGAATAAGAGGTAGAGTCCCTTGGGGCTACAAAGGCCCCATTTATACAGACAAACAAACAAAATCACAAATTAGAAACAGCCTGGTTGACTTGGACCAACAGAAGGGTTCACGCAGTCCCCAAATTAAAAAAAAAAAAAAAACAGGAGATTTCCACAATAAAATCTGGGAATTTGACTTCTTGTGAAAAATCAGAGTATGTCACAGACCCAGACGTGTATCCTCACAAGGGAACAAGCTGCTGGGGTCTGGAGGGCCAGGCATTTTCCACTTGGGAACAGTCCGCACCACTCCCTATTGCCTCACTCCTGAGCACTGTAACTGCATGAGCACCATAGCATATCACAGATGAATGTGTCATTCCTGGCTGGGACACCAGAAACATGACATTAGAGGATGATTGTGTAAATTCAACAAAAGGCCACTTCGAGAGCCGCCACGAATTCCTGTGGAAAGAGGAACAGCATAAATCAATTCCATAAATTATCTCAAGCTCTAAACTCAGGAGTATGGGGCTGGTGCTGGAGGAATTCATCCATCTTCTGGCAGTTAGACAAGGAAGCCTAATTGTCATGGCCAACCTCCCAGTTTCTGGGCCTGCTTGGAGGAGAACCAATTGTAGGATAGGGCATTCTGTACACAGCTGCTCAGCACAGGGGCCAGAGAGGGGAGTGCAGGTCCTGCCCTGACGTCAACCTTCAACAGAAGGGTGCCAAGGGGGAGTCCATGAATAATTCAGATCGCCACCAGATAGATGCTCAGTGAGCATCAATGGCCATGAATTACCTTGTGTGCATTTCCTGTCTACATGTCAGTCCATCTTTTCACCAGCGTCCGTGGCCAGTTTATGAATGGGCGCATTCTCTAACGCCTCTGCTTCAGGCGAGACGGGTTCAGGATCTTGGCCCGAGTTTCCAAATTTCTGACTTGCTATTTACCAACTGGACACCGTTAAGATTTCGAATAACTCATGACTAAAAACACGCCCTTGCTAAAGAGGAATCTGGATGGAAATAGAAGAACAATGTTTCTTTTAAAGCCTCTGGAAATTCATGTATGTCCAAGTCATGAGACTTGGGTGTTCTGGAGAGAAAATGTGGTGGGGGAGGAACAACACCATTTATGGAACACTCGCTCCTTGGGCACTTGGCACATGGTCTGACTGTTAACTTCCTTTTCCAGGTGGAGAGATGGAGGTTCCGTGACACCACTGTCCAACTGAAATATAATGTGAATCATGTTCATAATGTAAGATCATCTAATAAGCACATTTTAAAAAGGTAAAAGGATGAAATGAGTTTGAATAATATATTTTACATACCTCGATGTGTCCCAAATAAGAATTGAAACATGTCATCAATATGAAAAATTACAAATGAGATGTTTTCCCTTCTTTGTTCAGACCAAGTCTTTGAAGCCCAAGACATAGTTGACACTTAGAACACATCTCCGTTTGTACCAGCCCCATACCATGTGCTCCTATCGACCGTGGCACGCGACAGTTGCACAATGTGTCCTAGTGAACAGTACGGGTCTGAGAGATGGACGCACTTGAAGTTGCATGACCTTGGGCAAACTGCTGAATTTTCTGGTCCCCCATTTCCTTATCATGAAATGCGAAGAGTGATAGTTGGACAGAGCGTGAATGCCCAGTTCCTCTGAGGTCTTAAGGAGAACAGATTAGCAGGACACAGAGGCCATTGTTACACGAAGGCAGGATAACCACAGGTGCAGCCAAACAGCAAAATGGACCTATGTGACGTAATTACAAGTTGTATCTCAAATCTAGGTAACAGAGCTCATTAAAGGCAGTTTTCACAGCCATATGGACTTCGGGGTGACATATGGGACTATTTGAGACCTGGGCGGCTCTCACCTAGGGCTTCTTCCAACCCCAGGCCTTTGCCTGGACAGGCAAAAATTTGAATGCCAACAGCCACAAGTATCTTCTATGAGGAACTGGGGAGATGACAACCTTCCTTAACCTTAACACAATGAACGGTAACTTGTCTAAGATTTGCATGTCGGATATTTGTTTACAATTATTGCTGTACCAAAATAACAAAACACATGCAAAAATGCTGTATCCAGTTTATCTGAACATTCATTTGTTCAGTCTTATTCAGACCAATCAGGTTGTTTTCTTTTTTTCTTTTTCTTAAATATTTTTTGAAGTTTTTATTTAAATTCCAGTAGTTAGTTGACATATAGCATAATATTAGTTTCAGGTGTACAATGTAGTGACTCAACACTTCATACACCACCCAGTGCTCATCACAACAAAAGCCCTCCTTCATCCCCATCACCGTTTCACCCATCCCCCCCACCACTCCCCCTCTGGTGCCCATCATTTCTCTAGTTAGGAGTCTGTTTCTTGGTTTGTCTCTCTTTTTTCCCCTATGTTTATTTCCTTTGCTTCTTAAATTCCACATACGGGTGAAATTGTATGGTTTCTGTCTTTCTCTGACTGACTTATTTCGCTTAGCGTAATACTCTCTAGTTCTACCCATATCATTGCAAATGGCAAGATTTCATTATTTTCTATGGCTGAGTAATATTCCATTGATATGTGTGTGTGTGTGTGTGTGTGTGTGTGTATACACCTATTTCTATCTGTGTAGATAGATAGATAGACAGATAGATGAGCCACATCTTCTTTAACCATTCATCTGTTGATGGACACATGGGCTGTTTCCATAGCTGGGCTATTATAGATAATGCCGCTGTAAACATCGGGGTTCATGTCTCCCTTTGCATTAGTGTTTTTGTATTATTTGGGTAAATACCTAGTAGTGCAATTGCTGGATAATAGGGTAGTTCTATTTTTAACTTTCTGAGGAACCTCCATACTGTTTTCCACAGTGGCTGCACCAGTTTGTATTCCCACCCATGATGCACAAAAGTTCCTTTTTCTCCACATCCTTGCTAACACCTGTTGTTTCTTATGTTGCTGATTTTAGCCATCCTGACAGGTGTGAGGTGATATCTCATTTGGTTTTGATTTGTATTTCCCTGATGATGAGCGATGCTGAGCATCTTTTCATGTGTCTGTTGGCCATCTGGATGTCCTCTTTGGAAAAATGCCTGTTCACATCTTCGGCCCATTTTTAATTGGATTATTAGTTTTTTGGGTGTTGAGTTTTATGAATTCTTTATATATTTTGGATACTAATCCTTTATCGGATAGGTCATTTGCAAATATCTCCCATTCAGTAGGTTGCCTTTTAGTTTTGTTGATTGTTTCCTTCATTATGCAGAAGCTTCTTATTTTGATGTAGTCCCAATAGTTTATTTTATTTTTTTTAAAGATTTTATTTATTTATTTGACAGAGATAGAGACAGCCAGCGAGAGAGGGAACAGAAGCAGGGGGAGTGGGAGAGGAAGAAGCAGGCTCATAGCAGAGGAGCCTGACGTGGGGCAATCCCATAACGCCGGGATCACGCCCTGAGCCGAAGGCAGACGCCCAACCGCTGTGCCACCCAGGCGCCCCCCAATAGTTTATTTTTGTTTTTGTTTCCCTCAACTCAGGAGACATATCTACAGAAATGTTGCTATGGCCAATGTCAGAGAGATTACTGCCTGTCCAGTTTCATTCTTCTGTATGTGGCTGTCTAATTTTCCCAGCACCATTTGTTGAAGAGACTGTCTTTTTCCCATTGGGTATTCTTTCCTGCTTTGTTGAGAATTAATTGACCATATAGTTGTGGGTTCATTTCTGGGTTTTCTATTCTATTCTATTGATCCATGTGTCTATTTTTGTACCAGTACCATCCTGTTTTGATCACCACAGCTTTGGAGTATAACTTGAAATATGGAACTGAAATGCCTCCAGCGTTGCCTTTCTTTTTCAAGATTTCTTTGGCTATTCAAAGTCTTTTGTGGTTCCATGCAAATTTTAGGATAGTTTAGGATTGTTTGTTTTGGCTCTGTGGTGGTATTTTGATAGGGACTGCATTAAATGTGTAGGTTGCTTTGGGTAATGTAGACACTTTAACAATATTTGTTCTTCCAATCCATGAGCGTAGAATGTCTTTCCATTTCTTTGTGTCATCTTCAATTTCTTTCATCAGTGTTGTATAGCTTTCAGAGTACAGGCTTTCACCTCTTTGGTTAGGTCTATTCCTAGGTATCTTATGGTTTTTGGTATAATTGTAAATAGGATTGATTCCTTCATTTCTCTTTCTGATGCTTCATTATTGGTATGTAGAAATGCAACAGATTTCTGTACATTGATTTTGCATCCTGTGACTTTACTGAATTTGTGTTATCAGTTCTAGCAGTTTTTTGGTGGAGTCTTCCAGATTTTCTATACAGAGTAACATGTCATCTGCAAATAGTGAAAGTTTGACTTCTTCCTTGCTGATTTGGATGTCTTTTATTTCTTTTTGTTGTCCAATTGCTGAGGCTAAGACTTCCAGTACTATGTTAAGTAACAGTGGTAGGAATGGACATTGCTGTCTTCTTCCTGAGCACAGAGGAAAAGCTTGCAGTTTTTCCCCATTGAGGATGATACCAGCTGTGGGGTTTTCATATCTGGGCTTTATTATGTTGAGGTATATTTCTGCTAAACATACTTTGTGGAGGATTTTTATCATGAAAGGATGATGTACTTTGTCAAATGCTTTTTCTGCATCTGTTGAAATGATCGTGTGGTTCTTAACCATTTACTAATGTGGTGCCTCACGCTGATTGATTTGCAAGTATTGAACCACCCTTGCAACCCAGGAATAAATCTCACTTGATTGTGGTGAATGATTTGTTTAAATGTATTGTTGGATTTGGTTTGCTAGTATTTTATTGAGAATTTTTGCATCCATGTTCATCAAGGATATTGGCCTGTTTTCTTTTTTAGTGAAGTCTTTATCTGGTTTTGGCATCACAGTAATGCTAGCCTCATAGAATGAATTTGGAAGTTTTCCATCCTTTTCTATTTCTTGGAATAGTTTGAGAAGAATAGGTAATAACTCTAAATGTTTGGTGAATTCCCCTGTGAAGCCATCTGGCCCTGGACTTTTGTTTGTTGAGAGATTTTTAATTACTGACTCAGTTTCTTTGCTGGTTATCTGCTCTGTTCAAGTTTTCTATTTCTTCCTGTTTTGGTTTTGGTAGTTTATATGTTTCTAGGAATCAGGTTACCTATGTAGTATAATTATCCAAAGAACTGACACTCAAGGTAAAATCTTAGCTAAAGAAAGTCAGCTAGAATGAGAATTTTATATAAAGGAGAATATCTTTGTTATCGAAGGGGAAATTAATTCTGATAAAATAGAAAGCTCCAGTATAGAAAAAGATGCAACTTAAAAATATCAGAAATAGGGATGGGACAGATCAGAGACTGGATCCCCTCATCCTTGAAGGCAAAGTCCAGCATTCCTTGGCTGCCTCCATAAGGAAAAAAAAGAAAAGCTCGAACTCTATACCTCTTAGTATGCCATCCTGCAGGAATGCAGAGAGAGGATGCTTACTGAAAGGAGGATGCTTACTACAAACACTGGTGAGGACAAGACCAAACCAGTCTGCGCCAAGGCAGACCCCAGGGCTGACCTTTCACTGACTTTCCTCCTCATTATAATACTAAAAACACGCCCAGGGGTGGAGATTTAACATGTTAATTAGACATGGGACACAGGAAGAAGCATGACCTTCAACTGCACAGGTGCTAAGAAATCCCTGCCTCTACATGCTTAGATGTCACCTTTCCCCCACCTAAGTGTGTTTAAAAACTTTCCCTGACCTCTCCTCGGGGGGTCAGCCTGAGGACACTCTCCTCTGCTCTGTCTCCCCTGTGCAGAGCAGAAGCCTGGATAAAGCCTTGCCTGAAACTCATATTTGGCCTTTGGTCAATTTCTATTGTTTAGGGAGCCTAAGGGCCTGGTTTGGGATCATATTTGGGGGGACACTGCTAGGACCCCAGAGGTTCTTTCTCTCCCATCCAGGAGGGAGTGTGGGACCCACGGGGGCAGCCAGAGGCAACCTCTTGGCAGCTGACTGACCATATGGGAACATTTCTTTCTGTCACTGCAGGAGGTAAGGCTGCCTCCCACGTCACGGGGTTCCCACTGCTCTCGTTCAGGCAATACTTTTCCCTTTTCCCTTCCCTCCCAATGTCTTCCTTCCTAAACTCCTAACCTCCCTCTTCTTTTCCATGCTTATTCCCCTCCTCATACTGTGGGCTGGCTGTGAGACAGCCGCGGCTTTACTCCCATCAGTCTGAGCAGACGTGCTCCCAGCGCAGTAACCGACCAGCAGAGGTGGGATCGCTGCCGCGTACCCACGGACTGGGTCGCCACAAGCTTTCCCCAAGGCCAGACTCGAGAGACCAGGGGATGTAGTGGCTGGAAATCTGATAGTCACAGGAAACACTTTTTTTTTTTTTTTAAAGATTTTATTTATTTATTCGGCAGAGATAGAGACAGCCAGCGAGAGAGGGAACACAAGCAGGGGAAGTGGGGAGAGGAAGAAGCAGGCTCATAGCGGAGGAGCCTGATGTGGGGCTCGATCCCATAACGCCGGGATCACGCCCTGAGCCGAAGGCAGACGGTTTACCGCTGTGCCATCCAGGCGCCCCTGGAAACACTTTTTTCTCTACTCTCTGAGTTGCCTGGATAGGCAAGTGCAGGAAGGCAGGTCGAGGCTCACTCCCTAGGCCTGATCACCTGGACTGTGGACAGCATACTTCTCTCCACTGGCCACGGTTTGGTTCCTTTGCCTGAATAGACATCTAGGTGGGATGGGTTAAAATGCATTTTTTTCTTTCTCCTTCTCCCTTACCCTCTTCCAGCTCCCTCTGCTTTGCCCACTGCCCACTTCCAACCTGGAGATTCCCTGTTTTGTTACCCTCTTTGAAACGCCTGGGTACTTCTCCAGCCTCTGTTCCCATCTGTGGGGAGAGGAGCTGTGGGCTTCCCTGTCTCCCCTCTAGTCAGATTTATCACGGATTAGATCTCGCTGTTGTCTCTGTGAAGACCACCTAAATAATACGTGGGCTCCCAGGGAAGCCATGCTTTAACATTCACCAAGGTCAAAATTACTGGACAAATCCTTAGAGCATGGGCTCTACTTCTGCCCCCAGCACACATTGTACATCTGCTTCGTTTAAAAAATAGCCAAAATGGAACATTAACATAAAACGTAAAACTTCCCCAAGTTCCCATGAGACTGAAGCCATGCAGCCTCGCACAGACTAGAATGTTAAGATAAGGTCTGCAACTTTCTGAAATGTCCTTTGTCCAATGATTTGTAACTTTTTTATGTTAACCCTGCACCAAACGTTCCTTCCCTGGAATACTTTCTGTGTGAAGACTGCACACCCCAAGCAGCTGTCCTAACTTGGGCTCAAATGGAACTCTTCTCCTTTTTCTTTAAAAATAAAAAAAAAAAAAAAAAAAAGTTTGTTCATTTTGTATCGACATTTCTTGGCCTAGTCAACAGTATAACAGAACAAATGGCCTTAGAACCCCTGGGGGGTCCTCTGGGACTTGGCATTTGGTGCCAGCACAAGCCCTTTGTGCCCCTCTGGCTTCTCAGCACCCCACCGATGTATGGATGAGTTTTCCTGATACCCAGACCCCCTCAATTTGAGGTGACGGTCCTTTCTATTCAAGCTGCTGTGGTTACTGGTCATGTTCTGTGGGTGGGAAGAACCTAGAGGGGCTAAACCTGACAGGTTGATTGTTTTCATTTGGCCTCATACTCATTGATGTTATTGATGTAAGGCTTGAGTCAATTTTCTGGCTAGAAATATGAATGACTACGTCGTTCAGCTCTGAAGAGAAATTACTCAGAAGTGACTCTGTACCAGTCTCTCCTTGAAGGAGGGGAATCTGTCTGGCTGAGAGGTACCTCATCTGTCTGTCTGTCTCTGGAATCTATATAAGGATAGGAGAACTTAATTCCATCCCATCTCAGAGCCCACTGTGGTGAATTCTGCGTGACATAGTTACAGTTAGGATCTGTATCTAAAAGGAAATGATGGTTTCATTGTAACACTGACTGGCCTATGTTGAGCTAAGAGAAAAGATGGCTACCAACTGGCTCTCTTGGAGCCCTTGCTCCCATTCAGTTGCCTTCAAATAGGGGGTTTGATTCTCTTAGCGTCTCAAGAAAACCATTTGATTTGGTAGGTGAAGCTTCAACTTTTGGGGAGGAACACATGCTAACAGGGATACTCTGGGCTTTATTTATAGTTCTTTCTGAACTTTTGCCAGGATGATGGGGGATACTCCTGTTTCCCCCTCAAAAAAAGTCCATTAGGACACATTTTAAATAAATGGTGCAGAGGAAAAGCCTGTCTTGCAGGTGGGAGAGACAGGAGGCAGAGAATAAGGAACGGTAGTCTAGACTTTAAATCTGCCTCTGGCCTTGCCTGCGGCGCCCCTGTCACCTCGGCAGCAGCATGAGTTGAGTACCAGCTCCTAGACCATCCCTGATGCCCCCAGCATTGGGCTGCCCCACGCTATTGGGCTACCTCCTCATGAGGTTCAAGCGAAAGCACTTCCCAGATGGACATGAATGGGTCCAGGGGAGACTTACGCCTCCCACTTCAGATCTCCCCCCCCAAGGAGCCCTCCCAGTAGCTCCCAGCAGCGAACAAATTGATGACTTTTTAGTGGACACAGACACAACACATTTGGTATTAAAACAAATTTAAGTTTGTTGCCTTAATTGAAAGAGGCAGGTGTTTAGAGTTACCAGCATGAAACATAACACTCGTAATCTACCAAGGTTGATAAAAGGTCAAATAAACTCGTGTTACCTCTGATGCAATTTGTCAACGAAAAGATGACTTTACATGATGGCTCATTTTTGTCTGTCTCTCCAAGTTTTCATAGGTAAGTATTAAGAACAAGTAGGTTGAAGAAGGAAAAAGGTGTATAGCTTGCACAATCTTTTGTAACCAAAAACTCTGAGGTTTTACCAAGTTAAATGACAAACTGGGTTAAGTTCGTTAGATATCTAAGTCTTTTCCAAATAAGATAGACTATTAGAGCGTTGATTATTGAACATAGGTTTCTCTACTTAGGCTTTTTTTTTTTNTTGGGTTTTTTTTTTTTTTTTTTTTTTGGCTTTGGCTTATTATAAACTAAAGGTAAATTTAGGTATGCTAGTAAGCATGTCTTATGCTTTATTGAAAGCTGTACAAAAAAAAAACCACCCCACATTTCTAAAAATTATGAACAGCATGCATAAATTTCCAGTCTAAAGAATTCTGATGTAACAATAGCTGACTGCTTAGTTTTTACTAGAAACCGAGGTTTCTAAGGATTAGAAATCTGATAAATGGAATTGATACTACTATAAATGATAAGGAAAACAACTCTGTATGCAAGGAAAGTAAGATATGTTGTTGATAAGAAAGGTATGAGAAATGAAAATATATTTCTGTTGAGGGAAGAGAAAATAATTTTGTCCTAAAATGAGACTGGTTATTTAGAGAGAGAAAGCTTAGGACAGAATCTAAATTAAAAAAAAAAAAAATTAGAAAACTCGTGAAAAGAGAATCTTTAGAAAAGAATTTTATGCATTGTAAGGACTAAGACTAAGATAAATGAGTTTTAAAAGCACCCTAGTGGGATGCCTGGGTGGCTCAGTCGGTTAAGCATCTGACCCTTGATTTCAGTTCAGGTCATGATCTCAGGGTCCTGGGATCCAGCCCTGGGTTGGGCTCCCTGCTCAGTGAGGACTCTGCTTCTCCCTCTGCCCCTCCCCCTCCTCGTGCTCTCTCTCTCTCAAGTAAATATATAAAATCTTTTTAAAAAATAAAAATAAATTTAAAAAGTACCCTGGTATAAGATTAAAAATTGGCTTTTCTCTGTTAAAAAAAAAACCCACAAAAACCAAAGCTTTCTTAGTTTGTTGTTCTGCACTTTGTAAGAAATTGTAAACAAGATTTTCTTTATGTGTCTGGAAAAACAGAGTTTCTCCTTTATCAGGTCTTTGATTACTTAATAAGGTTAAATCTCCTCAATTCCAAGAGCTAAGTTTTGCCAACAACTATGTAACATCTAGCAATTGCACTACGAGGTATTTACCCAGAGAATAAAAAAGTACTAACTCAAAGGGATGCATGCACCCCAATGTTTATAGCAGCATTATCAACAACAGCCAAACTATGGAAACAACCCAAGCGTCCACTGGCTGATGAGTGGATAAAGATGTGGTATATATACAATGAAATATTACTCAGTCATATAAAGGGAATGTATTTGTCTTTAGAATCTTTTATTGCCACCTTGGTTAAGTAGATAAGAAAGTTTTGAGTTTTATAATGATCTGTGATCCTATTTAGGCATGTGCCTTAAAACCTTCTGTTTTGGGGCGCCTGGGTGGCACAGCGGTTGGGCGTCTGCCTTCAGCTCAGGGCGTGATCCCGGCATTATGGGATCGAGCCCCACATCAGGCTCCTCTGCTATGAGCCTGCTTCTTCCTCTCCCACTCCCCCTGCTTGTGTTCCCTCTCTCACTGGCTGTCTCTATCTCTGTCAAATAAATAAATAAAATCTTAAAAAAAAAAAAAAAACCTTCTGTTTTTTTTTTTTTCTTTTAAACAAACTTCCTGAGACTGAAATTCTAAATAGTCCTTTTTGTAATTAGGCTTGCTAACTGTTCCAGAAAGTATGTGAAATTCTTAAAGTTTTAATATGTTCTGTTATAATGTCATCAAGTATAATTCTAATTATTAAAATGTTGTATGTCCCAGAAATAACTAGATTTCCTTGTCAACTGCATTATAATGAGCTCTCATCAGATTTTTAACCTTGTCTATGTTTGAGCCTTTTGTCATTTGTAGTTATTGCTCTGATGCTCTTGAAAATGTGTTTCATCTTCAAGGAGATACAGATTTATCTTTAAGATCATAAAACTAAATGGGGTAAGAATTTCCAGAACAAATGGGAAAACTACATTCACGCAGAATAAGAATTAATAATGTGGGGCTAAATAAATGAAGAAAGAGGACTATAGTTTTTATGACTCTTCTGTAAAACATGGTTGGTTCTCTAATGTTCACTCTTCCAGGTTTAAGGAAACTCTTTCCCTTCAGATATCTATGACTTACCAACATATGTTAAAATATTCCTTTGTGAGCAAACGGGAGCATTTCTCTTTTCTCCCTACCTGAACCCTCCAGAATTCAGAGACTTCCAGGGAGTATTCTTTCTTTCACGACAATTGCAACGGCTTGCATAAGTTCAATAAGAATCTGTTCTCTTTGTAACAGACACCACTGGAAACATGGGTTATCTTACCAAGGCTTTGACTGGAATGTCATATTTGAGAGACACATACATAACATAGATACGACCAGACAGCTTAAAGGAACTAAGGCTGACTTTATGGAGTCAATAGAGACCCCTGGAAATGTTGGCCTGATACCTTGCTTACAGAGTTCCCAGCAGTAAAGGATGTCACTTCCTGGCAGGTGCAGGAAATCTCAGGACACATTGGGGATCTTGAGAAATCTATGGGTATTGCAGGCAAATCTGACGGCAATGTTTTGACTTGGCCTCTAGCCTTCAGAAGCTGTTAAAAGTTCAATCTAAAATTCCTTATAAAAAGTTCCAGCAAATCAGATTTAAAAACAAACAAATAAGGGGCACCTGGGTGGCTCAGTCAGTGAAGCGTCTGACTCTTGATTTCAGCTCAGGTCACGATCTCAGGGTCGTGAAATTGAGCCCCATGTTGGCTCCATGCTGGGTGTGGAGCTTACTTAAGTTTCTCTCTTCCCCCTCCCTCTGCCCACACCCCCCCTTAAAAAATAACCAAACATACAAACAAACCTATATGGTCAGTCACTATTCTTGCTGTGTTTATGTAACTAAGCAGGCCAAGTTTGTGAAAACTGTACTTCTTTTACAAACAAATGAGTCTTAATTTGACTCTTTGACAAAAGTGAGGGTACCTTTAGAGAGAAAGATTGCATTTCAATATCACAGCTTTATGAATGTTAGATTCTGGTCTGATAGCCTTTAAATGTTTGTTGTTTGCCTATAAAACTGGGCTTGGATCCTAAATTGTTCTGGTCTCCTCGAACATCCAGCTATGACTCTCCAAGCTGAGGCCTCCCATTTTCTTTCATTTTCTTGACTTGGAGTATTCAGAACTGGAACTAAAACTGTCCTTTTTCCTCAAGGCCTGCAAACGGATGCTGGACACCTTGAGTTAAACTGCAGGGAAATGGCCACAATGGCCCATGTGTACACAATCTTCGTGTCTGTGACTCGGTAGGGGTAATAAAACTCTTCCATGGACAGATGATTATTTAAACAGCTGGACAACGGGACAGACTCCCCGACAATTGTGTAAGTCCGCTATCACCAAGGTCCAGATCAGCGATGGGTCTGCTGATTGCCAAAAGAGTCCGCTTGGTTGGTTGTTTCCTTGCGAGGACTAGCCGGGGAAATAATTTACAACAATGCTGTCATACAAAATGTCACAGCCACTGTGTCCAGGGTGGCTGAAACAGGCAAAGATTTTAAACTTGTAACAAAAATCACTGGATTCCCTGGCTTCCACCGTCTTAGAACACCAATTTGCCTTGGATAATATACCAGCTAAACAAAGAGGGATATGTGCAGTTACAAATACATCTGGTTGTTTCTTCATTAATGTTTCTGGAGACGCGGAACAAAGGGCTGACATCATTTTCCAGCAGGCTACTTGGCTACATAATTTTAACAATGTCACCGCTCAGACCATCTGGGATTCCATTAATGGTATCTACCAAATGCTACTTGTTTCTTGCCTTTCCTTGGACCCTTAGTGGCCATTTTATTGCTGTTACTTTTGGGGCTCTGTCTTTTTAATCTCCTGGTAATCTTGGTGTCTTCCAGACTTCAGCAATTCCAAGTCAAGATAACGATTCAAGCAAGGATTCCAATCTATACCAGTAAGGAGGATCCGAGTCCCTATAAATCATTTTTACACCTCTAGGGTAGGATAGGGACGACAGGCCCTGTTCCTCAGGAAGCAGTTTCAGAAGATGAGACCTTTGGCTCCTTCTGCTTGGGAATAAGGAGGGTAAAATCTCTCAGAGAGGAATGAGATAGAGCAGGGACTGGACTCAGATCCCCTCAGCCCTGCCCACAACATCCGGTGTTCCCTGGCTGCTTCTAAAAGGGGGGGGGGGATGCAAACTCTGTGCCTCTTGGTAGCATAACTTGCCGGAATGCAGAGGGGGGATGTTTACGACAAAGATTGGCGAAGATGACCTGTCTGCCCCAAGGCTGACCCCAGGGCTGACCTTTCACTGACTTTCCTCCTCATTATAATACTAAAAACACCCCAGGGGTGGAGATTTAACATGTTAATTAGACATGGGACACAAGAAGAAGCATGACCTTTAACTGCACACGTGCTAATAAATCCCTGCCTCTACATGCTTAGATGTCACCCTTCCCCCACCTAAGTGTCTTTAGAAAACTCTCCCTGACCTCTCCTCGGGGGGTCAGCCTGCGGACACTCTCTGCTCTGTCTCCCCTGTGCAGAGCAGAAGCCTGGGTAAAGCCGTGCCTGAAACTCCCATTTGTCCTGTTGTCAATTTCTACTGGGCCCCCCTGGTATGACGGACAGCAGACAAGCCTTTGGAGCGGATGGGCCTGTGCTCACCTCTTGGTTTCTCCACACTTTTCTTTGTGACTTGGTTTCCTTACATTTAAAATGGGAAAAATATGTCCCTTCCAGAGCTGCAGGATGAAATTAGTTTCTCAGCAGGAGAAATGTTAGTACCCCTTTTTTTTCTACATCAATGAGAAAGGATGGGGTGAAACAGTCAAGAAAAACATCAGGCAAAGGCCTTTTGTGTTTTGTTTTTGCCTTTTTTGTGGCCTAATTTTTCTTTAACAAATAACAATAATTTCTCTGATTAGGAAAATAGCACATTCGTTGCAGAAGATTAAGAAAATACAGCAAAATATATTTTTTGAATCACTAGTAATTCTACCACCCAGAGATAAATACTATTAATGTTTTTGTGTTTGTCCTAAGCATGGCTGCATGGAAACATCTTTCTTTCTTTTTATAAATTTTTTGCTCTTATTTTTTAAAGGTTCTTCAGAAGTTTTGAAATTTCTCTTATTTTAAAAATATTGTTCAAAAACATAACTTAATGGTTATATAATATTTCTCTATATTGATGTACCATATTTTACTTAGTCCTATTTTTGGGCAGTTAGACTGTTTCCAAGTTTTCTCGAAATAGAAATTCTGCATGGTAATCTTGCACACAAATTTTGGTGCACATCTGTTGATGTCTTTAGGATAAATTTCTAGGAGTGGAATGAGTAATTCTGAGGGTTGTTAAGTGGTCCTGACACCTTACTAAATCAC
Organism: Ailuropoda melanoleuca; assembly: GCF_002007445.2. Lineage (NCBI taxonomy): Eukaryota > Metazoa > Chordata > Mammalia > Carnivora > Ursidae > Ailuropoda > Ailuropoda melanoleuca. The sequence continues at coordinate 67,876,575 of NC_048221.1, read as the reverse complement.
CCTTCTGAAAGATTGTAACAATTGATGAATGATAAGTTTTGTACCATCTGGTCTCAGAACTGAATGATCAGCTACATTTTGAAAGTAATAGATTGAGAATTGATGGATTGTAGCTACATATGGGGGTTCTATTTATCTTTCTATGAAGCTCCCTATGTGATTTTCCACATTTTGTAATTAGGATTCAGAGTTGCAGAAATTTGGGAGTAAGCCAGATAATTTCCGGAGAAGAGACTGGCATGGGCCTGGAAGACGGGAAACATTTGTCAGTCCTGGAGATCAAACACAATCAAGTACTAAGACTGAGGAAGGTCCATACAATTGGGAAGATGCTGGGTCAGCCCCAAGTTTTAAAGGGGAACTTGCACTAGACTCGACTTCCGCACTTGGCGGACAAGGCTTCTGGCTGCCTGCCAATTAGGAGCAGCTAGGAACAGAGCCGCAGGAGAAACAGTAAGCCAAAGTGGGGGCTGGGAGACAGGGGCAAGGGGCTGGAGGAGAGGGGCCAAGGAAGGGGAAAAGCTGCAAGAAGGAGGGGCTGGGTCTGTGATGGGCCAGCTGGACACCCCGCTGCAGCCAGAGCAGCAACCTGCTGGAGACGAATCACAGAACTTTCCAGAAAAGGCAAGCGTTCTCCCGTGCAATCTATGAGGATAGTTCTGCGGGTGCCTAGAACTGTCAGGAGGATGTCACTGACCGATGTGGGGAACACCCAGGAGGCAGTGTTACATCCTAAGTTTGGCCTGAGCCAGCAGCTGCTACCGCCAACAGCAGGCTGTAGGTTATGTGAAGATTCAACAGTAGAATTAGGAATTTGGAGATGATATGGAAATAAAGAATTAATTTATATTTATTTAAACTAGAGATATGCACAAAACACAAGTCCTGGAGAATTAGAGTGCCTAAAAAATTGCCATTGATTTTGATAACTTAAGGAGCATTAGCAAGGTAACTAAATAAGAAACTGGTGAAAATAATTCTCGGGTGGGGGATGGGTGAAACAGGTGAAGGGGATTAAGAGGTAAAAACTTCCAATTATAAAATAAGCAAGTCATGGGGATGAAAAGTACAGCATAGGGAATATAGTCAATAATATTGTAATAACTTGGTGGGGTGACGGATGGTAACTACACTTAGATTGGGCTGCACACTCCCTACGTAATTGTTGAATCATGTTGTACACCTGAAACTAATAAAATGTGGTATGCCAACTATACTTCAATTAAAAAGAAAAAAAGAAAAGAATTCTCAGAATCGTCACAAAGGAAAATATCTAATCCTAATAATTATGGATCCCCTGGCCTTGGGCTCAGGAGCTAGGGCAGGCCCACTGGGGGTTCACGCGGAGCTTGGGCAGGAAGGCGGCTGGCTAACTCCCAGCAAGGGTCCTTTGAAGGACCCCAGTGGAGGAGTCTGGGCACTCTGAAATACCCTCACTCTGGCCTCCAGATCCACAGTCTCAGCGGGCATGTTCTTGCTGGGCACAGGTATGGGCTCCCTCAAATCCCTCTACACTGCTCTTTGGAGACCTGGCCCTGTTTTCCAAAAAATTGTGGATCCCTTACTACCCAACCCACCCCAGGAATAAACACAAAATGCTTTTCACTTCCTTTGGGAATAACAAATCCTGCCAGACTGATAAAGCTTTACTGGTTCTAAGTTTGGTAAATCAAAGGCTATCGTTTATATGATATATCTTAACTTCAGCAAAGGGTCTAAACTTATCCCACATAAACCGTTCAACAAGCAGAAAAATATGGCTAAAACGTCCATATTAGAAAACACACAGTGTTTTCAAAGGCTGGTCTTGACCCAGTATATCCTAAAATTTCTTCAGTGATGGTACAAGATGGTGCATATGAATAAATGAATCTAAGAGATAACCCAGTATGGGGATAGAACCTTCTAGCACACTAACTTGCCACCTAAGGTGGGAGACAAAGACTTGGAAATCAATAGTCACAGATATATGGAATGGGGTTTGATAACATCAGGTACAATAAAGAACTTGTGTTGTAAGCAAATAAAAAATTGGGTGAATACATAGTAGAGTAAAACTTCCACTTTCTGGAGTCTCCAAGAACTAGTCAGTCCAGAAAGCCAAGTTTCCAGCGATTGAGATATCTTTAAGCATAAATTTTAGTTTTTATCTATTTTTAATGGAAAATTTTCAAAAAGCTATCATTCACTCTGTTTTTAAAGAATGAGCATAATGTAGCCTTTTCTTGATGATGCATTAATTTATGATTAATTTCAATTCAATACATAGTTCCAGGGCATCTTTACTTTGTGCCAAGTACTGTATATTGAGTTTTAACTGTTTTTTATTTACTTTAAAACCAGATTTTTGAAAACATGCTGCTAAGGGAAAGAAGCCAGCCACAAAGGACCACACAGTGTGTGACTCCATTCAAATGAAATGTTCAGAAGAGGCAAATCAGCAAAGACAGAAAGTAGGTGGGTAACTAACTGCCTAAAAGCTAGAGGGGGTGAGTGGGGGGCATCCGGGCATGATGGCTCAGGGGCACAGGGTTCTTTTGGGGACAGTGATGATGTTCTAATACGTCACAGCTCTGTGGCTGTATTAAAAGCCATCGCACTGTACACTTTAAATGAGAAAATTCTGTAGTATGTGAAGTAGGCCATTAAAAACAACAACAGGTTGTCAACATTCAGAGAGCAGGAAGAGGCACCTGAGCGAGGATGGGGGGAGGGCGGCTTAGGGGGAGGGAGGCCTAGGCCGAGGGCTGGGGAGGAGCCGGAGATGCCAAGCTCCTCCTCAGTGTCTGCCGGGGACTACTGTGCCCTCTCCTCTCCCTCCTGTCCTCCTGTCTGCCCGTGACACGTTCTGTGGCAGCCGCTGCCTGTGATCCACTGTGGTTCTGGAAACCACAGAGCTTCAAGGCCAGGCTCAGTAGTCAGAAAGACCTGGGTTGAAGGACGGGGATGTGACACCATCGGTGTGACTGTGGGCAAGTTCTTTACCTTCCCCAAGCCCCAGTTCCTTTATCTGCAAAACACTGATGATAATATCTACCTCATAGCCTTGTAATAAGGATGAAATGAGATAAAGCTCGGAATGTGGCCACTTTGTGTCTGACTCATCGTAAGTAAGTGTTCAAAAGAACTTCATGTCTGGGAAGTGAGTGTCACTCCCGAGAAGCCGGTCCTCAGACTGTGACTTTGGTGGCACTCATTCTGGCTCTTGGGCTGTTTAGACGGTAAGGACGTCTGTGTCCATGGATATTCCTGCCAGGTGCCGTGTTACCGAATTACCAGCTTTCCCGAACATAGTAGAAAAGGAACACGCATTAGTTGAGCGTGACTATGTGCCAGGTGCTTGACCTTCAGGATCTCATTTAGTCCTTGTAATAACGGATCCATGCTGTAGATGGGGAAACTGAGGCTCCCACAGCTCATCCTGACCACGGTGCTACTGAACGCTTTTACAGTGTGCTGTGGTCGAGTACTAACTCTTTACTCCTGACGAACCCTGTGGGGTCGCCTGATACGGTGATTTATATGAAACACAGGTGTGGTCCCTGTCCCCACCTCTGGAAGATTTACCCAAACCCTCAGAACTTCCTGTGTGGAGAAGGAGAAGCGTCTTTTGTTATGTTAATGAGCTGCGTTTCTGGGCCATACCGGAGGGCAGAAGAGCCAACCAGATTAGAGGGGTGGAACCTTAAGTCCCACCCCCTGACTTCCCGGCGCAGAAGGGGCTGCAGGTTGAATCAGTTGGCGGTGGCCAATGACTTAATCAGTCGTGCTTATGGAATGAAGCCTCTACAAAGCCCCAAAAGGACTGGGTTCAGAGAGCTCGCAGTGTGGTGAACCCTAGAGGCTCCAGGAGCATGAAGCACCTTCCCAACCCTCTCCCTCGGCACCCCTTCCACCTGCCTGTTCCTTTGATAATAAACCAGTGATCAAGTGAGTAAAATGTTTCTGAGTTCTGTGAACTGCTCTAGCAAAATAATCGAACATGAGAAGGAGGTCATGGAACTTTGATTTAGAGCCAGTTGGTCAGAAGCAAAGGTAACAACCTGGGCTTGCCACTGGCATCTCCACTGCGGGGTGGGAAGTCTCAGAGGACTGCACCCTTTACCCGTGGAACCCAAGGCTCTCTCCAGGGACACCGTGTCACGATCGAGTTGAATTGTAGGACACCCAGCTGGTGTCAGAGCATTACTTGTTGTAGGTGTGGGGGAAGGGCCCCCCCACATCAAAACTGGTCTCAGAATACCAAAAGAAGGAGTTATCATCATTATCCCATTTTACATATGAGGAAACTGAGGCACAGAAAGAATGAACTTGCCCAGGGTCACGTATATTAAATTGCAGATCTGGGACACAAACAGAAATCAGATTCCAAAGCCTGTGTCTCTTCCATGTCTGCGCTGTCCAGTAAGAACACAGCAGAAGGTCCTAGTGGTGCCCGTATCTAACAGGAAGACCTGCTTCAAAAGGCACAGTGGATGGGATGCTGCACAAATGAAGAGGACAGTCCCTACCTTCAGTCCGGGAGTTGGCTCTTAGGTGGGCACTGAGGAGGCTTCACCAGGCTCTTCTAGACCTTTCTACCTGAGAATACATACAGAGAGTACCAATTTTTTAGCTGAAGGCCACTTCCAGTTTTGGGTTTGTCAAAGGGTTCTTAACAGTTGTTAGCCATCGCAAGGCTGCTGGGTGGCTGAGTTTCTGATATTTTTCTAGCATGTTTGTTGTTGCTGTTTCTCACGTGGTTTTGACAGCAGAGAGGAAATTCCTGGGGGCCTTGAGAGGCTAAGTGAACTCTAAGGCCTCACCTACCTCCCCACCCTCTGCTCGACAGCCCAGGTTAGTCTTAAAGGTTTGTATGCAGAGTACGAGGAAAGAGGTCAGGACTCCCATTAGATCCTTTAATCTCCTATTCTTCAGTCCACTCTAAATGGGCAAGGAACAGTCTTTCATCTGCTGCCTCTGCTCTGTTTGGTTAACCCAATGTGGGTGACCTCTAGCATCTGGACCGGGGCAGTTTTCTTACTTGTAGGCCTCCCACAATAAGATGGCTAGTGGCCAGCTGTTCCCACTCTCTGCGGAGCCAGCAATCCAGGCAATAGGTTTGCACCTTTCACCTGCTCCTTAAACCATCTGGACTAATCCTCCTTGCCCGTTCCTGCTTCTAGGCCAGGCCCATTTGACAAGGCTGTCCATAGCCTAATGATAACTGCACTTAATTGGTTTAACTTTGGGGTGGAGGGGTGGGTTTGGTGGAATATGTTTAAAAATGTTTTTTCCTGGCAATATGGCTAGATGAATACACTTATAATACCAAGATCCCTTCCCAAAATGTGTTTTCTCCAGACTGAGGACTATTTTGCTGGGGTTCAGTGACCCTGGCTAGAGGAAGAAATTCCCACAAAGCAAATCACTATTAGAGCTTTTTTTTTTCTTGTGTTCTTTCCAGCCACAGATGTGTAATATTAAAAAAAAAAAATCACTATATTTACTCAAGAGAAGACAGTGCCCCAGCTGATTGCTGCAGGGGCAGAACTCAGGGTGTGGGGGGGGGGAGCTGGTCCTCTTGAGCCTCTCTCCCACCCTCCACCAGAGGCGTCTCCAGGTCTCCCACTGCAAGAAGAGACTCCAATTCCTCTCGTTAGGATGGGGTGGTCCAGACTGAGGAGACAACCGGAGGTGGCCCGAGGGAGCACCTGGCAGCAGCTAATATTTGACTCCTGCATCACGGGACCGCACTTCAAAGGGCTTCCGAGAAGAACAGTGACCACCTGGGACCCGGGATGGCAGTTGCAAACAGGTCCTGGCAACAAGGCAGGTGCAAGGCATGGCCTTGGGTGGGTGGGTGGGGACACGACAGATGGGCCCCTCTGCTCCCCCGTATCTCCTCTCTTTCAAAGGCGGCTGATGAGGTTCAAAGTACCGCTCAACTTGGCTTCTGCTTTCCTGGGCTGGGTCACTGCCATGATCAGGGTAATATAGGGAGCTGCTCACAGTTCCTTACACTTCAATAATCCCCAAAGCACAGCTGCCAAGATCAGGTTTTAAGAGAGAGATCTCTATGAGGCCAAGCCTGTTTGGGGACCCCTTAGAAGCAGAGGTGAGTGGGGGACACACTATGAGGACGTCGAGGACGGTCCAAGGACCGGGGCACAGATGGTGTATAAGTCTGCCCAGGCTGCCCTTACAGTGGCCATAGACAGGGACTTACACACAGAAATTCATTTTCTCCAATTCTGGAGGCTAGAAGTCCAAGATCAAGGTGCCAGCAGGTTTGCTTTCTTCTGAGGCCTCTCTCCTTGGCTCGCACACGGTCGTCCCTCTGTCTGGGATGTTTGTTTCCTAATCCCCTCTTCTCACAAAGACGTCACTGGGCTCTTCGTGTTGTCTCTGATTCCTTCATCATGGAGCCAAGATTCAAAGGGCTTCCAGGGAAGAATGGTGTCCACCTGGGGCTGGGTGCAGCTGTTGTAAACAGGCCCTGGGAACAGGGCAGGTACGTAACAATCCCATTTTCACCTAATTGTCTCTCTAAAGGCCTTGCCTCCAAAGTCATTCAGACTCTGAGGGCCTGAGGGTTTGAACTTCAACATATGAATTCTGAGGGGGACACCATTCGGCCTTTAATAGATGATGAAGAGGACAAACTCCAGACATAGCCTCCTTCTCCAGCTTGTGGCAAACATCAGGGTCACATGGCCCTGCGAAGAATTTCCTGGAAAATGGGTCCATTCTTCCATCCAAGAAGATGTCCTAGGCCCGAGGTGCCCTGGAGAGCACGGGCAGTTGCTGTGGGCTCAGGGGCTGGCCTACCCTGGAGGGCCAGGCTGCTGGAAGGGGTTCACTTTTGTCTGAACAGGAGACCCACTGAGGAAACAGAGGCCCCTTCCCTGCTCCACAGTTATGAAGCATACGTACGGGAGAATCAAACTCCATGCTAATTTAATAGTTATTAATAATTGATAACATCCATTCCTCAAGGATTGTTTGCACAGTGCACGGAGGCTTGAGAATTAGTGATAATGAAATTTTAGCATTAAGATAAAACTGGGTTAACAGTTTTCCTGCCTTCTTTTAAAATGTGTGTATATATAAAATATTCATTTTGAGTTATAAACTAATAAACAAAGATGTCCCCCCTAGGCTCCAATGTGTGAAAATCTAATGTGAAATTGTAAATCAAGAAAGAGTAATAAAGAAATTATAAGAAAATGATCATTTGGTACACAATGAATAAATTATTAGAGTAATAGGTCAACATGAAAAATAAGGATAAGACAGGAAGGGAAGGGGCTGGATTTTCTCCTGCTCTGTCGTCTGTGTTTGTAGACGATTGGCAGGTTTCACCCTTACCTCCACGGGCATTCACTGGGCAGCTATGATCTGACAGATGCTGGGCGGGTCTCCCCATAGTCGGGAGATGGGTTCCACACGTGGTCCTCACGCACCTTCCTGCACTCCTCTTTTCTTCTAGAGCAATTCCATGAATGCCGGATGAAAAAAAGGTAAAATGCAAATGTTTTTGGTCCTTAGGCCAATGGTGGTGGATGCGTGCAGTCTACCTGTCTTGCCTCTGGTGGCTCTTCCTACCCAGTCTCTAAATGTTGGTGTCCCTCAGGGTTTTTCCTAGAGCTTCTGCTCCCCTCTATCTACAACCCATTCCAAGTTGGTTTCTTCCCTTCTCATGGCCTTACAAAATGTTGACACGGACAACTCCCGATCTATATGTCAAGCCGGGAGCCTCTTCAGAGCCCCAGACTCACAGATGTCTCTCCAGGACATTTCCACTTCAATTCACTCAATTCTCAAGGCTCCTCAAACTCCTCCCCTCTATCCACCATGCCTCCTTCTGTCTCGGTAAATGGCAATACAGCCACTCACCTAATCAAGACCAAACCCCACGAGGCATCCTTAATTTCTCTCCTTCCCTTGCCCCCATATCCAACTCAGTAGGGAGTTCTTTCAGTTCTACCTTCAGAATCCATTTGGAGTATGACTGCATCTATCCAGCTCCTCGATTACCACACTGGGTCTGGTCAGCATCATTTCTGGATGACATTTGTACAGTTACCTCCCAATGGGTCTTCCCACCGTCGCTTTGCCTGCCCAACCAGCAACTAGAGTGATTTAGAAACAAACATCTGGTCATGTAATGCCACTTCGGCCCCTTAGTCTGCATAAAATCCTTCAGTGGGTTTCTGTTGTGCTTAGATTAATATCCAAGCTTCTTATTGTATCCCCTAGGCCTTGACTGAGCATGCCCCACTCCCCTCTCCAGTCCCATCTTGAACCATTCTCATGTCTCTTTCAACATTCTGGCCAGATTGGCCTCCAATGGTCCCCTAGGACTTTTCTACTGTACCTGAAATTTCTGGATTGGCAGTCTCAGAATTGTCTGGAACTTGTTAGAACTCTCAAGTTCTACTCCAGACATCCTGAACCAGAGTCAGGATTTCTATGAGCTATCTGGGTGACTTGTATGCAAATTAAAGTTTGATAATCACTGCTATAGACTAGAATACAACAAACACTTTCTATCTCAGTGCCTTTGCACATACTGGTCTTCAAATGGCTCGTTCTTGGAATATCTCCGGAAATGGATGTAACAAACCATAGCTGCTTCTAGAGAGAGAAACTTGGAGTCTGGCATCAGGAATGGGAGGGGGAGTTACTTTTTATAAAATACTTTTACTCACCTTCTAAGTTTAAAAAGACCATTTAAATGGATTTCTCCTTTCCAATCTTCAGTTCTGTTTATGACCATCACTCTATTAAAAGTAAACCTCCAATTACTTGGTGTCACAGCATCCTTCTATTTCCTTCATAGTGCCTGCCACAATTCTGTATTTATGTGTCTTCCTATCGCTTGTCTTCCTCCCCAGAATGCAGGGAGGAATGTGTCTGTCTGAGTCACCACCATATGTCCACTGTCTTCGGTTCTGTGTCCGCTCATGGCAGCTCTCGGATTCTTTCAAAAGGGGCTGCTCTGAAGTCTTACATCAGATACTCCCCCTGCCCCTGACACCTCTCCACTGCAGTCAGCCTCATCATTTTCTGTCAGCACTCCAGTGTCATTCCTCCTGACAGCCTTGGGTCCCTTGCCTGCTCTCTGTCTGCCTCCCTTCTCTTGTCTCACAGCCTCTCCGGTTTGGATCTCTGGTTCCATGCTTCTCTTTTCCTCTCCTCCCTCACACCCAGCCCTTGACTTCAGCCCCAGTGACATGCAAGAATGAAGGTCACCAGGAAAAAGTCCTCACTTCTTGGCCCTGAAGCCCACAAACCCGTCTCTGTTTGCTGCCACCAATGCTTGCCAAGATGACAACGCGACTGTCCATTGAGGGCTCTCATGTCAGAGCCCCGTGGTGTCCTGGTGAATGCCTAACACCAGGCTCTCTGGGAATAGAGAAAGCTCTGGTTTGTACAGTCCACTGATTTCTGTGGTGTAAATACTACCATCAAGGCCAATTACGAGCTACCAATGCGGTATCACTAAGCGCAGAGTTCGAAGACAGGCGTGGAAGTGTGTCATTGTCGCGAGCATTTTTACCGTATGGACTTCATCGAGATACACAGCCTCACGAGACCAGCCGTTAGTAAAATGTAGTTTAATAGTTAGGAAGAGATGAGTTTTGAATATTTATTACCATTTCTAAATGTAATTTATTTAACTAAGTTTACATAATTTTTAATACTGACTGTACTTGACACCTGGCTCACAAAGTCCTGAAACTTCAACATTCAGCTCCTGCTGCCCGTCACCCTCACTGCCCACTTTTTTACCTCCCGTTCGGTTCTCCAGCTACCAGTCTGGCTCTGCTACTTATATTTATGGGTTTATTATATAGGATACACATCAAGAACAGCCAAAAGGGAGAAGTAGGTAGGGCAAAGTGCGGGGAAGGGGGTGCTTTTTCCAGGCACACCACCCTCCAGCACCTTGATGGGTTCTCTCACCCAGAAGCTCTCCAAACCCAGTTGTTTAGGGTTTTTATGGGAGTTCTGTTTTGTAACCATGATTGAATCATTGGCTGTTGGTGACTGAACTCACTCTCCCATCCCTCAGCCCTCCCTGGAGGGCTGCACGGTTCATTCCTCTGGCAACTGGCCCCCACCTTCCAAGAGTCCCTTCATTAGCATGAACTCAAGTATAGTTGAAAGGGACTACGAAGGACAGCACAAGACTCTCCTCTCACCCATAGCAGGAAATTATAGGGTTTTAGAGCTTTTGCACCAGAAACCAGGACAAAGACCAAATATGTATCTCTTACTATATCACAGCATCACAGGGGCTACTCCAGAAAGACCAGACTTGCGTGTGGGGAAGGTGTCTAGATCTGCTGCAGGTGCCGGGAAGGCAGATGCGGTTTGGAGCAGCAGTCTGGGGTTGGAGACACAGAGCTGGGAGTCATTAGCATATGGATGACAGTGACATCTTGTAGATTGAAACAAAAACTCTGCAGTGATATTTCATGGATTTTAGAATAAACTTTGAACTCCTGAACATTCTTTCCCACAGGGACCCTTCGCCCCTCAGCTAATTCTTACCCCTGGTTTGGGTCTTCATGCAATCCCCACAGACATGGCGTCGGCCCTCCGCCTCCCCTGAGTCAGGGTCAGGGACGCCTCTCCCGCCTGCTCTGTCTCTACACAGGGTCCTCTGTCTCTACAGCAGTCGTTACATGGTCACGGCACAGGAGGGCCATGCTGTCTCTGCTGTGGGACCTGACTTTTCCTCCATGTCTCCCCCAGAGCATATCCAGTCCCTGGCTCATGATGGATGGTCAGTACATCTTGTCCACAGAAGCCGTTAAGAAATGAGCCTTCTGAGGCCATGAGCCAGCCTCAAAGAATGCAAATCCCGATGTTGTTGGTGTTGGAAGCATCTGGTCACTGGAGTCCCTCCAGTCTCTCCTGGGTGCTGGAGATTGTGTGCTCAGGGAGGCCTGAGGACTTTCGGAGGTGCCAGGCTCTCAGAGATGCCAGGAACATGGTATTATTTGTTCCCTCACAGTCAACCTCCCCTTTTCCGGACACATTTCGAACCTGTCTCGAAAGCCTGACCACTCCATGAAACCTTCCCTGCCCACCTTGGGGAAATACACAGTGGCCACCGCCTGCCTCTCACTCGCTGCTCTCACGCGTATTTCCTTTAGAGCTCAAGCTCTAATTGTTTTTTTTTTTTTAAGATTTTATTTATTTGATCTAAGGAGAGAGAGAGAGAGAGCACACATGAGTGGGGGGAGGGGCAGAGGGAGGAGGAGACTCCCCTCTGAATGGGGAGCCCAACATGGGGCTCGATCCCAGGACCCCAGGATCACAACCTGAACTGAAGGCAGACGCTTAAACGACTGAGCCACCCAGACACCCCTCAAGCTCTAATTTCTTCTTATTTTTATATGGTGCGTCCATTTCCAGCTTGGTTACACCCAACAAAGGGCTGATCGGCCTCCTCATGGAAGTGTCTCGGCTGGTGGGTTGTAAACTGCTCCGGCAGGAAGGCCAGGCAGTGACTTTGAGATCTGGCCATCAGCATGAGGCCTCCTTGGGTAACTCAAGGGTTCCTCAGGGTAGTTACAACAGTGGTGACGGAATGTCCCTTCATTCCAGATTTACTATCTGGGGCCGCTCTAGAAGCCAAGCAGAACACAACTTGTCGGGTTCCTGGAACCCGGTACCTGCCATTCAAATCAGGCAGGAAATGTCTGTACCTGCCCTTTATTAAGCTCGATTCCTAGCTCAGGGTCCCGGTGTCTGCACAGTACCTGGGAGGACAGTCTTCAGAGCCCAGGAAAGGTCCGGGTACCCTGCTGCCCTCCTGCCCGACCTGAGGCCCAGGCTGCGCAGTCACCTGCGGGTGGTTCTTTGGCAACAACCAGAGGAAGCAAGTGTGGACGGAGTCCCCGGGAGGCTGGCCCTCACAGCAAACCTGCTGGGCTGACGTCTCGTTGTAAGGAAGGTATAAGCCTCCAAAAGCCGGTCAGGAGAAGGCCCACGAGCACCTGTGTCTTACAGATTGCATCACTTCAGGGACCTTGAGGTACAATCTCAGAGAACAACAGTCAGCCGTGTGGGGGGAGGGGGCGGGGAGGGCAGTCCCGATCCCGGTCCTCCTCCCAAGCCCTCCTTCTGAGCTGGAGGAAAACCTTTGCAGGGACATGGGTGTACGCTCGCCTTTCTCCGAGCTGGCTGCCAACCAGAGGTGATCCCCAGGTCAGATTAAACACAGAGCCTTGTTCCTGCCTCTGGTTTTAAAGTGGAAGTTATCTGAATGTTCTCCCCCAGCCCCTCCTGCCCCGGAGCCCCACCCTTGTGTCTGAATAGGGGGTGACTTCACACACTTTCTTGTCCACCGGGTTTCACCAACCTGTCTCCAAAGTGGAGGGAAATTACAGCAGGCATATTATCAATCCGAACAAGCACTTCCCAATTCATTCCAGAATGAAATGTGTGAGGACAGACAAGATAGTTATTGCCCTTGAAATGCAATACTTGAAACAAGTGTTGGGTGGTGTATTAGTAGGGCTTTCTCCAGAGAAATGGAACCAATAGTATTTGTTCGTTTGTCTACCTTTTTACTTATTCTAAAGTACTGGCTCCCAGGATTCTGGGGGCTGAGAAGTCCCAATCTGCTGTCTGATGTGGGAAACAAAGGCAAAAGAAAAATTAAATTTCCTTACAACTTACAGCCCACTGAGAAGTCCTTGAAACAGGCAGAGTGACCTTCCTCTAGGGACTCAGCTGATGTTAATACTTTGCTAAGGGCAAAAGGCCATTTCAGCCCAAAGGGTCATCTCAGCCCCAGGTTCCTCGAAGTCTGCTTGTAACATATAAAAATTTTTTGGAAACTTCCTTTATCTCTACCGGCCAAAATACATGTGGGTGACCACCCCCCAAGCATATGGCCCACCGATATACATCTGAAGTCTCATGACTGAGTTTTTACTAAACAGTAATAAATGACAGTTTCCTAACAATAGCTAGCCCCCTCAGGGTCCCGGAAGGCTTGTTTCCAAAATACCTGGGAGGCTTGCCCTATCCCTAACCCCTGTATATAGTGGGCCACTCCTCATGACCCGAGGCGTGAACACTGCTTTCTGCCCACAAGTCCTGTCCCCGTGCTTTAATAAAACCACATTTTTGCACCCAAGATATTTCAAGAATACTTCCTTGGCCATCGGCTCCGAACCCTAGCATCTTTCCTGCATCTCTGTCTACAAGCTGTAGGCCTGGGAAAGCTGGAGATGTGGTTCCAAGGCCCAAGAGCCAGAGAGCAAGAGTGTAGATTTCAGTCCAAGTCTGAAGGCCTGAGACCCAGGAGCCCCGTGGGCAGAAGACGGGGGTCCCAGCTCTGCAGTCCAGCAGAGAGAGGGCAGGTCCAACCCCTCTTCTGCCTTTTGGTTCTATGCAGGCCCTCCACAGATTGGAGGGCCATCTGCTTTACTTAGCCTACTAATTCGAATGCTTCTCTCTTCCGGAAAACATCCGGACAGACACACCCAGAGATAATGTTCAAGCAGGTAGGTCGGCACCCGGTGATCTAGGGAAGCTGACCCACAGAACCAAGCATCCCAGGCCGTGGTGGTTTCTCCCCCCAAAGTGGCTGAAAGAAAGGTGAGGCGGTGTCCTTTTTACACTGTTACAAAACGCAGACTAGTGAACACCTACACACGTTGGCATTTTCAAAACAAAGCCCGCAGTCTGGTGTGTCTGTGTATCAGTACTAGAAATTGCTATTATTCCAAAGGCCCAACAGTGCCATAAAAGTGCTGGCTGAGTGGTTACAACTTGCAGAGGAATATTTAAGGGGTGCATTATAGGATTAAAAAAAAAAGACCTTTGTTTTTTCCTATTTTAAGTAACATTCTTGGTGACATGGTTGTGTTTCTTGCACAGAGCACACGAGTGAATACTATGGCAAACACATCTGCCTACCTTCCGTGGCCTTAATAATCATGGCAGTTATCAAACGCTCAGAGAGGCACCAGCACTAAATCATGTGGCTTCAGAAATGCACAAATAAATCTGCAGTTGTGTCTTTGCAGAAGAAATATAAACTGCAAATCAACTGACCTCAGACAATTCATTTATTTAATTTATCCTTCGGATTTATGAAGGAGTCCAACTAATTTAAAGATGCCTTCATTACTGTTGGCTGCTCCGGATGGATCTTCACCGAGAATGTTAAGTTCCTGGAACCAGTGACTCACATCTTACATTTCTGTGTATCCTGCTCAGCCCCTTGAACACAGGCTTCTCTGTCTCAGAAGGTCAAGGGATTAACCCTTTCAACACCTTAAAGGGGAGGCAACATCTGGGTTGAGATGCTAGAAGGACTTTCCTCCCAAGGGAGAATCCTTCAGGCAAACAGACCTGGCTCAGGAAATACTCATCCAATCACCAAATGCTGACTGAGGGTTTCCAGAACCTTTGCTCAGACCACTGAGCACCAGGATCACATGAGCCGGTGTGTGAGCTCAAAGCTCCTATAGGAACCATCAACTCACTCCTTACTTAGTGCGGCTTAGGCTGCTGACTTCGCTTTTAGCTTTCCAGGCTGATAATATGATCAGTGATATCAATACACAGGGAGGAAGGAGACAAAATACCCCTAAAATATGAAGAAATGTGGCCAAGAACTTACTCTTTGGAGAAGGGGAAACTCAGGTTGAAATTCTGTCTTAAAGACGTTTATGCACTGGCAAATCTCCTTTTTAGCAGTATTTATTCCTTATATTCAAATAATGGAAAAATTTAATCAATTATTTTTATCTATCTATTTATTTAAATTCTAGTTAGTTGACATACAGTTCATTATTGGTTTGTGGGTAGAATTCAGTGGTTCATCATTTACGTACAACACCCAGTGCTCATTATAACAAGTGCCCTCCTTAATAGCCATCACCCATCTAGCCCATCCCCCACCCACCTCCCTCTATCAACCCTCAGTTTGTTCTCAATTGTTAAGAGTCTCTCATGATTTGTTTCCCCCTTCTCTCTTTTTCTTCCCATCCTGAATGTTCATCCCTTTTGTTTCTTAAATTCCACATATAAGTGAAATCATATGGTATCATCTTTCTCTGATTGACTTATTTCACTTAGCATAATACACTCTAGCTCCGTCCACATTGTTGCAAATGGTAAGATTCCATTCCTTTTCATGGCTGAGTAGTATACTATTACACACACACACACACACACACACACACACACACACATACACCACCTCTTCTTTATCCTTTCATCAGTTGACAGGCGTTTGGGCTCTTTCCATAGTTTGGCTCTTGTTGATAATGTTGCTATAAACACTGGGGTGCATGTACTCTTTCGAGTGTGTATTTTTGTATCCTTTGGGTAAATACCTAGTAGTAGGCATTACCCGACCCCCCCCTCCCCGCAAAGGTAAATCTAATCTTGTGTATTTCAACCAGTGGACAATTGTACCCCACAGCTTTAGTTTTTCTAGGTACCTGCTGATGGTTTAAAAAGCAAAAAGAAGGACGAGATAGAAGGTGAACACACACATTTACCTTGCCTGCTTCCCAATTTCACTAAGACTATAGAATCAAGTATGAAATGGAGCAATTCCACTAGACAACAGAGAACAGAAGGGGATACCAACAAAGATTGGATTTAGATATAATTCTGGAAGGTGGAAAGTGGCTGTAATGACATAGCAGAGTGAGCCACAGCTCAGAAGACACAAAAGAGAAAACTGCCTGACAACAGAGCCTTCGTCTTGGCTCCCAAGACCTCTATGCTCAGAATTCACAGTTTTGTGCCTGGTCACAATTAAGCCTACCAGTTGACCTTCCCTGCCCATGGACTTGGTCTTCCTATTCCAGAAGGGGATTTGGGAAGAAAAGGGATACACAAGTGCAGAAGAAACCACCACAAACTCCCCAGATCAACCGTTCTGGCTTTCATCCATAAATACAAATGGACAATGAAGATAGCCTTGAGGATAACCAACAGTTTCAAAGAGAAGAACAAAGACAGGAAATCCAAGGATGGTTCCCAGGGAAAGGATAGAGAGAATTCAGAGCTCCATGTGAGAGCATTGCTTCCTTGAAACAAGAAGTCAACCTGGAAAAGGAGCAGAGAACCGAAGCTCTTGAGGATTAGTGATGGGATTTTTAGAATAAGACTGCAAACTAATGCATGATACGATTTTGATTATTTGCTGGAGTAGAAGAAAAAACAATCCACATGGATTTGATGCTTGGAACATTCTCTGTGGAGAGATGGATTTAGTACCGGAGGATTACATTTCTTTCTCCAATCATACTACTTGGTTCTATAGTGATTAATATTTACATAATTAAAATGTTGTGAATGCCATTTCTTAGTTTGCATTTTTCGAATCAACTTCCAGCAAAGCACCCAAGACCTAGTTGATATACAAAACGGAATGTAAATATTATAACACGAGTACTGGAAACATGGTAGGAATTGACAGCAGTTAGGCAGGGACAGGGAAGAGTACAAGGTGATGAAGGGATAACCAGACCCTTATATCATGGAGACTCATGAGGAATGAGTTAACAGTGTCCTGTTAACAGAAAAGGAGACAACAAAGTAATAAAGGTAAACAAAGGAAAAACTTTAAATGTGCATGTTTATAAATGGTGAGTCCGGGGGAGTAGTGGAGGGAAGAGGTAATACGAGTCACACAATTTTCTCATATTTCATAGGGGGCTCAGTAGATGCCATGTAAAATTAATAAATCAGGCAATTAAATTATAAGCATATTACCTAGAATTATGGATGTAATCACCCAAAGAATACAAAACTTGGTGAATGTGGTTATTCTGGTGAGTGGGACTGCCTCTGGGAATGCAAGTCTTTGATTTTTCATTTCATATTGTCCTGTAGCTCAGGTGTCAGCAAAATATGGCCTTGGGCAGGCTGCCTGTTTTTATAAATAAAGTTTTACTGGAACACAGTCACACTCATTTATATTACCTATCGCCGATTTTGTGTTAACAATAGCAGGACTGATTAATTATGACAGATACTCTATGGCCTGCAAGCCTAAGATATTTACTATTTGGCCTTTTACAGAAAAAGTTTGCTGGGATTACCAAACAGATTGTGATTTTTAAAAACTGCATGCATTATCCTTTAAAAAAAAAATCTCTACACCAGATGTGGGGCTCAAACTCATAACCCTAAGATCAAACGTCACATGCCCTACTAACTAAGCCCATAAGGTGCCCTGCACACATTATCTTGATTCTTTTTTTTTTTTTTTTTGAAGTAGGCTGTACGCCCAGTGTGGAGCCCAAGGTGAGGCTTGAACTCACAACCCTGAGATCAAGACCTGAGCTGAGATCACGAGTTGGATGCTTAAGTAACTGAGCTACCGAGGTGCCCCATGCATTATTTTGATTCTTAAAAAAGAAAATTAAAGTGGGGGAGAAAAGTACACTTCCTACTTTTTATATTTCCAAGCCACTGTAAACTTGAACTCTAAACCCTAAACACAGGCCACACCAGAGTTGTGTATTAGTTTGCTAGGGCTGCCATAACAAAGCCACACAGAAACTTATTTTCACTTAACCCTGGAGCATAGAAGTCCAAGATCAAGATATTGGCAGGATTGGTTTCTTCTGATGTCTCTCTCCTTGGCTTGTAGATGGCCATCTTCTCCCTGTGTGGGCACACAGGCTTCCTTTCCTCTGTGTGTGTGTGTGTGTCCTAATCTCTTATTAGGACACCAGTTATATTGGATTTGGGCTTACCCTGGTGACCTCATTTAATTAAATTACCTCTTTAAAGGTCCTGTCTCCAAGTACAGCCACACTTTGGGGTACTGGTGGTTAGGACTTTAACCAATGATTTCGGGGGGATACAGTGAAGCCTGTAACAGCTTGCAAGTCCAGTGCCCTGTGGGAAGAGATCACAAATAGAAGAAAATGTCTGGAAACCTGCTAGAGCCGGTGCCGAGGTGTCCAGCGGATGCACAGAGCCACAGGAACTTTAAGGGCAGGAACTGCTGGGACCCCCACGTTCACCAGGTGACCCAGCACTTGCCTGGCTCCAGCCACTGCCAGGAAAGCTGGCTCCCAATTTGACCACTGTGAGGTTAGTGCTTGACCCCACCTCCT
The DNA here is from genome assembly GCF_002007445.2 of Ailuropoda melanoleuca. Classification (NCBI taxonomy): domain Eukaryota; kingdom Metazoa; phylum Chordata; class Mammalia; order Carnivora; family Ursidae; genus Ailuropoda; species Ailuropoda melanoleuca. Next base: position 67,858,471 of record NC_048221.1, on the reverse strand, counting down.
TTTAAACTCTTGCTAGGCTGGGAGCTCTGAGAGGACAGGGCAATTCGAGGCAGGGGCTCTGAGGGTTGCCCTCCACTTGGCGTGGTCGTAGGCATCGAACACCTGCCTCCTGCTCTGGCCTCCTGGGAGCCTGGGCCTCAGGCTTGGTGGAAGTGCCTGATCCTTACAGACAAGATGGTTGATGGGGGAGGGTGGGTGTATGATAAGGAAAACAATCAGATCGGTGCCCTCCTCCCCTACCTTTGGGAAGGAAGATAGGGCATCTACATTTAAAGGCTTCAGCTTCTGAAAGAGTGGGTTTATTTTGTCTAAAGGACTCCCTAGTGATTTGCCTCCAGTTTCCTTTGTCTCCGTAGAATTTTGGTATTTTCCTAAGTTTGATACCAGAATTCTTATCCTTGTGGGGAATCTGGCAGATGCAAGTTGTTCTTTATTGGATCGTGGGCTAAATGTTGAATTTCTGCAAATGTAGTAGCAATTGTCAAACCAGGCGCTTGGCAGGGAGGGCTGCTCTCACTCACAGGCATGGGAGTCTAGAGGCCTCTGGCCTCGCTGTAAATACTTCAGGGCGCTCTTAGGAGAGGTTAATGAGCAAACCCCAACCACCAGCCTGACTGTTGTTGTTTTTAATAATCTTTTGGGCATCACAAACATATCTCGCCTTTATTTCCATGCTAATAAGGATAATTTCTCTCTGGAGAAGGCAGGAAGGATGCTAGACAATGCATGTAAAGCAAATGTCAAGCACCGCCGGACACCTGTGCTATTACCCCAAATGCATGCATTCAGTCTGCATTATTTCTGCTATTTGGTCCTAAAAAGCCTATTCGCTAGAGATTATTTTCACCTACCAAGGAATAAATAAGTATTTCCCTACACTTGGGAGTTAAATGGACTGACAGGATAATTCAGGGGTGCAGCTGGGAAGCAGATCTGTATCCCTCCCCATCACGTTCACTGATAGAAAGGAACTGTGAAGGCCCCATCTTCTGACTGGTTGGTTCTGCGTGGCTTCCTTCTCCTGGCACTCTGGACAACTACACTCCGCATAAAAGCCCATCTGGATCATTTTCCAGATGATTACTTCTTGCTAATAATTAGTATTAAGAGCAATGTAATGTAATTACATTATAAAACTAATGTAGAAGGCCTTGCCTCAGACGACTCCGTGTTGTGGATACAGAGTGGCTCAAGTCCCGGCGAGGCCATTGGGTCCAATCTCCTTGCCAAGGTGAAGACCTGGACAGCCTCCCAGAGGGATGGCCATCCTCCCTCAGCTTGCTCACTTTGAGTGTCAGGGAGCTCCCTCCTGACGGGGCATCCTGTCCCACGATGGACCACAGTAACAGAACATTTTTTGTCCTTCTCTTGAACTTTCATTTCTGGTCCCGGTTTATTCCCTGGGGAACTGCACAGAATAAGTCAATCCTCTTCTTTCTTCAAACATCTGAAGATGCCTCTCCTGCCTCCCCTGGGGACCTAAACACCTCTTTTCTCTGAAGTCTCTGGCACAGGACACTTCCTTGCCATCTTGCCTGTCTTTTCCTGAGATCTCCCTAGAAAGTTAGGGCTTTGTATGTGGGATGCACGTCACTGCCGCTCACAGTCCCTTACCAGGAACTCAATGACAGGGTCCCACGTCTAGGTAGATGTGTTGGGTAGGAGAGGGGTGCGGCTGGAGATGTAGTCGCTGGCTGGACATTTGCTTCTAGAAACAACTTCATAGTATGCAAGGGGATCGCAGTCTTTGGCGTATCCCTTCCCCCCCGGCCCCCCCGGCCCCCCGCCAGCTATCTCTGCCACAGACCCTAAGACAGACTGCAGTTTGGGAGGGGTTAAGTACAATTCTCTCACACTGTGCTTATGGTTACATTCTTAACCTTAAGTAAAATATTAGCTTTAAAACAAGTAGGGACTTGACATTATGACCCAGGAAAAGTATATGAAACTACTGTATTAGGTACTAGTTGCTATGTAACTCCAAACCTTAGTAGCTTAAAACAATATTCAACATTTACTACCTAACAATTTCTGCGGGTCGGGGGCAGTCAGGCCTGCGATCTCTCATGAGATTGCAGTCAATAGGTCAGCAGGGCTGCAGTCATCTGGAGGCTTGACTGGGGCCGAGGGGCTGATTCTAGGGTGGCTCATTCACATGGCTGGCAAGTTGGTGTTGGTGATTGGCAGGGGGCATATTAATTTGCTGTACTGCCATAACAATGTACCACATACTAGATGGTTTAAACAAGAGAGATGTGTTTTCTCACAGTTCTGGAGGGTGGACGTCTGAGATCAAGGTGTTGGCAGGGTTGATTTCTTCTGAGGCCTCCTTCTTTGGCTTGTAGATGGCCATCTCCTCCCTGTGTCATCACACAGTCTTCCGTTTGTGTGTATCTGTGTCCAAACTTCCTCTTCCTATAAGGACACTAGTCATATTGGATTAGGGCCCACCCTGATTACCTTGGTTAAACTTAATGACCTCTTTAAGGGTCTTGTCTCCAAACACAGTCACCTTCTGGGTCCTAGGGGTGGAGTTAGGACTTCTGGGTACTGAGGGAGGAGTTACGACTTCAACATATGAATTTTGGGAGACACAAATCAGCCCATAACAGGGGGTCTCGGTTCTTTCTGCACAGGTCTCTACACAGGCTACTTGAGTGTCTTCTGGTGACTGGCTTCTCTCAGAGAGAACAGTCCAGAAGGTAAAGGCAGCAATGTCTTCCATTACCTTGCTTTGGAAGCCTCACATGGTCACTTCTGGTACATTCTAGAGTTAGACGTGGGAATGAAGTCTGACTCACACTCAAGGGAAGGGGAATTAGGTTCCACTTTTGAAGGCAGGATTGTCAGAGAATTCATGGACGTATTTTAAAAACCACTGCAACTGCCATAGAAATTTTTCTCTATTGTTTTCGCTCAGGATCTGATATAAAGATTTCAGTTCTTCCATTTTTTAAAATTCCTCCGTCTTCCACTTAAAACTGTTGCAAATCTAGAATCCACCTCGATTGCATTTTTCTTAAAATTTCACAGGCACCTGTATTTACTGTTTTTTTTTTCTTCTTAATGACTTCAGACCTGTGAAAGAGATGGGCAGCCGCTCCTCAGTGTGGTAGAGGGAGCCTTGGTTATCCTGCAATTGGCAGCCTTGCTCAAGCTAGAGACAGTGACTGTAATGTTAGGGAGAGACTTATTCAAGCCTGTATGAAGTCCGGAGGGAGAATATCTCCAGGGCTTTATACGGAGTCCTATAAAACGGATGCTTTGAGGAGAGAAGTGTGACAACTCAGGATGGATGGAGTCACAAGACCTTCCCAGGAGCCACAGATCCTGCTGCTGGTGGTTTTAAACATGAATAAAAGGATAAGCTTGAATGAAGTGGAGACCATTTTATTCACCAAAATTTCCCTCGGCAAAATGACTCCATTTGTTTTGAAGAAATTCCGTTAAGCCTCTTAGTGTGGTGTATGAGTGGGAGAGATGAAGGCGGGCCTGAGGTGCTCAGGACAACCAAGAGCACTTTGTCCTGATGGTGGGGGTGGGGGTGGGCTACGGGACTGGGAAGCTAGAGCGGGATATGGCCTCTGGGACAGGGCCCTGCTGTGTGACTCCACTGTCAAATATTTAATAGACCTGACCAAAGAATGTCAGGTGTGCATGGATTTCTTCTGAAGACTGTCAAGAGCCAAGTTCTGGAGAAAGACAGCAACGAAAATGCATGAGTCCCAAGTATGAAGGGAGCTGTGGGAATGGAAGACCCAGGGCAAGCAGGGGAAGGACATAACCAGGACGTTGTCATCACAGTTGGGCTTCCCCTGGCAGCTGGATCAAAACCTGGGGCTCCCGTTTCTAGGAACAAGGGCAGCTCACAAGTGCAGGCATTCGTCCTTGAGGGAAGCTGTGGAAGGCAAGGTGTGCTTCAGAAAGACCTGCCTCAGCAATTCTCCCTTCTCTCCTCCCACACATTAATTCCCATCCATCCATAAACACACTCTTGTCTTTTCTAACAAACAAATGAACAAACAAACCCTCTGTTGGCCACACACCCCTTCCCCCTTCTAGTGTCACTTCTCCTATTCAGAGTAAAATTTTGAAAGTTGAAGACATTTGATGTCTCAATAGGCTGGCTGACCTTGACTCCCTCTACTTGTGCTTCTGCCCCCAGCATTCCACTGAAATTGCTCTTGTCAAGGTCACTGATAACTTCCACGTTCCCCGAGCCCATGGACATTCCTGTTCCCATCCGGCTGGATCTCTTAGATCCCAGCCTACACAGCTGATTCCCCCCTCTTCCTTCCAATACTTGCTTCTCTTGCGTGCTTTTTCTCCTCCTTCATAGGCAATTCCTGTCTCCTTTGCTGGCTCTGCTTTCTTAAGATCCCTAAGTGTTGGTATATCCTAGGGTCAATCCTGAGACTCTTCTCCTCCTTTTCCAGACCCCTGAATCCCTATCCAATATAAATGCTGATGATTTTCAGCTGTATAACTTTATTTTGTATTTTCACTTAGCTGTTTAATGGGAATCTCAAATTTAAGATGTCCAAAATCGTACAACAAAGGAGGCAAAGATATTCAATGGGATAAAGGCTATCTCTTCAACAAATGGTGTTGGAGAAATTGGACAGCTACATGTAAAAGAATGACACTGGACAACTTTCTTATACCACACACAAAAATGAACTCAAAATGGATTAAAGACCCAAATGTGAGACCTGAAACAATAAAATTCCTAGAAGAAAACATAGGCAAGAATCTCTGACATCAGCTGTAGAAACATTTTTCTAACTATGTCTTCTTTGGTAAGGGAAACAGAAGAAAAATTAAACTATTGAGACTACATCAAAATAAAAAGTTTTGAACAGTGAAGGAAACCACAAACAAAACCAAAAGACAACTTACTGAATGAGAGAAGATATTTGCACATGACATATTTGATGAGGTGTTACTATCCAAAATATATAAAGAACTTCTACAACTCAACAAGAAAACAAATAATCCAATTTAAAAAATGGGTAGAAGACATGATAGACAATTTTTCAAAAAAGACACACAGATGGCCAACAGACACATGAAAAGATGTTCAACATCACTCATCATCAGGGAAATGCAAATCAAAACCACAGTGAGATATCATTTCACACCTGTCAGAATGGCTAGGATCAAAAAGACAAGAAATAGCAAATGTTGGTGAGGATGTAGAGAAAAAGGAACTCCAGTGTATTGTTGGTGGGAATGCAAACTAGTGCAGCCACTGTGGAAAACAGTATGGATGTTCCTCAAAAAATTAAAAAGAGAATTACCATATCATCTGATAATTCCACTACTGGGTATTTACCTAGGAATTTGAAAACACTAATTCCAAAAGATACATGCACACCTATATTTATTGCAGCATTATTTACAATAGCCAAGATATGGAAACAACCCAAGTGTCCATCCATAGATGAATACACACACACACACACACACACACAATGGAACATTACTCAGCCATACAAAAGAATGAAATCTTGTCATTTGCAACAACATGGATGGATCTAGATGGTATAATGCTAAGTGAAGTAAGTCAATCACAGTAAGACAAACACCATATGATTTCTTTCATATGTGGAATTTAAGAAACAAAACAAATGAACACAGAAAGGAAGAGACAAGCAGAAAAAAAAACTCGTAACTATAGAGAACAAATTGGTGGTTACCAGAGGGGAGGTGGGTGGGGATGGGTGAGCTAGGTAAAGGGGATTAAGAGAACACTTACCTTGATGAGCGCTAGTAATGTACAACATTGCTGAATCACTATATTGTACACCTGATACTAATATAACACTGTATGTTAATTACGGTTGAATTTTTTTAAATGTCCAAAATTGAGCTCCTTTTTGTGGCAAATCCTCCCCCATCTCCATTTCTGTAAATGGATCACTACTCATCTGGGAGCTCCAACCAAAAATCTAGGTGTCATCTCTATGTCCATCCTTTCCTTTTCACACGAAATCAAACCCACCAGCATGCTGGATTTTATACTCCCTTTAAAAAGTATTTTGAATCTGTCCACTTCTCTCTGCCTCCATCATTGCACCTAGATCAGACCACCATGATCCCACATGGACTATGGAACAGGCTTCTAGCTTCCTGTTTCCACCTGTGCGCCACACATTTTCACCTAGAAGCTACCGCCATATTAAAATGTAAAGCCCATCACCTCCCATCACTTCTTGTCATTGACTTCCCAAAGAACTTAGAACAAATTCACCTCCCCATATGGCCTGCCAGGCCCCCCACAACTGGCCCGGCCTGCTTCCTGGTGTCTGTACCTGCTTCTCCCTCTTGTCCTATACACACCGGCTACACTGCTTCCTGAACATGCCAGGTCTGAGGGACCGGTACTTTATACAGCTGCCATCTCTGTCCATAGTGTTTGCCCCCAGATCTCTGCATGGCTGGTTCATTTTTATAACTAGGTCACCTCTTCAGCAAATCCTTTCCCAACCACCCACTCTCAAACTTTTCTGCCACAACAAAGTCCCTCTGTTTTAAGCTTACCATTGCAGGTATTGCTGTTTTCCCGTGTTTTTCTCATGTTTCATGTCTATTTATTAGTGCCCACGCCCCACCCCCAGCTACAGTACCTATTATCAATTTGCTCACCAGTGTGCCACCCCGGTCAAGTGCCTGCACAGAACTGTCAACAGAATGAAAGAATGAATGAAAACATCTCATAGTTCGTGTAGGTAGTCATGATTAAAAATTACAAAAGAACCCTCATACTTTCTCCAGTGCTTCTTGGGAACTGACGGATAAGGGTGAAATAGCCACCAGGGAAGCATCATGAGGTACATGCCTGTCTCCAGGACGCATGTCTTAGTCTGTTAGGGCTGCCTTAAACCGGATTGTTTACAAACAACAAACATTTCTTTCTCACAGTTCTGGATGGAGGCTGGAAGTCCAAGATCAAGCCGCTGGCAGATCCAGTGTCTGATGAGGGCCATCTTCTTGGTTCACAGAGAGCCGTCTTATTGCTGTGTCCCCACATACTGGAAAGAGCAGGGAGATCTCTGGGAGCTCTTTTATAAGGGCACTAATCCCACTCATGAAGGATCCACCCTTAAGATTTAATCACCTCCCAAAAGACCCCACCTCCTGATACCATCACACTGGGTGTTAGGATTTAACACGAATTTTTCAGGAGACACAAACATTCAGTCTGTAGCCACATAAGGGCCCTTAAGGTCAAGTTCAGGGCTTCCTTGTCTATGTTATGTTTTCAAGGACATAGATTCATCTCCATGCTAATGCTTTTTAAAAATGGGGTCATCATTGAAGGGTAGTATTGAAAGGCTGGAGTCAATTACCAGGTGCTCACCTGTTGTGAGATCTTGGACAGGAGACCTTAACCTTAAAGTGCCTCAGTTTCCTCATCTGTAAAGTGGAGATAAGTACTTACTCCCAAAGGATTGTGGACAGAATTACCAATAATACTTATGATGCACTCAGAGCAGGGCCTGGCACACCGGAGGCACTCAGTAATTGTTTCCTCTTTCTTCTCAGGAAAACCAAGCGTGGCAATTCCCTGCAGACTTGGACCATCACCATTGCCACTCTAGACTTCATTCAGCATCTCCAAATTTTGGCCACTGTCTCAGCTTCTCCTGTGATGGCAGAAAATCACAACCTTCATGCATGGGGGTGGCAGATACAGGGCCACCCTCCCGTGAATTCTCCCAGTGTCTTAAAAATCTATACTCTTCTAACTTACCAGGTGCCAGAGAGCATGAAATCATGTCCTGAAATACACAGAGAATACCAACCTCTATTTGAATAAACTGAACCAAGTACTTTTGATCTTATGGTCAAATCTACTGCCTCAAAATAGTTCATCTGAACTGTTCTGCTAATAAGGGAAATGGTGGTTTGGGATATTAACAGCCAACAAAATTTCTTTTTCCAGTTAAAATTATTTATGTTTAAGCTGTTGGAGCAACTCTAGGTAGACAGAGTTCTTGTTTAGAGCACATTTACCGTGGCATTCAGTATTGATGTTCTCTAAGAGAATGAAATTAATAAATCAATCTGGTTAGGAAAAAAAGAGCTATCCAGGGACTTTTTCAATAAAGGCAGGCTTGATCGAGTTCTAGTTGATCAAGATTAAGTGTAGTTCTAACAGCTAGGAGACTAATTATTCATGAGAAGAGGAAATATAATAAAAGTAGAACTCAGGGTATCTCAAATCAAATTATAATATCTATAAAGGCTTACTGATTTGGGGGGCTACATGCTCCCAGCCGTACATAGTCCTATGAAGATTTGCTTGTTCAAAGGAAAAAACTGGAATTGTTTTTAAAAACAGAGGTATTATATAACTGAGACACAATTCTGAGATCCTAAATATATGCTCTTCCTCTGCTGGCTTCTCCACTTTCTACATTCATGGGTCATCCTGGCTAATACACTGATAACCTAGTTTTCAACAGAAATGTGCACGTTAGATTAATTTGATGCTAAAGAATTACAACTTTTTAGAAGTTTTGTATTTTTAAGATGTTGTACCAAGTAGATGAAAACAGGAAAAAAAACCCTACATTATCTTCTGATTTCCAAAAATAAACACTGAAATTTTATTGGAAAAAAGAATCTCAAAAAACCCCAAATCAACCCAACTGAGAATCTGAATTTTACACACACACGCACACACACACACACACACACACACACACACTGAAACTCTGACACCGCATTTCACTCAGCACTGGAGGACATTCTCCAAGCTTCGGTAGAAAGAACATTCACACATATGACAGAGGCATGTTTGAAACCTTTTATTGAACAGACAATGCATTGTGCAATGGTCAAGGACACAGATGCCTTGTGGAAAAGTTTAAAAATTATTTTTGGAAACAGTCTGTAAATTGATGAACCCGGCTATGCTCCTTCCACTCCTTCTCAGAGTGACTATCTTCAGGAAGACGGTTTTATAGCTGCTCTTGGAAACGGCATCCCTGTTTTACCAAAAATGTCATGCCTAAGAGTAAACATGAAAGGAGAAGACGGGATCCACAGGCAAGACGAGAACCAGAGACATGGGTTGATCTCGGGTGGAAGCACAGACACACGTTCTCCCCGAAGACCTTCTCTGCTGACCTTGCAGGCGCTTCTCACTTAGGCTCATGGTTCACTTCCACTCTCTTACTGTCCGAGCCCTCTTTATCAAGGCAATTCTCAAAGACTCACATTCATACCTTTGGGCACAGGGCCTTGTTCCTGGCCCTTTTCAATGGTGTTCTTGTTTTAGGGCACCTCTGGCCCAGGATTGTGGCTGTGTGTCTGTCTTTGTTGGCCTGGTTCCTTCCTCTCCCCTAACATGATGATAAAATCACGCTTCAGTTTCACAGTTTGTTTGCCTTGATTTACTGGCCGTTTCTGACTCAGTGACCCGTCAAGGTAGTGGACATTCTGTAGCAGCAGGCTGTCAGCCTATTTTATAATTTGGGGCATGTCACTCCAAGCTTGAGATTTCTTTCTGGCGAGTTCCATCCAGGATGGCTGATCTACACTGGCATAACTGGCTCTCTTCAGCTGATGCAATTCTTTCTCTGTCATCACTGCAGACTGAGCTGCTGGAAAGAAGACAAAACAAACAGAAACATGAGAAATGAGTTTGGATTTCCACTTAAGCCTCTTGTGTTTCTTTAAAATATACGTCAAGGTCTTAACTGTGGTCTCAGACATAAAATCCACTAATGCGTAAACATGTAAAGAAGATTTAGGCGTAGAATAATTTATGTCATAAAAAGACTTCAGAACAGCAGGCTCAAAAACGGTTCCAGCAAAGCAGCGAGGTGAGAGAAACTTTCAGAATAAAACTGCAGGAACTCTGGAGATTGGTTTGCACCACAGTGTGAATGTTCTAACACTGCCAGACTGTATGCTGAAGAATGGCTAGGATGGTAAATTTCATTGTATGTATTTTACCACAGTGAAAAATAAATTTAAAAATAATGGATACACGTGACAACAGAGATGGATCTCGAAAACACTATGCTTGGTGAAAAAAGCCAGATACAAAAGCACATATATTTTATGACTCCGTTTATGAGAAATGTCCCCAAAAGACAATTAATATGGAGACAGAAAGTAGATTAGTGGTTGCCTAGCCCCGGGTTGGGAGCAGTGAATGACTGTGAATGGGCATGAGGTTTCTTTTTAGGGTGAGAAAAGTGTTCTAAAATTGGATCGTGACGGTAGTACAAGTCAGTAAATATATTCTCATTGTCAATATATATTCGCTGAATTGTACACTTAAAACAGGTGAGTTTTATGGCACCTAAATGACATGTCAGTAAAGCTGTTCAAAAAAATCAATGTGGCAAAATAATTCGGAAAAAGAAAAGAAAACTGAAAGAGGCAGGACCAATCCCAGAAACATATTTCACTGTGTTTGGTACAGCTTGCAGGCTCCATACCCAAGTTCTGATGGGACAACGAGATTCCTCTTTGCAGCCCCTCCTGGAGGCAGAGCTTGGTCCCCTGCCTCCGGTCCACAGTGGGCTTGGCAGGAGCCACCAGGAAAGACTTGCTGCGGACGAAGTCGGCTTGCTTTACGGGCTCCTATTAAGACACAAGAGAGACGCACGCTGTTTGGTCACCTGAGATTCCCACAGGGGCAAACAGAACCGAAAGCAACGGGCTATGACATTTCTGTGCAGAGATGAGTCGTGCCACTGGTACTTTCTTGGCAGAGCTCTGCTTCGTGCCCTTGCTGAGAGGGGCCTTTAGAATGGCAGACTTGGGCTAGCGTGCGGCCTGGTGTTCGGCCACACAGCATGGCTTCTGCCCTGTCCCCACACCTGGCCTCAGCCCCACAGGCTGGATGGCAGGGATTCCATTTCAACGTCAAGGTGAACTGTGTTTGGAAACAGTTTTGAGGTTTTTAACACCTGGTATGAACATCAAAGCCCCAAATCAAGATGACTGGTTAATATTTGCTTCATAAATTCCCGTGGCCTGCATGAAGGTTTTCAAGGGGAGGCATGACGGAGGTTTTGGTTCAGATGAAGGGAAGCAGGTCCTACTGCAGGCTCAGGCTCGTTTCCTCACACGGCTGAAACATGCTTATGGGCTTATCATGGTGGCTATCAGGGGGATACAAACGCTGTGGGTCTCATCCTGCTTCTATGCATAGTTGCTTGGGTTTGAGAACACTGTTTCAGCCCGGAGCACATAGTGGAAACCCGGGTCCCAGCCCTACAGCCCGAGGTGAGGAATACGGAGCCCCAGCAGGCAGCCAGCATAGCAGCAAAGGCAGGGCTCGTCCATCACCACGCGATGAGCCGAGATGGAGCTGCTGACATGGTCACCATGCTTCTAACTGAGAAGTTATTTTAACCCCGTTCCACTTCTCCAGATGCTGAGCTGCGTTGCCTAGGAGGCAGGGAGCAGAGGGCTGTCTCTACCCGCTTCTAACAGCCCCGCACACAGAGCAGGCAGGCGTCAGCAATCGTCACAGGTGAGGGTCCCTGTGATGACCATTCAGAATGTGTGGGGTGCTAGGCCCCAGCTCTAGCTGGCTGGTCCCTCCTGTACCTACAGAGACAGAAAGCGTTTGCTCTGTGCACCTGGGCTCTCTCGGGTGCCTTGGCTTGCTTTCCTATTTCAGACTTCACGGTGCGAGCCCTGGGCTTGTCTTCCTGGTTTGGGGGCTGGTCCGAGGTCCCTCGTCGCTTCTGCCGAGTGATGGTGATCCAGGGTGGTGCAGGCTGGCCTTCGGCTGCAGCAGGCGGACCCTTCTCTGGGGGAAGAGACACAAGGTTATGCAAAACATCCCAGCCCCGCCCAGTCCCACCTTCTGCTTCTCCCATGCACAGAACACCGCACAGAGGAAGGGAGGGCGGGGTGGGTGAGGGAGGAGGAAAGAGGGCCTGGGAGCCTTTCTGGCAAGACTATTACTTTTCTTTAGGGGACTTGGTTTCGTCACTTAAAGACGCATCAAAGAGACGATGTTCCTCTAACCTGAGCCACAAAATATTAAATACAGCTGTTTCTGTACACACATTTTAAAGCCACTTTCCTCCCATGGAATATTTTCTGGAATGAGATAAAAGTAAGTACATAAATAGATTGGATTTCTTTATTATAAGCCTGTCATTTTGGGCTAGTACATACTACGTGATTCCTGATTTGCTTGGAAGTTTTGTAGACACACACATTCTTTTTTTAAAAAACAGTACCCATAACCTTCCTTTTGCAGAGAGTGACACCAAAACCAACTACAGTTATTTTCCTCGATGTTCTAGAGAGAAGAAAAATAGTGTCTTCAAAACCATAAGGTTTTGTTGAATTCTCTTCCGTGTCCACACTGCTTATCTCTGGAAGGTAATACTGTGGGTTGCTGTCCCTCTTTTCAACTTTTTTTTTTTTAAAGATTTTATTTATTTATTTGACAAAGAGAGACACAGCCAGCAAGAGAGGGAACACAAGCAGGGGGAGTGGGAGAGGAAGAAGCAGGCTCATAGCGGAGGAGCCTGATGTGGGGCTCCATCCCAGGACTCTGGGATCACGCTGAAGGCAGACGCTTAATGACTGAGTCACCCAGGCGCCCCCTTTTCAACTTTTTTGTATTTTCATATTTTCTAAGATGAAAATTTATTACCTTCAGCCACAGAAAAAAGAAGCAAGCTTACTTTCTTCAAGGAAAGCTATGGATTAAACAGTGGCTTCTCACAGTGTATCAAAAGTACGCTGAACCCGAAGGTTCCCCACGAGCCTGCCTCCACACAAAACAAAGACAGAAGGGCATTTCCGTATGCCTGGCCCCTGGCCCCTTCCCACTTTCCCTTCAACATCTGTCAGCAAGAGGAAGGCAAGGTCCATGTCGCAGCAATGCACGCAGATGTCTGGAATGCGTTAGCATCATTGTTCTTGGTGGCCTGACATACGACATCCCTTCCTCTGCCGCGATAGGATATTTCTCTATTTGTTCTAGTTTCTGCCTCCAGTTCAGCCTGCAGTCTTTTTCCCTCTGTCCCTGGGTCACCAAGGAAGGGCAGGGGACAGGAGCCACGGCTCTGCAAGCTTCAGTCTCGTGCCAGAGTGGGGAAGGGCCTCTGGCTTCACACACTGACCTGTCCCTGGCCTGGACAGCTGGGAATGGCTCCCGCTCACCTGGGTGCTCCCTGGGCCCCCACCCCGCTGGTCCCCAGGGAGCCCTGCTCCATCTCTTCCATTCATCCCTTGACCCTTCCTGCCTCTTCAGGCTCTCCCTGGCCTCTTGACTTCCTCCTTGCTGCTTTGCAAAGTGCCTGGTTCTCCCACAGCTCGAACAGAACTGTCTCCACTGAGCCTCACCATCCCCTTGAAGCCCCAAGTTCTCTGTTCTCCTCCACCCTCTGCTCCAGTGGCCTCTGCCTGTGTTTCTTCAGCTAATTCCTGACCTGGCCACACCATAAACACTGCTTTCTCCATCCACTGGACCACTGAAACGGTAAATCCCGGGGTCTCCCTGTCCTCCCCCTGCTCTAACCCTCACAGCACTGATAGAGCTGCACAACCTTGCTTGGGAGGCCTGTTCTCCGTGGGCGTTCCCTCTCCAGGACTCTTGCTCCTAAACCTGGGAATTCCTCCTTGTTCCTGACCCTTACCCTTCATCTCTTCTTCCCCAAAATGTTCTCTGTTCCATGCTTGACTTTGACAATCAGATGTGCTCAGACTACTTCTAAGTGTACAATCCTTTTTGTTAGCCGGAGCTCAGCATTTCTGCTCTCCTGCTCCGCTTGCCTCCTCCTCTCCTTCCATCTTTCCTGCCCTCTCTCCCTTCCCTTCAGAGTTGGCACCATGCAAGGACCGTGTTAAATGTTAAGGTGGAAAAATAAACAACCGATTGTCTGTTCTGTCAAAATCTCTAAGTCTATTGGGAGAGACTGAATACAAATAAGCGACCGTGGTGGAAACTGGAAGATGCTACAGTTTACAAAGTGCTGGCTGGACCCAAGGCCTAACACTGCTACGTGGCAGGTGAGGTGCCAGCTGGGTACCTTCCAGGCTGAGCAGAAGGGTAAGGAAAGGCCTCCCAGGTGGAGGGGGAAGAAGGCAGAGGTATGGGCAGGCAGGCCATGAGGGGCTGAAGGACCAGGCACAGGCTGACTGGGAAGGGTCTTCTTGGCCTTTTTCCTGTTCACAATGGGGAGCCACGGGGTTTGAATCAAGGGCACGCTCTGGAGGCTGTGTGGAGAGGAAGTCTGATCGAGAAGGGAGGAGAGGCTGGGAGGAGAGAAGGGAGGCTGTGGCCACAGTCCAGGAGGTGACGAGGGATTAAACACCCTGTTCCAGAATCATCCCTGTTTGCCCATGAAGGGTCTGCCCAGATGTCGCCTCCTCCATGAAGCCTGCTCTGGTCGGTCTCGCTGAATATGCTCTCCCTTTCCTAATTCTTCTGTGACTCTCTTAAGAGATTTGCCCCACTGCCTGGTGCTAAATATATCTGCTGGTACACTGTCTACCTCCCTGATCTATGCTTTTGGTCATTAGAGCTTCTTATTTATTTAACAGACGTGCTCCAGAGACTACGCACCATGTAGTGTTCTAATATTAGCTCCTTTACGATGTTCTTTTATGTTTTATCTCTTGTCCAGAAGACCCAGTGATTGTCGGGCACACAGAAGGTGGTTCCATGTTTTATAGCAAGTCTGCATTTCTCATCCTTTAATCTCAATCCGTCATTCCAGGGAGTCCTCATGGTCTTTCTGGACTTAAACTTTTTCTTAAACAGGTGCTTTCCACTTCTTTGATCTTTTCCTCACGCTCAGTGACAGTCATGCCTCTGCTCTCCTGGCCCGAGTGAGATGTCTGGTGGTGCCGTCCTCCCCGCTCTGCCCCGCTTGTGCCGGTCAGGAGCCTTTGCCACAACACAGGTAGACTGGAGAGAGGACTTCACTACGGGTTTAAACTCATTACTTCAGTCAACAAAATATTCGGAATAATTCTGTCAAGACTCAGTGTGCACAGAGAGAAAATTTCCATCCCGAGTTTTAAACTGGAGGCTGAGTGGCACCTCCGAGAGCTGTGGCTGGCTCTCCAGCCCCTCAGGTCTGCCTGCGGCCACGGACACAAGTGTCACTGTCATCGCAAGGGCACAAGACAGCTCTGATGACTTCCTAGAACCCTATCTGAGCCAAAACGGGTATTTAAAAAAATCACTGGAAAAAGTTCTGTAGAACTGGGGTTCTGCAACATTCCTGGGGACCGTGGTGACGGAGGTCTACAGCAAGGCTGGGGACCCCGAGGGCAGACAGGCTGGGGGCCCTTTTGGACTAGGCTCAAGGCTGGCATCTCCCTGGACCAGGAGCAAATCCTGTTCTCCTGTCCGGTGTTCTCATGGGAACAGCGGTCTTGTAAACAGTGCAACCAGGTCTGGCTTGGCAAGGGCGGTTGTTCCTTCCTTGCAGTGAGAGTGAGCTGGCAGATTTCATCCCAAGCAGGCAAGGGGCACCAGCCTCTGCTCTGCCTGTCCATGCGCAGCCACCTTTCTGGCTGTACTGTGTAAGTGTGCCCATGCATCGTAGGCAGATGCAGGGGAGTGAGCGAGCGCTGCACCTGTGCCAGGCCGGGCCAGTGTGGAGTCCAGCGAACTACAATGGCAGCGTCACCAAACCTGGGCCAGGCGTATGGCCCAGATCTTTCACCAGTCATTTCTTTTTGGTTCCTATTTCTTTTGGAAGTAGGTGGCCTTTCTTTGTATTCTGTGCTCTCTCTTTGCCCACTTCCTTCCTTGTCAGGAATGCAAGTGGGCCACAAGGACCCTGACAGCCTCTAGACCATTTCACAGGACGGTCCAGGGCCAGCCTCATGGGTGGAGGACACAGGAGGGGGGAAGATTTCAGACACCGGGAAGGAGAGAGAAAAGCCACCAAGCATCCCACCAGAGGCCCACGATTCCACGTGGAGCCCATGTAACCCGCAGGAAGTGCCTGTCCCAGGCCAGCCCAGCAGAGCAGCTGGGTGAGCTGCGGCCAACGGCCCAGGTGGCCACTCTGGTCTGCACCCCTGTTCCCCGCACTTGGCACCATCGCAGGGCATAAACAGTGTGCCATACCCCACAAGGAAGGGAGGAGAAGCGAATGAAGACACAGGTAATGTGCAGGATAAGGCAGGTTTCAGAGGCCAGAAAACTTCCTGTGTGATAGTTCTACAGCATGAATACTCGGGTTCAAGGTTCAACCATAAAATTGCTTCTGAGATTAAACATGTTCAAAATGTCATTAATCCCAGGATAATACAGATGTGGCAGCAGATTAAATAAAAGGAGCTGAAAACACTCCTTTGTTTACTACTTTCTGCCTCAACACACAGACAACCTTAATCTTCTGGGGATCTGGCTAAAGGGCTCTGACATCTCAATTTCTCCTCCCCAAATGACAACAGATTTTGCAAGCTGTCAAGTATGCTTGGGTTTGCAATGAACAGCCCAGGAACGTTTCTCACACACAGGAAACCATCAATTCACATCTGTATCTGTGTGATCTCCTTTACTGAGAGCCTGAAAGAGAGGGACTCCCCCAAACACATCTCCCCTGGAAAGGAAGGCAACAAACTTGACCTGTTGTACAGCATACGTGGAGTAAAATTTCCGGAAGACGGAATGCTTTAGATGCAGGAAGCTGTGAGAGCCACGAAGCTTGCACTAAATAATTTCATAGGAGGGCAACTTTTGGTAGGGAAAAGTCATTTTTGTTATTTTGGGGATATGATTCTGTCAAAGAGGGAGGCTATGAGTTTATACGTTAGCTTTTCTCCAGACTCCTCCTTCTTCACATGCTGTCCCACCTCAAGGGTTTAACTTGAAAAGTCTGTTGTTGGAGCGTCCATTTCCAAGCGCTCTTGCTCTTGAGGTTGGTTCAAGGCTGTGGTAATGAGGACTGCTTCCTCCCTGGGGCCCGGAAACAGAGAAGCTACTGATGTGGCCCTGGGGCCTCCATGTCTAGGAATAAGGCCTCGGGCTAGCAAGGTGCTTTTGGGCAAATTCCAGAACCTTTCTGTGACTCAATTTCAGTGCAAAATGAGGAAAGGAGCAATGTGTACCTCTCCTAACGTGACTGAAGACTGAACGAGATCATCCACTATCCACGCCTCCTACGTGATCGTGAAGATGTAATGGGACAACCCACGGGAAGCACTTAGCATGGCGTCTGGCACCGTGAGCTAAAGAGTGCGAGCTGCCCCCATAGCGGGTGCTGTTGGTATCCTGTTGTGATTCCCACTTAAGACGAGGTGCACACTTTGGTCAAACCCCAGCCAGGACATGATGGAGGCCAGGAAGCCATTTGTCAGTGTCCTCTCCTGTGATAACAACAACAACAACGACAACAACAAAGCAAGCACTGAGTTGTCCCCCAGCCTTTTGCTGGGCCAGGCGGCCAGGCTGACTCTTGGTTCCCAAGGACATGGTCCATGATGTTCATGCAGACTACATCCTGATGTTGTGCGTGTCCTTGTCTCCTCATGAAGCACACCATAAGGACAGGTGCCTTGTCCTGGTCATCTCCGGGTCTGCAGTGCCCCTCATGGGCTGGGGAGGGTGGAAAGGCCAGCAAGGCCTGAACAAAGCCACACAGTCTGTGTCATGGAAGAGCTTGGCCCAAGCAACACAGTGCCCACCGAAGCCACACTCTCTAGAACAGCAAGCACCCTGTTCCTTCTTGTAGACGCCATGCACTGTGGACAGCCAGCTGGCAGGCAGGCTCTGACGCAGCTACACACTGCCCAAGATGGTAGCCCAACTGTCATCCATCTTCCCGGGGGGCCTACTATATATACCACTCTGAAAATACCCCTCCCCCTGCCAACTCTAAATACAATGGGGAAGAAAACCACACAGTTTTTGGACCCACGTTTGGCATTTTGACCAAGCTATTTGTATACAGGAAGACTTAAAATTAGCCATTCACAAAATCCTCAACATTACACCATTTCTAGAGATACCCAACTGGCTCTCTGTGGGGCAGACAACTCTTATCACCTCATTTTGACTTACTGGACAGTGATTTTTTTTTTTTCTTTTTGGTGCCTATTACAATTCTGCCTTGGGTAGTGTTTCTTTTATTCAGAAAGACTTTTGTAATGACCCACTGAGGGGATGAGGCTGGGACTCAGTGGCCTACACCCCATGTGACTGGCAGGACACAGCTGTGAGTCTGGAAACTGGGAGCTGTCATGAAGACTGTCTTCTGAGTGAGAGGCAATGAGCTGTACAATGTAAACTACCAGGGTTTCCTGCCCTTTAGCTGAGAAAAATAAAGCAAATTTCTGCCCTAAGCTAACACACAGCAGGACGGCGGAATTCTTACGCTGCTAGAAAATTTAGCATACGCTGCCATTTTTGAAGCCTCAATTTTTAAGAATCTTTTCCCTTTCACAAATGTCTTCCTTGTTTATAAAAGTACACGTGCACATTGTACAAATTCAGAAAGCAGATAAAAGTATAAAGAAGGAGAAGAAAGTTTCCCATAAATCAATAACCCAGGAGCGCTGTGCTAACACTTTGGCACGCTCCTTCGAATCTTTTCCGTTATGCTGTCATCCTAAAAATACGTATCAACGGCTCATTCCCAGCTTTTCAAAACATTCTTTGGGGAAGGAGAGGCCTGAGTTTATGCTCTGAGATTTCTGGTCTAAAGTGCATGCGTCATTAACATCTATCACAACTAGCTGAAGCCAGAACAGCGCCTAGGTGCTCCAAACACAGAGCAAACGTCCTCCGTTTCCGTCTCCCCTCCAGGTCCTCTGCCACGGCCCTGGTTTGCTGCAGTGGGGGTGGGATCCTGGACTCTGGGGACACGTGGGGCCTCACGCATGCTGAGGGTTTATGCCGGGCTTCTTAGATGAAAGGTGAGGGTTTGGGTTTTTGTGGTTTTTTTTAAAGCATTTATTGATCGGTTGTCAGTCTCAGTTTATACAGATGGTGCCTGATCGATACATGCTGGTCAAGTCTGCAGCCGCTCTCACCGGTTCTGTCCATGAGCCAGGCTGGGCGATGTTACAGTGGAACTTGGGCTTTGAATTCTCATATGAACATGTCTCAAAACTGTGCGGAGCGTTTGGGCAGTAAAGGCTTTCCAGGGAGCGAGCTCCTGTTCTGAATGATGTGACATGGGGCTGTGTTCTACTTCTAGCTCCAAATTCAACTCACTGCCATTCCGTCCCTTCCTCATTCAGCCAACACAGTCAGTCCTCATTGTTTGTGGATTCCGTATTTGCGAATTTGCCGCCTCACTAAAATGTATTTGTAATGCCCAAACCGGTTCTTGTGACCCTTCCTGGTCATCTGCAGACATGGGCAGAGCAGTGAAAAATTTGAATATCTGGCTGAGCATGGTCCCAGCTGATGCTGAACAAGGAGACTCTCTGTTTCTTTCCTGTTTCTGCTCTCATACTATAAACAAATGTCCTTTTCGCGGTAAACTTAGTGCCACAATTTTTGCATTTTTGTGGGGTTTTTTTTATGATTTTACTGTCTAAAACACCCCCCACATCTACCGCTACAGTGCTGTCCAGTGTTCCCGAGCACAAGAAGACTATAAGGTGCCTCACGGAGAAAATACGTTTGTCAGATGAACTTCATTCAGGCCTGAGTTCCAGTTTTGTAGGCTGTGAGCTGGATAGTAATTAATCAACAATACATACAACATGGTGTCTTTGAACAGAAACACACAAAAAAACAAGGTTATGGGCTTGCTAACTGATTTCTACTCTCTTTCTTCCAGGAGCAGTGGTTCGGTATTCGCTAATTCAGTATTCACAGCAACTTTATGGAGCATAACTACTCCAGATAATGAGAACCAACTGCACCTGACGAGTGCCCGCGAGGCGGCCGGCCGAGGCAAGTGCTGAGTCCGCAGAGAGGAAGGCTGTTTCTAATCTAACACCTCTCCCCAGGGCACAGCACACGGGCTCTTCTGAAAGAGCGGTCAGGAATAGGGGGATCCCTCGACAGCTACACACGGTCCACCATCCAGGAATGAGTTCCAGAGCTTGCTGGCAGGGGGCACAAGGGGCCTCTGGGGGTACTGGTCTCATTCAATTTCTTGTCCGGTGTGTTCAGTGTGTGAAAATTCATCGAGCTGCACACATATGATCTGTGCCTTTCTTTGCATGTGTATCAGTCTTCAGTAAAAAGCAGATGAAACAAAACAAAACAAAAACAACCCACAAGAAATACTCTAAGATAATCAGGACTCACTTGGTGCTTGGATAGCAAGGAAGAAGAGTCCGGTTCCCTGTCCAGATACAGAAACAAGGCAAGTTTGCACCACGGAGCTGTTTCCACACTGCAATTAGGCACGGCTACTGCTGGAGGGGGCTGGGGTTCTCCCAAGGATGTCCCCTCCCTTGTCAGCAGTACCTTCCCATCCTCTTCACATTCCCCCAGCCCTCAGAAGCACCAGGAGGTCCTTGGACCCCTTGCCTTTCCTACTGCTGTCCCCCTCACCCAGCCCCTCTCCGAAATAAGACTCCACAGATCATCAAGGACAGAGAACATACCTCTCCAAACGCTCACTTCACGGCCTCATGGCAAAATGGAGCTCTCAAGAAGGTAACAGCTCTGTCTGGGAGCCTCTTTCCTGGCCACCAGGGCCAAACTGTCCTTACCGCTTTTCCCTACTCCAATGTCAGGAGGCACTGACAGGGTCTCCTCACCCCAGCTCCGGAAACCCATCTTCAGACCTACAGATTTCCTCCCTCACAATCTTCAAGCCCACAGGACAGGGAAAAAAAAAATGCCGCCATCGTTTTAAACAGTCCTGGTAGCTTGTTTATATCCTAAGAGGCGAGAGCCTGTGAGGGCCAAGACTGTGCCCTTTTTCCTGGTATCATGGACAGTCTCCACGGAGCATGTCACACTTGCTCACCCACGTGGGGCACACTCGATCAAACAATACTGTTAAGTCTCAGGGCGTCATGGTTTTATAAGTGATTCAGGCCTGGGGAAAGGGCCAATGGAGTCAGAAGGTTTCCCAATGTCAGCATTTATGAGGGTCTGATAACACAGCATATTCCTCAGGGGGGAGTGGTCAGTCCTTGTCCAAGGGCAGGGGTTTACACAGGCCTCCACGGGAGCAATTCATGTGAGTCTTTTCCCCAGTGGGGGCCTGGGGTCTGCTTTGTTTTCCTCCCTTGTTGTTGTTATAGCACTAGCTATAACTGCTTTAGGGCTCTGTTGTTCATAGGTTTAAAAAAATCTGTGAAAAGGCATTTATAAACAAAAATCAATGCATGAATCACATCTGGATTTGGACGCGTGAGGTCGGGAACCTGGTCACATGCAGGCACATTTATTGGGGACGCTCCAGGCGTAAGATGTGTTGCCAGGCTCTTTGCTTAACTCTAGGTGCAGCTGCCCAGCACTCCATATGGCAAGGCCGACAGACATTCCCAAGCTGTGCAGCCCGATCCCCTCATCTCAAAGTGGAGACACAGGAAGCTGGAGACAGGCTCAAGGACCTAGAGTTGTGATACACGAGCCTGGACTCGAAATCCATTTGCTTACCTGCCACTGTGCAATTAAAACAGCCTCTAAGCAGAAGGCAGTGACCAAAGTTCACCTCTGGGTATGGAGACAGCTGTTGTCTGTTACCTGCCAGGTGACGGAACTAGGACCTTATAAGGATATGGGGACAGAAAGGCGCTGTTGATCAGAAAATAATTTTGAGCTACAGCAGAGGAAGGAGAAAAAGTAGTGAAACCCTATTACACAGCACCGTCTTATAATTCAGCATGTCCACAAATACCCCATGGTGGATTCCTTGTGGCTCTCCAGGGACAGCTGGAATTCTGCAAGATTTGTCTCAGGTAGCCACTGGAGAACAAGTGATTAGTTTCAGGGATGGCCCTTGTCTGCAGGGCTTAGATTTTCCTTCCTCTTTTATCCCTTGGCCCTTCCTCGCTCCCGCTGGGCACGTAGAGAAATCTCTCCCCACCCAAGAAATGTTCATGGCTAGGGTTTATTCAGCCTTGATTTTCACAGCAATATCATATTCCTAATGACCCTCACAAGCCTCCTTGTAATGTAAGAATCTTTTCAATCCCCATTTCAGAGACAGGAGCACAGGATGGCATGGAGTCAAGGACTTGTCCAGGATCACATGCCCAATATGTAACGAAGCTGGCATTTGAACATAGGCTTTGTCTTTACTCTTCATTCACTACATCACAGACCATCTCATGTTAAGGAGTGTGACCCCCCCACTTTCCTATACACCATCCTCTCCCCATGATAACTTATTGGGTGGCAGACAATAATTACTCAGTCTGGGCACTACTGAGACTTGCGGCTGGATGATTCTTCGGTGTTGGGGGCTGTCCTGTGCATGGTGGTATGTTTGACACCTTGCACTGATGCTGGCAGTGTCTCCCTCCCGCCACAGTGGTGACAGTCAAGTATGTCTCCAGACACTGCCGAATGTCTGCTGGGGGACGACGTCGGCCCTAGTTGAGAACCACCACAGAACAGCATAAGAGTGAAGTGCACTCGGCTGCAGAGGAGGGCTACATGGTACCCACTCCCCTCCACGGGTCACCTGCTGTGTTCATTTGGGCAAGGGCTTTTCGCTGCATTCCAGCCTTCCCGTTTATAAAATAGGATTATTGTTGGAAATTAACATGTAAAGCATTTAATGTGATTGTGGGCACTTAGTGGGTGCCTAATATACATTAACAATTACTGCCATTATTTACCTGTATCCTGAGCGTCAGTGGTGGGTAAATCCACCGCAGACCCTGGCCTCGGGAAGCTGATGTGCAGGAGACACACACACACACAAACAGGTGAAAGTATTACGGGAAGAGCACAGCCCTTACAGGGTGTCAGAAAGCTGCTACTTGCCCCCAAACAGTGCCATCTAATAGAACTTTCTGCAGTGGTGGAAATGATCTCTGTGCTGCAGGCTAGTCATAAGATACGGGGCTGCTGAGTCCTTGGGATGTGGCCAGGGTGACTGAGGAACTGATTTTTCAAATTTAACTACTTTAAGTTTACATTTAAACAGCCACACATGGGGTTGCCTGGCTCAAGTTGGTAAAGTATGCAACTGATCTTGGGGTCCTGAGTTCAAGCCCCACGTTGGGTTTACTTAAAATAAAATAAATAAAATAAAATAAACAGCCACGTGAGGCTAACAGTTCCACATTGGTTAACACAGATTTGGATCCTTGCTACTCAAATGCTGTCTGTAGACCAGGAGTGTTGCCCTCATCAGAGTCAGAATCTTCATTTAAAGGAAATTCACAAACATTTGTAAGTTTGAGAAGTGCTGCCCCAGAACAGGCGTTCTCAATGCTGGCCTCACATTAGAATCACCTGCAGAGGCTTTAATACTCCCATTGTCTGCACTCCCCCTGCTCCCATCAACCCGAACCCATGGGGGTGATGACCTCAATTTGCAGTGAGCACTGGGAACCAATGATCTCAGCGCTGCTCCAAGCCTCCAGCCTGAGGGAGCCTTGGAGAGCCCACGATGCCTTCTGGCTGACACAGAGTGCCCGACTGACCAGGTGGTCCAGCTCCCGAACTGGGCTGATGCTCCTGTTCCAGGACCTGTGAACCCACCCTGCAAGCAGCCAGTGCCCCTGCCTTGTATCTGCACGTGCACTCCCAGGGCTGCCACCCTGGTGCCCCTGCAGTCCTCAACTCTGGCCTCAGCCCTCAGGCTTTTGGCACCCCCTGCCCAGGACACTCGCCTGCTTCTCTCATGGAGATGCTGCCTTCCCTCTTCAAGCGCACTTCTCTCCCACTGTCCTAAGCCCTGCGATAAGCGCACAGGGGGCTTCAGTCCCCGCACGAGGTTCACAGCTGCCCCAGAGAAAAGTGCTTCATGCACTCTGAAGTGGCACCAGGGCGGCAGATGGACGGTGGATGGCACTGCCCCTCCACACCCTCGGGATTGGGCTACACCTTTGTACGAACCTGACTGCTGCACTGCCAGGTTTTAGAGCAAAGCAGAGCAGGACCCTGATCTCCTACAGTCCATTACCCTGCTCCACATGGGAACCAGAAGACTCTCATACCTTCCTGGTATCCACATTAGGATGGCCAGGATCTGCTGATTAAAGAGGACATTTTCATCCAATGGAATGAAAAAAAAAGTGACAGATAGACTGACAACACCTAGTGCTGATGGGATGGGGGAAGAAACAGTCTCTATCCTGCGATATTCTGAACACACTTTCTCTCTGGGGTCTCGTACTCTCATGTTGGTGTCTTCACTGGTTTAAACCAGGACAGAGAGAATCCCATTCCCACATACTATTCTATGCAGCTCAGATGAGGGTATTTTGGTACATCCTCAGGAAATTATGACTGTACTTTTGGAAACCGCAGCACATTTTGTAGTTACAATGCTTTTGCTGCCCTGTGTATTACTATTACTAATAACCTCATTTTATAAAGGAGGAAATGAAGACTCAGAGGTTAAGAAAGTCATTTGCTCAGAACCCCACAGCCCCCAAAGGGTGGCCCTTGGAATAAAACCTCCAAATCCAAAGTCTTCAATCTTACCACCCAGGCCCTTGCCTTGCCTTGCCTTTGGTGTCCTGCAAACCACGGAGGGTACCACCCACTGAAGGCCAGGAGACCTCCAGGCACGGATACTCCACAGAGAAAAACAAAATCATGGCTGTACTCAGGGGCTCAAGATCGAGTTCAGGAATGTGGAGTGCGCTCAGGGCAAGCAGAGGTGTGTGCAGAGTGAGAAGGGGAGCTGGTGGCAGGGGTGGGGCTGGAGATGTCAGAGGAAGTGAAGGAGTAGCAGGGAAAACTCAGGGAGGCAGAAATGTTGACCTTGGCCAGAATCTACAAAGCCTTAAATGCCTTCCCCAGGCGTCTTTTATTCCATATACAATGGGAAGGCATCAAGAGTTTTAAAGAGCAAAGCTTCATGCTTAGACCCAGACCTGGGAAGAGAGAGTTGCAGGGAGGTGCTGTGGGCATCGGGTTAAAGACCAGGAGGGCTGACGTGGGGGCAGATTAAAGACACTCCACATCAGGATGGCCAGGACCTGCTGACCAAAGAGGGCATTTTCATCCATCAGATTGAAAAAAAAATGACAGATAGACTGACAACACCTTGTGCTGATCAGAGGGGGGAGAAAGTTTCTATTCTGTGCCAAGAGGTGTAAACCGGTACCACGTTTTTGGGGGGCAATCTGAAGCTGTCTATTAAATTAAAACTGTGCATGCCCTTGAATCAGAAAGCCCACTTTTAAGAATCTATCCTAGAGAAGCAACAGTGTGACTTCATTGAGATAAAAAAACACAAGAATGATTATCGCAGCAAAAGGGAAAAAAAAAAAAACCAACACACTCAAAATGCCCTTCAGTAGGGAATAGTTAAATAAAATACGGTACGTGTACTATGTAGCCCTTAAGGGGAATGAGACTGAGTGACTCATTCTGATCAGAAGAGAGGCCCAAGTCTTATTGTGGAGTAAAAATATCAAATTGTGAGCCAACACGTATAGCATTTTTGCGATTAAAAAAAAAGATTCATGTGTCTCTATCAGTATGTTGATATTGATGAACTCTGACTGCAACGGGCACAGGAAGGAGCTGGTGGCGGTTCTTTCTGTGGGTGGGATTTCCGACGTTCAGAGAGGGGTGGAGAAGAGGCAGCTGTCACTTTTTTGTGCCATTTAAAAGATTATTTTAAAATTTACATAGAGTAAAATTCATCTTTTTTGTTAGAGTTCTAGGAGTTTTAACACACTTAGATTCTTGTAAAAGTCACAAATAGGATACAGAGCAAGGTCAATACCCCAAAGAATTCTTTCATGCTTCCCCTTTGTAGGGACCCTACCTCTACCCCCAACCCCTGACAACTACTGTTCTGTCTCTGTATTTTGCCTCATCCAGATACCACATACATGGAATAATACAGTTTGTAATCTTTTAAGACTGACTCCTTTCACTTAGCACATGCATTTACGATGTTATTGTGTGTACTCCTAGTTCACTCTTTTTTATTGCTAAGTAATATTCCATTGTTTGGTTCACTGACTGAAGGGTATTTGGGGTGTCTCTAGTTTCTGGTGATTATGAATAATGCTGCTATAAACATTCATGTACAGGCTTTTGTGTGAACCTAAGTTTTCATTTATCTGGGATACTCAGATGTGGAATTGCTATGTCATAAGGTAAGTG
The DNA here is from genome assembly GCF_002007445.2 of Ailuropoda melanoleuca. Taxonomy (NCBI): domain Eukaryota; kingdom Metazoa; phylum Chordata; class Mammalia; order Carnivora; family Ursidae; genus Ailuropoda; species Ailuropoda melanoleuca. The sequence goes on along the minus strand of NC_048221.1, from coordinate 67,832,289 downwards.
TATTTTTAATTTTGTAAGTAGCTGCCAAACTGTTTTCCACTAGCAATGTGTGAGAGCTCCAGTCACTCTGCACCCTTTCCAGCGTGTGGTCATGCTAGCTTTTTTATTTCAGCCATTCTAATATGTAATGATATCTCATTACAGTCTTAATTGCTGTTTTCTCTAATGGCTAATGATGTCGAACATCTTTTCATGTGATTATTTGCCATCAGTATAATCCCACTAGTGAAATATTTGCTTCTGCATTCTGCCCACTTTCTAATTGTATTTTTTGGCTTTGTACTGCTGACTTTTGGGGATGCTTTATATATTTTAGATACTAGTCCTTTATTGGATATGTGGTTTGCAGATACTTTCTCACATTCTGTAGCTTGTCTTTCCATCCTCTTAAGGGAGTCTTTGGCAGAGCAAGTTTTTAATTCCAGTGAAGTCCAATTTATCAATTTTTCCTCTTATGGATCATGCTTTGATATCAAGGCTAAGAACTCTTTGCCTGGTCCTATGTTCCAAAGATTTTCTCCTAAAGTTCCTGAAAGTTTTATAGTCTCATCTTATATTTAACTCGTTGACCCCCTTTTGAGTTAATCATGGTACATGATGTGAGATTAGGTCAAGGTTCCTATTTTTGCTTATGGATGTTCACATGCTCCAGAACCATTTGTTGAGAAGATGAAATAAACCTATGCAAATACGGCTTTTTTAAAACAAAGGCAAAAATAATTCGCCTAAGCTTCTTGGATGTGTAAATTCATGTTTTTCATAAATTTAGGAAGTTTTCGGTCACTATTGCTTCTGCTCAAATCTTTCTCTTCTCCTTTTGAACTATGATATGAATGTTAGACTTTTTAATATTGTTCCAAAGGTCTCTGAGGCTTTTTTTTTTTTTCCCACACTCAGGCTAGATATTTCCTATTCATCTGTCTTAAAGTTCATGGGCTTATCTGTGATCTTTTCTAACGACTCTTTTATTTCTTTACTGTGTTTTCCTGTTCTAAGATGCCTGTGTTTTTTTTATATAGCTTCTATTTCTTTGCAGAGAATTTCTATCTTTCCATTCATTTCAAGAGTGCTCACTCTTACTTCATAGAACATGGTGTACTTGTTGCTTCCAAGTCTTTGTCTAACTTCAATTCCAGTTTCTGCTGCTAAAACAGAATACAGCAAAGCTTTGTGCCTAAAAATAAATGCTTAATAATAAATTTCATAGAGTGGCTCTTACTAATATTCACAGAGAGCTTTATATTCAAGCATAAGAGGACACATAATAAGCAGTTTTTTAAAACCACAAAATCATGAGTTTGTTGTTTTTTTAAAAAATAAATACCATTGTTAAAAATAAATAAATAAAAAATTAAGTGTCTAATAATGCTAACGTTTGGATCACCTCAAGGTTGGCATTTATTGATTGCTTTTTTCTTAGAGAATTTTTTAGATTCTCCTGATTTCTTTTGTATGTTGAATACTTTTGGTTTGTATCCTAAACGTTTTGAGTGTTATGTTGCTGCTCGGTCCTGTTAAAATCCTCAAAGGTTTTGCTGTGCTGACTCTAGTTGGTCTCATGCAGGTGCAGCTCAGAGATGAGCCCTGGGCCTCATACACATAGGTAAAGGATGCTTCCTCAGGTGTCTCCTTTCTGTGATTTCCACCCCCAAGGTTCTCTGGCTAGAAAACCAGGGTTTAGCCTCTGCACTGCGGTGTGCTCTCATGACTGGGACCGCTCAGGGCAGAGTGGCGAGAGAAAGAAGCTTGCGGGACCACCACTAGCACACCTGTCACTGTTGCCACCGTTGCGGAAGGGCTATAGCTTCATTACCGGATCTCTGCTGGGGTGCTGTCTGGAGAGTTAAAGGGCTCTGACCCTTAGGTGCTGCTATGGGTGGAGGTGGGTGCTTTTTTGCTGGTGCTCACCCGAGTAGGGCTGGATTAAAAGAGCTCTGCCCTAAAGGATGCCATTGCCACAGCCACCATGACAAGAGGTTCCAGTCTGCTACTGGCACTTGCCTGGTGCACGGATGAGAAAATCCAAGGAGCTCCACCTGCAGGGACTGCTTTCATATATAGGGGCTTGCTGCTTAGTTGCTGGCGCTCACAGGGATTAGGGCCAAGACCATCCAAAAAACTCTGTCCTGTGGAGCTGGTGCTGGGCCTGGTGGCGGCTGGGGGCAGGAGGAGCAGGACTGGAGAACCACTGAGCTGGGGCCTGCAGGGGTTGTTGGCACCACGGTGGCAGGGCAGGGAGGTCTTCAGAGTCCTGATGTCACTACCCAGCCCATCCACTCTTGCCCGACCTTCAGAATTCTGACATTCACTTCCTGCATTTTGTCCAGGGTTTTAAATTTTACCAGTGGGAGAGATAGGGTGGTGTGTGTTTATTCCATTTTGGTCAGAAATGTAAGTCCCTTTTTAGATAATTGTAGAAAAGTAGGATTACAACGTGATTTTCCCTATAATTTTTAGGCCTTTCGGTATTTTCATATTAAAATCTTTTTGATGACTCAGAGATCTCTAGCTTATCTGGACAGCTGGGGGAACTGAGAAGGAAAATGATCTGGGGTGGGGGAAGTGTGGATAAACTGAATTATGAATGTTGAGATGTCAAGTCAGGGATCCCACAGATGGCCAGGTGCTGTTTGCTATGGCTGAGGGAGTCAAGGGAAGAAAGAACCTGAGGAAACAGGTTGAAACCTGAGATGTGCTCTATCCGGGGGAACCAAGGAGAGGCTGGTGCACTGGGAGGCAACCAAGGATGAGAAAATACACTTATTTGAGGGGCACAGGAAAGGTGGAGAAATGGAGGCCCACAGTGTTGACCATACTTGCTCAGGAAGGGACTGTGAAGGGGAGGATAGACTAAAAAGAGAGACAGGCATGAACAGATTTTCTTTAAGAATTCAAGATATATGAACACAGTTGATCCTTGAACAACAAAGGTGTAAAGTGCTGGGGTGAATTTTTTTTTTTATAAATATAGTACTGTAAACATAATTACTCTTATGATTTTCTTAATAATATTTTCTATTTGCTAGCTTACTTAATAGTAAGAATACAGTATGCAACACATATAACATACAAAACAAATGTTAATTGACTGTTCACGTTCTCGATAAAGGATCAAGAGTAGGCTATTATAGTTGACCACACAGGAGGTTGGTGCCCTTAAGCCCTGCACTATTCAATTATCAACTGTGTTTTTTAGCATGATACAAAAAAGACCCCCTACTCAAATGAATACATCTAAAGTGACTATATCATTAGAGTAGGTAACAGTTGCTTTGAGATCCTTTCCTCCAGAAAATGCCCCTGACACCCAAAGACAAGATGGGCATCTATCTACATTCCCCTGTGGCATCCAGCTGCCACCTGCCTCCTCAGAATGGTAAGCTCCTTGAGGATGAGGTCCTCATGTTTTTCCTGACTGCCTTTTGGGAGCCAACACAATGCTGTGTGTAGGGCAGAAATACATGAAATATTTGTTGCAAGAATGGATGCATGAGTGAGTACTAGAGTCTAGAGAAAGAGGTTCAGAGACCTGGGTGTGCCATTGTTATCACCAGTCTGGTCTGGACTTAATGAGCTTGGACTGGTGGCTAAGGCTCATTATCAAATGAGGCCCCTAGGTGACAATGGCAATTTGTCCAGCTATTCTCCAAAATACCCCATGTGACCACAACCCCATGAAATATAAATGATACACTGAGAAAGAAGAATGGCCGGAAAGAAAGGCCAACAGGGACAATATCTAGAAAGTGGACTCCTAAATGGTTGTTTTTTTCTATATACTTTCTCTATCTTACCATTTTTCCACATGAGAATCTCTAAGTCTTTTGCCTAACTCATCCTGTGCTCAGGAAAGTGCTTTCCACTCTGTCATTTAGACTCCGATATGGAGAACTACGGAGGATGGGTAATGTCCTGCACGAACAAGGCTGGTAACCCTGGGCCAGTCACCTCCTATTAATAGTCTCCTTCGCATTGATGAGCACAAATATGGTACTGGCCTTGCAGCAACCACCCCAGTGTGGCCCTCTGAGGTCCAACCCACTTGGCAAAGCTGGACTCCTCTGTTTACTGCAACAACTGGGGACTCCTCCCTGCCTCCCCCACTGAAGGGTTCTTCCACGCCTTTAGAGAAGGAAGACAGAGTGTGGACGAGAGGAGGAAGGATCAGCAGGAGTGCCGAGGACAAAGCACTCGACTCCCTAAAGTAGAACTGTGCACCCATCTGGGACACCCCAGTAACCTAGTATTATGGTGTGTGCCCCTGAAAGGGGTACAGGGGTGGCAGCCCATCTGAGAGCTCTGGGTAAAGTGCCTGCCACCATAAGATAATAAACAGCAGTAATTAGGCCTTTCTGGAAAACTGAATAATACTGTTATTAAAACTTTTATTATCTGTATGTTTTATACGAATTTAATTGCCTCCAACAGCTATATTTTGGGAGCAATGAGGATGACAGAAATAATAAGAATGAATTAAACCACAAGCAGATCCAGTGTCTGGGGAAGACACAGAGGCTGTTTTCACTAATGGGATCTGACAGTACAGACCCTGGGATTCTGCTCTGCTCTACATGAGGCAGCCCCCCAGACCCCAAGGTCCCAGGCAGCAGCTATAGCCTGTCCTGATATTTGCCCCTCAAATACCAACCACACTTTGGGAGAGTTGGTTTCAAGCAGAATGAGGGTAACGCTTCCCTTACTCTCTCTGTACTGAAATGAAAATCACTACCCCTGCCCTAAAGTAACCTGGATTCTTCCTCCCTGAAATTCATCTGGATCAGTTATTTCTGTGGCTTAGAGAATATTACTAAATGGACAAGACAGTTCTTTTATGCTATACTTTTAAGTAAAGCTGTTACTAAATACTATACTGTATTTCATAAATTGAAGAAAAAAAAATAAGGTCTTTAGAGACCATTCCAAGGCATCTGACAATAAATAATCCCAACTCTCCCAGCTTAGGCTGAGGAAGTTATAAATTATTAATGTGTCAAGCATTGCCCTCTGAAGCTTCTTTCCCGCTCTGACCATGAACCCAAGCATCCTGCGTTTAAGTTCCATTCAGTCCGCAAGCCCTTGAGAGACATTTTCAATTCCAGGCCCTGAAGGTGGGTGGTGCTGATGGCAGGGTTTTATCTGCACAGAGCAACCCCCCGCCCTTGATATTTCAATGGGTTTTTGAAACACCCTACAATAGCTTCAATAACCTCGCAGGCAATTTGCACAGTGGATCATCAGCTACAGCCTGAACCTCTCCCAAAGCCCCTCACTGATTATCCTAATGTAGCGGCAGCAGCAGCAGCAGCAGCAAAAAATCACTGCTGAGCCAAGGGGCCTTGGATCGGGCAGGCCATGCATGCAGCCTCTTTGAGGGCGTTGTCCTGGCACTTCTGCCTGGAACTGTCACCTTAACAACTTAAAGCACTATATGCGTGTGTGTACACACACACACTGGATTTTCACTTACTTCCCAGGAGGGAGGCAGAAAAGATAAGAATTTCTTTGCACCTGTCTTTACATTGCTTTCTGGGAGCTAATTTTCTCTTCATATGTGCACACTTCATCTTCTCATATATACACCCCATGGGTGTGGGTCCCTAGGAGAACGAGGTCCTACTTCCTCAGGCCCACAAGGCAGCCTTTAAGCGGAGTCCTGGACTTACAGTAGCCACTTAAAACATCCTGAAAGTTTTGTTTTTTTTCAAACAGAATTTGCCATGGAAAACTTCTCCTTAGGGCCTTTACCACATACACACATGCCTCGTTTGCATAGTTTTGTTTCTGGCACACTGATTTCCATTAATAAAAGAATCCAGCAACGAAATATTCTTTAGCTCTGCCACAAATACCCATTTCCAACAGATTTCTCGTTTCATCTGAATCACTAAAAATAAAAAGTGACAAATGTCAAAGACATAGAAAGGTCATCTATTTTGTCTCTGCTCATGTTAAAGGCCAGTTGCTTTAGAAGATTCTTACATTCTGCCCCAACCTTCACACCCTCTCTTTTTTGGGACAGGAAGTTAACGCCCACGCCCGAGGGGCTCCCGTTTTACAAAGGCTTGACTCCGATAAGTGCGATAAGTGCGATGCTTCCCCGCGTGAGTCTGATTATTAAACGCGGGGAAAAAAATTCCTCCTGGCGGTGGGGGGTAGGTCAGAAGGACACTGAGTGACAGAGGAGCCAGGTGCTTCATTTAGAACCAAGAAGTGGGGTAGGCCCGGGAGTACCTCCATCTACCAGAGCACCCATGTCCCAGGATTCTGGAACTCACCGAGCTTCTGAGGGAAGAAATGAAAAAAGCATCTGAGTGATCCCCTGAAGAGCCAATCTCCTCTCAGGGAATACGCTGCAAGATGTTTTTACGTTTTTTCTGCCTCCTCTGCACTGCCACAAAATCCTGCTAGTTGTTCCCTCCCTCCTTCTTCACTCTCTATCCGTGTAACTCTTGACCAAATGCGTTAGCGGGACCATGAGGAATTCTGGTTTTTAGTCCCAGTTCCCCGGCAGGGTTTCCACCCGGAGCGCTTACATACTCCGTGGCCGTGGGATTTGCCCACGCTCCTGCCCCTTCCCCAGCGGGCGACTCGGGCTCTTACCAGCTGCCCGGTGCGGCGACCGCGTCTCGGCCATCCGGCTCTCGCGTCTGGGCTCCGAGGGCGGCGCGGCCTTCGTCAGCTCCCCGGGACCGGTGTCGGGGGGCGGCAGGGGGCGACTCTGCAGCAGCGGCTTCCTGGGCAGGGGAGGCTTGGCGCTGAGCGGCTCCGACGACCGCGTCTTGCCCTTGCCCTGCTCGTGCGGGGACCGTGCCCCTCGAGGGGAGGGGGCCTTCGCGACTGGACATTTCTCGTCTTTGGGGAGCAAAGCCAGCCCCCCCTTTTCTAACCGGATTTCAGCGCTGTATCTCTTTATCCCTCTGACGTCCGCCGAGGACGCCTCCCTGTGCTTGAAGGACAGAGAGGTGGAGCGCAGCTTGACGGGAAAGGGGTCTCGGTCCTCCCCCGAGGGCGGCTCGCGGGCGGCCGGGCAGGGGTCTCCTGGGGCATCCCGGGGGGTCCGGCCCGGCCCGGCCGCCGTGTCCCCGGAGTCTCGAGAGCCGCCGCCGGCCGTCGCGGGTTTCCCGCCGTGGGGCTCGGGAGGCGCCCGCAGGTCGTCGAGCGCCGCCTCGCTCCTCCAGACCAGGCTGCTCTTCAGAAGCGGCAGGCGGCCGGCCGAGGGCCCCGCGGGGCCGGAGGGCTCGAGCACTCGGGCGCTGCCAGAGCGCGCCCACGCACGGCCCGACGACACGGAGAACTTCACGGCCCGCAGCTCGCTGCCTCCCCGCTCCACCTTCCGCTCCGGCGCCAGCCTCTCGGGTCCGCCCTGCGGGGGCTCAGCCGGCTCGGCACCGCCGGGGCCTTGTGCTTCAAGCAGCTCTTGGGGGCTGGGGGGCTTGGGGCGGGGGCCTCGGGAGATCTCTTCCCTGCTCCCTCGGGCTCGGGCTCGGGCTCGGGCACGGGCACGGGCACTTCCAGCGTCAGCTCTACCTCCTTCTGGACACTTTGGTCTGCCCCCTCTGGACCAGGGGGAGACTCCGAGGTGGTGGCAGGGTCAGTCTCGGGAGGTGTCGTGTCCTCCTCAGGGATGGAGGGAGATAACCGAATCTCCACGTCTCCAGAGGCGCAAACCACCTCATCAGCTGTTTCCCTGGCTGGGGCACAGGTGCTTTCCAGGGACACTTCCTCTCTCTGGTTGTCGCTGTCGGGATTATGGTGCAGGGAACCTTCTGGCAGAGATAGGGACTCCGAGCCTGACACGGGCTCAGTGACCTCGGGGGTGGCCGGGCGGCTTGAAGGGTTATCCCCGAGGAAGCTCTCCTCCTCCTCCTCGGCGCTGGCACTGAGTGCCGGGCAGTGCTGCAGGCGCGCCCGCCTAGCTCGCAGCCCCCCAGGTTGCAGCATGGTCGCTGGCCCCCCGGGCTCGGGGCTTCTGTCCAGTACCACATTCTGCTGTGCGGAACTGGGGCTCTCTTCTGTGCTGACTCTGGGTAATGACTTCTCATCGTATTCCTCTTCCTCTGGGGTACACGTCAGATCACTAAGGGATTCGGACTGTGCTCGCTTGGAGGAATAAAGAGGACAAAAGACAGCATCATTATGTCGAATTTTAGGAAGCCTATGACCTTCCCATTTTGTAGGAGGCTTAATACGGTTTAAAGGAAGCAGTGTGTCTCTAAAGCTGTCACCTAAGCAGACATTCACACATGATGTCTCTTCTTAATCCTTCCCTTACGGGTCTATTTGGAAACTTGCCTTACAAGTTCAGCTTTCAGCAGAACAGTGGCGGCTATGCCCTTAAAGTAAATAGTGCTTAAGGCTCTACTGGCCGAGCTGCAAAACCAGTGGACACCGCTCTAAAGAGCGAAGCAAAGGGGATCAAATAAGCTGGGTGTCTGCCGTCCTTTGCACTCCATGCCTATTATTTCATTTACTCTTGATTCATCCCAGTAAGAAAGGATTATTTCCTTTTTGCACTTGGAGAACTGGGAGCTCATAGAGGGCCACATCTTGCTCAAGGTTGAGTTTATTAGCTCAGATGAAAAGCTCGTGCTCTATGACCCTGTGCTGCCCAAGAGCTAGTTTCCCATCTCAGTGCTCTCTGTCCAGGGATGGGCCCTATGGAGAAGGGAGACTGGTGTGCCTAAAGGGTGATACATATCACCTCAAACACAGTCAGGAGCAAACCACAGCGCGTAAGATAATGTCCCAAACCATAGCTGATGGATAAAGTCCAAACTTTTCAGCTAAATCCAAGGTCTTAAATTCTCTGGTCTCAAATTATTTCTCCCACTCCCTGCTCAGGTCAAGCTGAGTCCTCACTACTGAGTGTGCCAGACGCTGGGCCAAGTGACCGGCCAGCTCCTCTCCCTACACCTCCAGGGTGTTCCACCAGCACCCCAACAACAGTCAGATTCCACTCCTACAGGAAATCTTGCCAGGTCCCTGCAGCTAATGGTTCTCCTCCTCTCCTGAAGCCCAACTGGTTTGACAATCAAACACTGCCTTGTATTTTTCTTCTGAAAAGTCTCTGGAATTTAAATTTAGTCCAACTTCCTCCTTGCCGTACCCAAAGCCAGTTGCTGCTTGCTTAGGAAAAAGAAGAGATCAAGGTAGTCATGAATCATTCAAAAGCACTATGAGAAAATGACCAAAAGCTTGAGGGTGTTGAGGTCAATCTTTGAAAAAGTTCAGGACATTAGAAAACACTTCTATCTTCATGGAAAAAAAAAAGTTCAGGACATTAGACCTCCTTTTCTTTATGTTAAGACATGTGCCAGTGTGTTTGTGTTAGGTTTTTGTTGTTTGCTGCTGTTATTTTAACATCTTCCAGCTGCCATCTGTTTGCTAACACAACACAGGATAACTGGGATGTTTGCAACAATACCTAAGCGAACTCTTGCCAAGATGCACAATCCTATTCCCCTGGATTTGAAAAAAGTGAAGATGTGCAAAGAAATCTACAGAAGAATTTTCAAAAGCTGCAGGTTCAAAAGGTGTTACTGGCCTTTTGCTACTCCAGGAAATCACTGATGTTGAAAACCTGTTTTAGGATGTGGGCCGCGTTTTAAAACTATCACAACCCTCACGAAAAGAGCATAAAGCTGAGAAGCAGGCCCAGCTGGGCGCATCCCACCTGGAGCCACCGACAGCTACAAGGAGGGAACAGTGAAGGGCTGGGCAGGACAGAGGCAGCGTGGAGTGTGGACTTGGACACTGAGCAGAGGCTCTGCAGGGAACAGAGCGGCTCCTAACTCAGCCTGGGCTCATGCACTGGGTACAGCGGGAAGGCTGCACCTACCCGCTCCCTCTCCACCGCCGCCGCCCCTTCCCTCCTCCTCTGGGCCCTCACAGCAGCTTCACCCCCTACAGTGCTCTGGAGGAAGAGGGAGTGGAGGACCCCCGTGCTCAGCCTGCACCAAGGTGGAGACTCTGTCATGGCTGCCTGCTTATCTGCCTCCTGTCAACCAGAAAGAAAGAATCATGGGGCAGCACCCATGTCATCTCTGGGCGGAGGACACTGCTGAGCAGTAGTGTCAGTCTCTAAGACCCAGGACTTGTAGTTGGCAGCTCTGTCAGCCACAACCTGGGGCTACTCATCTGCTGAAAGAGAGTTACTATTCCCTGCTCCTGGCATTGACTGGGCTGGGACGAGGACCAGCCCGGGCGGTGAGACGCTGGCGTGAACGTTCACGGGCTGCATTCCGCTTCTGGCACGTCACAGCCACACACAGGCAGTGGTTCTGAGCAGCAGGATAAAACGCTGAGATAACAGCCAGCATTTGTCGTTTGGGTGTTTCTCTTTCCCGACCTCTGCTCTGGTGGGGCAGAAGGATGCGGCCAAATGCACTCTTGGTCTTAATAGCCAAGGTTTGTTTGTTTTTTAACTGTGCCAAGAGGGAGTTTTTAAGGTAGGAAAAGCCCGCCCACACTCCTGTTTTTCTCTAGAGCTCCAAAGATTCAGAGCCTAGACGGTGGGGGTAGAGGGCTGGCCCCGCTTGCGACAGAGCTGGAGCTTTGTGGCCAGACTGGACAGCTATTCTGCCCAAACGGAGGACACAATGCAGACAGCAGCAGGGAGAGACTGAAGTGGAGACTCAGAGAGAGATGTCTGAGTGAGGGTGGGGGTGAAAGTGGGTGAGGCAGAAAGAAACCTCAGACGTTATGGGGGATCAGAAAAGCAGGGGAAACTTGGACCTCACCCTTCAGTGAAGTCAACAGAAACCGTGAACCCCTGCAGAAGTCCCCAGGGTCCAAGAGGGGGCAGTGTGGTGTCTCTTCCTCACCCTCAGAGCAGAACAGGAATGCATGAAAGCACCCTGATCCCCAAGAGGGGCCAGGGTACCAGAAAGTCTTCACGGTTGGGAGGAGGGACCTCATGACCAAAGGGCAAAGAGTGCTACAAACACTGAAGGACAGAGGCCTCCACCTTAGGGCCCAACAGTGACACTGGTGACCACTGGCCAGACACCTCTGCCCGGTCAAAAACTTAAGGTATCCGTGCCTGCTCCCTACCCAGAAAGGAAAGCAAAGGAGGAGGGAGGATAAGTAAATGACCGAGTTTGAATCAAGAAATGTTTACCCAATCAGAATTAATGTTATTCTAAAAAAGGGGGGGGGTTTCAAAAGCTAAGTCAAGTTCAAATGTAAAGGAAGAATGAGAGGTACAGCTTTGTCCAGTGGACAGTGAAGGGAACACTGCATTTCCACCTGGAGTTATGAGCTGGGCTTTGCTCTGCCACAAAGTCCTGGTCAGGCTGTGGCTGGTTGCGTGTACCCTTGTCTCCGCAAAAGTCGTCCCCATGGGAATAAAGCCCAGACTTGAGGTCAGAGGGAGCTGGCTCTGTCCCTGCCCTGTGGGTCCCTCAGCATGAGGACAGGCAGGTTGGAGTTACTGGTCCTAGCCATGTCCCACAGCACCAAGCCTTTAACTGTAAATGTGGGTGTGCAAGCATTTACACAAATACCCTAGTGCCCAGCTTGCACAAGGACACATTAGCCTGAGGGTAACCACAGCTCACTTCTTGCTCCAGTGTTAGTCCCCTCTGAAGTCACCTCTGTTGTCAGGAGTTTAAAAAGCACCTTCCGCATGCCCAAAGGAAAACCCACTATCCCTAGCTGAGCACCTAGCTCGTCCTGGGCCTTTCATCAATACCCCACAGTCTTTCTCCAGGGAAGGAAGGGGAGAATGTTGGTCTGTGGACATCTCTTTCTCAGCACTGTCATTCTCTGCAGCCAGGCTAGCCCCACACCCTGCTCTCAGCTCCTCCAGGGCTAAGACATTGTGGGTACTGCTGGGCAGCAGAGAAGGCAACGACCTTATGCGGACCTCTAACCCACCAGTACTATGAATCCAAAGCACTCCATGAATGAGTTCTTGGCTCTTAGAACTATGAGCTGATGACTACACAGGCAGCATGCCCAAACTGGGGGAGGGGGGTTCTGTCCTCACAGGGGCACAATCCCTACACTACTAAGTAGGTCCCTGCCCAAGGCAGAAGTCCGAGCTAGTGTGTCAGCTTATCTGTCATTGTTCTTTCCCTCATTCATTCATCCATTCAACTAATGTGCACTGAATGCCAGCTGTGTGGCTAGCACTGCTCTAGGGCCTGGACGTAGGGCTGGGACGAGCTATCAGAAAGACTGGCAATATGGTGCCTGGGTGGCTCAGTTGGTTAAGTGTCTGCCTTCGGCTCAGGTCATGATCCCAGGGTCCTGGGACCAAGCCCCATGTCAGGTTCTTTTCTCCATGGGGAGCCTGCTTCTCCCTTTGCCTGCCATTCCTCCTGCTTGGGCTCTCTGACAAATAAATAAAATCTTAAAAAACAAACCAAGAAAAAGACTGGCAATAAACAAGAGAGCACACATATTTACAAAGCTCATTTCTGTGTGTGGCCAGTGCTATGACGGAAGGGAACGTGCTGGTAGGTAGGTGGGGCTGCTTTCCATAGGATGGTCAGGTGAGCCTCTCTGGGGAGAGGACCTGTCAGCTGAGACCCAAAGACAGAAGGAGCCAGCCAGGAGAAGAGTGTCTCGAGCAGTGGATACAGCAGGCATCAAGGCCGGGGGCCGGAGACAACTGTGGAGGCCAAAGTGTGTTGAGAGAAAGAGAGAGAATAAGAGGAAGCCTGAGAGGTTGGTAAGGCCTGGCTGTTCCAGGCCCGGTACGTGGACCCTACGCGGAGTGCCGTGGGATGGCAGGGGACACGCAGCACATCGCGGCTTTGTGGGAAGTGTTGCAGAACCAATGAGCGGATGGCGTGTTTATGCAGGGAAGGGACTATCTGACGAATGCTGAAAAAGAGGAGCAACCCCAGCTCCTGCAAATGGTCCCACTGACCGCGGGGGTTTCTCAGAAAGGGCACGTGACCCTGCGAGGAGAGAGGCCTGGGTGGGAGAGAATGGGGGGGAGTGCTGCCAGGCCTGCCTCTCCTGCGTCTGCATGGAGGAAGAAGCCCAATTACCGAGGACAGCCGCCTCATCTTGCTGGACCGCTGGTTGCGAGGCTTAACCAGGAGCTTGTGTTTCGCTGCAGAGTTGTCCAGGCAGGAGGAGGATTCTGGAGGGTAATCGAAATCAGCCACGGGTGCCGCACTGCTGTCTGAGGTGCGGGGGCAGACGCTGGCATCGCTCGCGTGCCTGGAGAAGAGCTGGTCTGGAGACTGTGGCCGGGATGAGGAAACTAGAGAGATCTTCATGGGACAAGAAGCAAGCATGCCAAGCATTAACTCTTCGGTGTGAAATGGTTCCAGCCAACATATCAACTCCCTGCTTCTACCGTGCTCGGTCTTCCCATGCCACCTGAGGGCTTTACATGGAGGGACCGGTTTAAAATCTGACTCTCGGTAGGGAGGACTCTAGGGTACTTCCTTAGAAAGGTAAATGGTTGGGAGTTTTAAATGCTGGGCCAATCCCTACAAACTTCTCACTCATTTCCAAGGCCATGCAGAGAACCTGTGCCCCGGGCAGCCTCGGTGAGACAACTCTGCCTTCACCCTCCCAAGCAGGTACAGGCACTTCAGACAAGAACTTCCTTCTCTGATGAAACAGACTCTCCTGATCTCTCCAAGAGCAGGCTTGGTCCTGCCTCTGGAAGCGAAGAGGGTGGCCCAGAGGAGTGATTTTACAGGCTAGAGCATAGGACGGGCCAAGCCCACTACCCAGCATCCCATCCCTGCAGCTGCATTTGTTCATTCTAGAGGGTTTCTGTATCTTCATGTGCTCTTGGAGGATTCTGGTGTTACAAATATTTTACTAGCTCATACCTCAGCAGCGAGGCACTGACCAGTCAGCCAAGGGCAAAAGCGCTCCCAGGGAAGAAGAGGATTTTGGTGGTCACCGGGAAGAACGACGGTAACACGCGGTTACCTGCCCACTGCACTTGGCCATCCCCTTCACTGAGTGAGGTCTCAGTGGGTTCTGCTGCAAAGACATTTATGGGCATGAAGTGGTGGAGGGGGAACCCAGTGTGCACCCATGAGCAAATGCAGGCCACATGAGAAGCGGGACGCAGACAGCCTGGGAGGTGCTGGACTTTAGTTACAACCCTGCCCTCCACTTCGCTAGTTGGTGCTCAGAATTAGTGTCAAGTTTACATTTTTCTCCCAAAGTTTTCTATCTTCCAAATTCTGTATGTATACATGCAACAAAATTTACCACTGTAACCGCTTTTAGCCATATGGTTTAGTGGCATTAAGTACACTCCCGTTGTTGGGCAGCCCTCTGCAGAACTTTTTCTCCTGTAAAACTGGAACTCTGCACCCGCTAAACAACAACTCCCCGTTGCTCTGTGAATCTGACTACTGTAGGTCCCTCACATTAAGTGGAATCATACAGTAGTTGCCTTTTTTGGTCTGGCTTATTTCACTTCACAGAATGTTGGGCTGTGTTGTAGCCTGGGTCAGACTATTCTACCTTCATAAGGCTGAACTCGTCTTGTCTGTTCCCTTATACTATATTCCATTGTGTGTAGAGACCACAGTTTGTTCATCCCTTCATCCATCAATGGACCTTTGGGTTGCAGCCGCAATTTAGCTGTTGTGAATAACGCTGCTGTGAACATGTGTACACAAACTCCTCTTCAAGAACTGGCTTTCAGTTCTTTCAGATATATACCCAGAAGTGGGATTGCCGGATCATACAGTGGTTCTATTTTTAATTTTTGGAGGAACCTCCATACTGTTTTCTACAGTGGCTGCACCATTTTGCATGCCCACCAACAGTGCCCAGGGGCTCCAATTTCTCCACAAGCTTGCCAACGCTTGTCATTTTCTGTTTCTTTGATAGTAGCCATCCTAACGGGTACGAGATGGTGTCAAGCTTACATTTTAACCTAAGACCATAATTCTAGGCACTTCACGATGTTTAGTAAGCCCCTGTGAAAACGGTCTCCTCGGGAAGGAGGCAGCAAACAAGACGTGGGCAGCGAGCAGACTCCCAGGGGCCTGGGTACATCTTGCTCAGTTTCTTTTCCACAACCCTGGAGCCCCACACAGAGCAGGTTCCAAAAGTCTCTGCTGAGCTAGGGGGCACCAGAAGGATGTCACTGTTAGAGAGACAAGTGGATGCAGGGAGTGGCCCCTGCAAGGGAACTTCCTCGGAGAAACGTATTTTCCCTTTCAACAGAAAGGTCCCTTATATATTCTCCAGCAAGTTTTAAGTTGATTCCTGCCAACTGGGAGAAGACGATTACTACGAGGGGAAAAGGATTATAAGTGGACACAATCTATTTTAGTTCTCTTGTTTCAGCTACTTGGGTTCTTATGGGAATAAAGCAAGAACAATTATTTAAAAAATAAACCACAGGACAGGACTCCTGGCTCCCTTTGCACCTATGGCTCTGGTTTCCGCTCTTATAGCTGATGACTCAGGAAGACACATAAGATTGGACAGGTGACACCTCTCCCAGGTGTCCTCCCTAAGGGTCACCACTAGAAAGAGTACATTCCAAGGATCATAGAGAATCCTTCATTTTCACCCTTGTCTACAGGAACAATGTATATACACTTGGTAAAATCAGGGGTTTTGTTTTTTCTGACTGTGTGGGACTTAAGAGAACAGGTGAGACGAGCTGCTTTTGCAAATGCAGTGACTCTCAGGCGAGAATGATTATGTCTACTGCGAGGACATGGGCTTTGGTCACCTCCCTATAAACCCAAAGGACATGGGCTTTGGTCACCTCCCTATAAACCCAAAGGACAAACCTTCCCTGTCCACTCAGCTTGTTCTGTGTTTGTGCTGTCTGAGCAGACAGTCCTGGGCTCAGGCCCTTTCTAGCCCCTGGGGGGGTTGTGAGCTGGCAAGGAGCTTAACTTCCCAGAAAGTCTGACCACAATGACCTCTGTCCCTGCAAAACCCCTGTCCTGGCTGTCATGGCTGGTCTTCCTGCTAGGGCGCCGAACTCCCAATTCTCAGTCTTTGTGGTCGTTCTGAGAGTTCTTGGGGCCTGAAAAGACCCACATCTTCATAACTGAGAAGAATTACGTGCCCCATCCTTGATCAGTGAAGCGACTAGGTGAGGTAAGGTAGGATGGGGCAGGAAAGCTGACCTGTGTTTTTACGGGCTGGAAGCATTCCTACTTGCATTGCTTGCTCCCAGTCACCCGGTCTGTCCTGAAATCTGTGCTTCTGGATAATTCTGCAAGTGAATGATTTAAAAAGTCTAACAGGTGGCCGGCCCTTCGTTGGAGGAATGGGACTCAACTGGGAAAATGGCCTGGGATTCATGGGCTTTTTCAGGGGTGACCCTGGGTGACAGCTGCTTTACAGTGTCTGTCCTCAAAGAGAGGGGCTCAGCCACCCAGGAATGTGCTGAGCCCAGTGTACATGGGAACAGCCCGCAGACATGGGCCTTTTTAGCAAAGCTGCCTTTGCACCCCAGCTGGCTTTCCTGCTGAGGGAAGGGGGGCACTGAGCTACCTGATCCCACATCATCCTCTCCAAAACCCTCCGAGGACACAGACTCCTACAGGTGACAGAACCTGCCCACTGCCTGGCTGCACGGCAGTGTGTGCCTTTCTGCCAGAGCCCATGTTGTTTCTTTCTGGGTGTCACCTTCCTGCATCACCCGGGACAACCTGCCAGCTTGCCACCCTCTACCCAGTGCTTCCTACTTAATGGCAGGACACTTAGCAGGTGGCTAGTTGGATGTCATTTTACCTTAAAAATCACCAAAAAAAGTCTCATTAGTTGTCACCTCAGATGGTAATGCGATTTTATAAACAATACTACGCATTTCCTGAAAAACTCATTCCATCAGGAAGTATCACCTTGGCAGTGTCATGAGATACTTGTTACTGGAAACCTTTTATCACAATAATCTTCCTTAAGTTTCTCTATCAAGCACGTGGGCCTGCTTCAGGAGTTGCAATAGGAAATAAGAAATAGCCCACAATCCCATACTTTTGGGATTTAAAGTACCCTTATATCAAATATCACGTGTTACATAAAGACATTTTAAAGGGTGCATTGTTTCCCCCTCTCAACCAGTCCACTGTGCCCAAGAAACTTTCAGGGCATAAAATATGATCGCTGTGTCTTTAAAACCTTGGTAACAAAGATTACACACATTTTTTTAAGTCTTAAAGCCTCCAATTTTAGTTTCCTATTACCCAATTAAGAAAATTACCTAGTTCATAAAATCTCAGCACCTTGTCTTTTCAGTCACATAAGCAGGGATGCTGAGAAGGACGAGGCCAGCCCTGCCCCGTGTGAGTGGCTCCCACGCAGCTAACTATGGGATGTGAACACTGTGGCACTCTGGAGGTTTGGAGCTGGGCTCACGCCTTAATGCACAGAATTAGAAACTACCTGTTCTCCTGTACTGTCCCAGGTAGAGGCAGAGAGAGCCAGAGAAGCATGTGATGGAGTGAGGGCAAGTCAGTCAACTAGGGCTGGTGACTGTCCTCTCCCCAGCACATAGCTCTGAAATATACACAGTCCTGTGTGGTCCTGAGGTTGGGGACGCTGAAGATGGGTCTGTCCTGTGACACTGGGGTCAGCCATAGCCTGCCAACCCTCCCTGCCAGTGTTTTAAGGCATTACGGGGTGCAGGGTTGGCTCGAAATCCAGGAAATGGGCCAAATCATCCTCTTTGTCTTCTTTCTCTTCAACATGGGAGAGCAGGTGTGAGTAGCTCACTGTCTTTAGACCCTGCTCACGGAACAAGCAGGGTCAGGTTCACCTTAGAGCAGAATTCTGGAGAGCGTAACTCTCTAGCCAGCTCTGAGCGAACTCCCAACCCTGTGGCTTAGTTATATTCAGCTATACCAACAGCCCTTCCTCTGGCTTTCATCAGTGATGTTCTGGGAACCCAAAACCACACTCACATTAGGCAAATATTCTTTCCCCTGACTTTGCAGGGGGGCTTCTGGATGTCCAAGTTGAAGTGACTGCTGAATGTATTACAGAGCAGCTCAGAATCGGCAAGATGGTGGTTCACAATGAATCCCCGAGATTCCCAGTGAACAGCCCTCCACCAGGGCACAAGCCATAGCTCCAAGAACGCACAGGGCAGGGGAGTGGTTATTAAAACATGGACTCTGGCCTTTGTTTTTCAAGTGTCAGTGCAACCCATATAACTCCAGTTCTATCCACCCCTCAGCAGAGCTGGTCTAAAGGGAGAATGATCATTTACATACAAGTACAGCATATGGGCTTAAAATGGCGACACCACCAGCAGAGCGGCTTCCACAGGACTCAACTCTTCCTCCTGTTTCCTAATAGGGGAAGGTGTTATCTACGATCAGCTCCCCTGCCCTGCTGAGGTCATAGATATCCCTCCTGCTTGTCAAACTTCCCCTGTTGCCCTGCTTACCAGCAGCACACCTCACATTCTACCCCTAGACCAACAAGTTCTCATGTCTGAAACTCAGACCGGACAGTCCAGATTAGGCCATATATGTTCACCACTCCCTTCTCCCTGCAGCCAAATGTCCATGACAACAGAAAACACACATAAAGGTGTTTCCCTTCCTTCAGATGGAGTGCCGGGTCTGGTCATCTGCTCAGACAAGAAAAACCAGGTAAAGGGTTGATTGTATCAGATCTGTAACCATTACGGAAAATGTTACCCAAACCCTATCTCCTGACAAGATAGAAATTTCTGCTCAAAGAATGAAAACAAATGCAGCCAAAGGCCTGAATGTGAGCTCCACTGACCTGGTCTGGAATACCTCCTGGCCACACAGACCACGGGAATCCAGGAACGCACAGGGGCTACCAGAGCACAACCCCCCACCCCCAAAGTGGGCTTCACTTGCCTTTATGGTTGTGCCTGGACCGATGTCGGGCAGCAGGGACATCTCTGGGGGGCTCCTGGGCAGACCGTCGTCCTCAGAACTCATGCCGGCGTCATCTCCCCGTTTGGCAGGAAGGCCCCCCAGAGGAGGTGGTGGCCCCATTTTCACATTACACTGTATTTTTAGCTAGATTATGATAAAGAACATTTGCTCTTGTTTTCATCAGCAGCTTTTTATCAACGAATCTTCCTGCTCCAATTCACTTGCTCAGGGGATATTTACAACGTCCCTGCCTGGGGTAGCGAGTGGACTGAACCGAAAAGAGCAGTCTGCCAGCAGCTCGCCTGCTCTCATCTTGAAAATGAGCGGCTACCACTTAGGATGAGTCAGGATCCACTTGTAAGTAATTCGGTGTGTCCTGCACGCAATTCTACTTTGAGATGTGTCACATAAACCAAGCAGAAATAATTCTAAAACTTTTTGACTCGTATTGGACATACATACCAAGTGTCACTGCCAAGGAGAAGTTTACCTGCAGGGCTTTAATCCGGTCACACACATTTTCTTGGGAAAACACCCGCACAGGCCGAGGAGGGTCCTGTCCCGACTCAGGAATGAAAATACTGTCGTGTGACAGGGCCCGGCTGCCCAGCGCACCCCTCGACTCCCTAGGATAAAAGAGGCACTGTGAAACTCTGCGCGTCTCTGTGTCTCATGCCCGGTACTCAGGATGAACAAGAGGGCTGGGGCCTAATGGCCTTGGGCTGCATTTATATTTTAATGGCTTTTGACTCCGGTTTATCCCCACCCTGTCAAGTACCACAGTGAACAATTAGCAGCACTGGAGAGGCAGGAATTTTCCTGATGGATCTGAAGGTTGTGTGACTTCTTTTTATCAATGGGAAAACCAGGTTTTGATGAGGTGTGAGGCCCAAGACAGCAGGCCTGCAGATAAGAAGGGCTGGGGGTGTTGGGTAGGGAGGGTGTGTGTGTGGAAGACTGTGGTGGATGCCCAAGGAAGGTGAAATCGCTCCCTGGTAGCAAACATGCCACTCCTTGGTGGGCTAGGGACGCTGTCTGCATAGCAGCTGAGGACTGCCTGACGGAGGCATCCTTGCAAGGTGGTCCAAAACACACAGCCACAGGCTGGGTTTGAAATGAGAACTGCCAATCTGCAAAGCCATGCCCTCTTTTCATTAGCTGCTGTAGAATGATCTGTGTAATCCAGCCTGTGTGCCTAGGCCCTGGAGTATAGGTGGTGGGCCCTTCTGTCATGACCATCCTGGCCCCTGCCCCAGCCCCAAGCTCAAGACTCCAGTTAGGAACCGAACCCACAGGACATTCATAAAATGTCCTAAGAGGATGTGGGAGTTAGTTGTCAGATTTTCCTAGCAGCAGTGGCTGCCTGAACAATAGGTGGAAGGAGGTGATTGAGACCCGATGGTGAAGGAAGGAAAGCCCGCCCCCACAGACACTGGGCATCTGGGCTCCACACTCCCCCACCCGCAGGCCGCCCCAGGCATCCTGTCCTCTGCAAGGCATTAGGAACTCTTAGGGGTGGTCCCGCTCCACTGCAGATCACGTTGTGTCGGTTAATGATGCTTGCCAACTTCTTTCTAGCTCACAGTAGTGAGTCTGCAAGTGAGGAACCTAGAGGCTCCCAGAAGGATGTGTCCTCACTCTTCTGGGAGGGCATGGAGCCAAGTGAAAGAACCCAGCAAGCCCTCCCTGCCAATGGCAGTGGCTGTTACAAAGATCACATGCACACCTGTCTTTTGTTCCTACAGTGGGCAGCCCATGGCCACGCCCTTTGAAAACCATAACCACTGCCCCAACAACGCCTCCACTCTGGGTGGAAGTAGGAGTTGAGACAGCATGAAAAGGCATCCGCAAAGATACACTGGCAAAAACACAGAAGGTCACATGCTCAGGGCCATTCGCTACACCTACAGAAGGAAAAGCCCACCAACAACCCAAATGGCCCTCAGTAGGTACCTGCATAAACCACGGCACATCATCTCATGGAGACTCTGCAGGTGACCACGAGGGTAAGGCAGCACGAGACTGCACTGAGTGGAAAACGAGCAGAGTGCAGAACAACGTTTATGGTGTGTTCGCTCTAGGTGCGGAAGGGGCGCATGAATACAGGTGAACATATGTGAAGAGGTGTGTTGTTTGCTTATATTTTAAAACATAAAACTAGAAGGATAAGCAACAAATGAATAAAAATAGTTTCTGTTGGGGGAAGGACAAAACGAGATTGGGAGACAGGGTGCCAAGGCACTTACTTATACATTTACAATTTTGTCTTTGAAACTATGTAAATATTTTATATAGTTAAAAGACAAAATCAAACAAAAAGGGAAATAAGAGAATCTCTAAAACTAGAAAACAAACAGAAACAAACGAGCCTAATTTTATATCATGCTGTTGGCATAACTGTACAGAGAAAAGAATGATTTCAAGTGGTTTTAACTCAACATTCAAGTGACTTTTTTTTTTTCCAGAGAGAGTGAGAGAGGAGAGAGGGGAAGATGGGGAGAGGGAGAGAGAGAATCTTAAGCAGGCTCCACATCCATCATGGAGCCCAGCAAGGGGCTCAATCTCACAACCCCGAGATCATGACCTGAGCCGAAATCAAGAGTTAGATGCTTAACCAACTGAGCCATCCAGATGCCCCCCAAATGACTTTTGACTCTACATTCATAATAGGATAAATTCCTAAGAACAAAAAAACCCCCAAAGATATAAAATTACACTTTGTAGTCTTATTGGCAGCAATACTGATTTTTAAAAAAGTACAGAACAATCTTTATAGAATGTAACCTCTATGTGGGAAAGTAGGGTAATGAAATTATTATAAGAATATTATATGAAGAAGAAAATGAATAATTTTGTTAATATCACTAGGAACCAACATTCCTAGTATAAGAGAACAGTGAATTCAAATAAAGTAAAAATTTTGTCTTAAGTTTGAGAACTGGAAACATCAGTGAGTTATTTTTCTCATAAAAAATAAAATGTATTTTCTAGTATCTAATCTACTGAGATGTCTAGAAGCAATGACAGCCAACTAGCAATCATCACCCCTGGCAGCCAGACTGTGGTCTCTAAAAACCATTTCATACTAAAAGGAACCGGGACCATATGAAGAGGTGACTGATTGTAGGTCTAGGACAGGAAATGTACAAAATAAAGCTGGGATTTCTCATTGTACCAGAAAGCAAGGAAGGTTTCAAAGACAAATGGGGTCATGTCTAAAGAACCCAGGAGCTAATCTGAAGTGACTCCTAGTAGTGTAAGATGAGGCACTGTGAGCATAAAAATGAATAAAGACTGTCATGGGAATCAAATGGCAATGTCATGGCAAATCAAATATATAAAATCCATGCATTCACAATGATATATATATTTAAAAAAAGAAAAAAAAACAAAACTCATTGGTCCATATTGGCAGTTAGGGTACAAGCTAGGGTATCATATCATTACTCTGAAGGTAGACTGGTAAAAGGAGAACCAGGCATTATTCTGCCTTTTCTGGACAACTCGCGTGTTAGAGAAACCAAGGAGTTGATGAAGGAACAGTCTTCTTCATGTAAGAATTCCAGCTAACACATGCAGAATGAGTGACACAATTAGAGAAACTGCCATTTTGCAATAAAACAATGGATCTAGGCAATGATCATCAGCAGGTGTTGAAACCATTAGGTGAAGGTCTGTGGAGATATCACACTGAGAGAGACCCCCTGAACCCACCGCTCAGTCTTAGTGTCATGAGAGGTGGGACAACCAGATGGCATGTGCCTCATGATGTGATGTGACAGTAAGTATCTAGTACGATCTTGAGCCTAAATCTAATTAAATATCTAGATCCATCTAATATTTTACAAGAGATTCAGAGACTATAAAAATGAGTTCAATCATACCAAGAGAAGGCAAATCCAGAATGCGGGATATTTGGCAGAGACAATTATCCTGCTTCTCTGTCAGATCAATGACATGAACAAAGTGGCGTGGATGGGGAAGGGGAAGGAAAATCATTACAGATTAAGAGACTTAAAAAACATAAAAACACAGACACAATAAATGGGTGTCGGCCTTTTAAACCCACAGGGTCCCATGTGGTTTGCCAGGATTAATGTACTTTGGCGAATGGAACTCTTTTGCCCACGGTGATGGATGAAAAGTTGCTGTAGAATCTAGAAGGCACACAGACTCTTAAAGGGGCTAAAAAGTGCCTCTAAATTTTGTCCCTTATATAGTCAATTAATTTATAACAAAGATGCCAAGAATAAACAATGAGGAAAGGACAGTCTCCTCAATAAATGGTGCTGGAAAAACTGGATAGCCACGAGCAAAAAAATGACACTGAACCCTATATCTTACACCATAAAAAAATGAAAATGGACTAAAGACTTGCACATAAGACCCAAAACCATAAAACTCCTAAAAGAAAACATAGGTAGTTAAACGACCTTGACATTGGTCTTGGCAATAATTTCTTGAAAGCAAAGGCAACAAAAGCAAAAATAAAAAGTGAGACTATATCAAATTTAAAAGTTTCTGCAGCAAAGGAAATTTCTTGAANACGACCTTGACATTGGTCTTGGCAATAATTTCTTGAAAGCAAAGGCAACAAAAGCAAAAATAAAAAGTGAAACTATATCAAATTTAAAAGTTTCTGCAGCAAAGGAAACCATCAACAAAATGAAAAGACAACCTACAGAATGGGAGAAAATATTTGCAAATCCTATATCTGATAAGGCGTGAATATCCCAAATATATAAAGGACTCATATAAATCAATAGCAAGAAAAAAAATCCGGTTCAAAAATGGGCAGAGGAATTAAATAGACATTTTTCCAAAGAAGACATCCAGATGGCCAACAGACACATGAAAAGATGCTCGACATCACCCATCATCAGGGAAATGTAAATCTCACACCTGTTAGAATGGCTATAATAAAAATGATGAGATAAGTGTTGGCAAGGATGTGGAGAAAAGCAGACTTTTCTGCACTATTGGTGGGCAGGTAAGTCGGTGCAGTCACTGCAAAGAATAGCATGGAGGCTCCTTGAAAAGTTAAAAATAGAACTACCATAGGATCTAGCAATTCTTCTGGGTATTTATCCAAAGGAAATGAAAATAGAATCTTGAACAGATATCAGCTTTCCTATATTCACTGCAGCATTATTCACAATAGCCAAAATATGGAAACAATCCAGGTGTCCATCAACAGATGAATGGATACAGAAAATGTAGTATGAATGTGTGTGTATATAGAAGTGTACGTGGGTTATTACTCAGTCATGAGAAAGTGGGACATCCTGTGGTTTGTGACAACATGGATGAGCCCCGAGGGTATTAAACTAAGTGAAACAAACAAGACAAGAAAGTTGAATTCACAGATAGGACCACATAGTTGATGGTTACTAAGGGCTGCAGGGTGGGGGAAATGGTACAAACTCCAGTTATAAGTAAGAAGTTAAGGAGATTGAGAGCACAGTTTGTATGGCACAGTCATTATAGTTAAGACTCCTGCATTATATACTTAGAAAGTGTTAAGAGGCTAGATCTTACATATTCTCGTCTTAAAAAATAAATAGTAATTCGGTGACGTGATGCAGGTGTTAGTGCTATGGTGGTAACCGTTTTTTAATATATATGTGTATTAAATCAACATGTTATATGACTTAAACTTCCACAATGTTATATATCAATTTTCTTCCAATAAAGTTGGGGAGGAAAAGATCTTGTCTCATTCTCTGTGCTGCTCTCTAAAAGCAACATACTTCCTGGGCCTCATCGGAGCCCCCCTCTAAGCTTCCTAGCCTAGCATCTCTCCAGCAAATTTTTTTTTTAAGATTTCATTTATTTATTTATTTTGAGAGAGAGAGAGAGCAAGACAGCGAGTATAGGGGGGTAGGGGCAGAGGGAGAGGGAGAAACAGACTCCCCGCTGAGCAAGGAGCCTGATGCAGGGCTTTACCCCAAGATCCTGGGATCACGACCTGAGCTAAAGGCAGCAGCTTAACCAACTGAGCCACCCAGGCATCCCTCCAGCAAACTTTACCAGTAACTGAGGACCTGGCCCCTGCCAGGTGCTGGGAACATATAGATAAAAAGCAAACCATCCCCATTGTCCATGAGCTCCAGGAAAAAAGAGAAGACACACAAGTGGACAGGTCATTTCTCACACACGTACAGACACGCACACCCTGCTCCCTCCTCTGCTGTGATCCTGTTTTCTGGTTGGAAGGGCCATTGTGTGCTCTGGTTAAGAGACAGGGCTTGGGTGGGACTGAGTGTTATAATTTCCCTGGGGCTGGCCCAGTGAAGACATTTAATAATTAGCAATATTATCACGATGTCTTGTTCCCCCAGAATTTGGAGCACACTGCCTTAAAAAACGTGTGTACAGCCTGTCCTCCGAGCTCTTCACTAAGTGCCATGTGGGTCCTTCCTGCTCCCTGCCAGCACCAGGAAAGACAAAAACAAAAACAAAAACAAAAACGCTGAAAGAAATCTTTCCGCTTCAGTCATTTGGTGCCACCAAGTGGTCAACGTAATTTCTACTCCTCTAAAAACAGGAAAGGAGACTGGGGAGGACAGAGGGGATGGGACAGCACCACGGGGATGCTAAAGCTTGTGACCCCGACCCAGCGGGGTCTGTTCCCCAATCCCCAGGGCCATTATACTTTCTGTGGAGTTTTATTCTCAAACTAAAACAAACTATGTTTGTTGCATGGCAACAAATCTGGTTTTGTCCCCCTCTTTTACTCACAGAAGTAACTTCTGGAATCATTGAAGCATGCATACTGTAACTATATTTTGGTGAAGTACAAGTTATAGAAATGAGGATTGCTTCACTAGATTTCTCCAAGTTTTCATACCTGTTGGTTCTGTTGTATCCAACAAGATTTTTGGATGATTTTTTCCAAGACTTAACCGCAAGAATCCTTCCCCCCACGCCTCTCTCTCCTTCTAATGGGAAATTTGTTTATTAGATAACTCAAGGCTCAGGCTTAGAGAGATGTATTTTCCTGGTGTAAGATCTATGTCCTCAAAAGAGCGCTGAGTCAAATAAAATCATGGTGTGTATGCTAATCTTACAGTTTTCAGTTGCAGGGCAATGGGCAAGTTCTCTAAACTTTCAAGTTTGGTTTGCTCATTTGTAAGACGGTAGCGCTGACCTCCTCCCCCACGGTGATCGTAGGCTTTTAATAAACACAGCGCTTGGCACATAGCCAAGGTGTCTGAGAATGTTTCCCCTCAACTTTCTCCATCCCTGTGTATGAAAAGACAGAAAATACAACTTCTCTGGAAGAACCTCGAGTGGAATTCCCTAGGAGGGAAAGAGGCTCAGAAATCCAGCCAGTTACCAGGACAATGAGACAGAGTTATTTGTGCCCCCACCTGCTTCTTGGGGGCACAGAAGCCTGAAGGACGTATGAGGCAACTTACTCGAGCTCATCCTCTGAGTCATAGCCCACTGGCCCCGACTCGATGGCAATCACCTCACTCTTCGCCTGACTTTGTTTCCAGGTGCTATTTCCTGTGGAAGACGGCGATTCCTTTCTCTTCTTTTTCCCAAAGAACTTCTTAAACGTCTTGAACTTGGACTTTTTCTTTCCTGTGCAGAAAGAACGCATGTGAGGACTTGCCAAGCACGTGTGAGGTGTGCACCAGAAGGGCAGAGAGCAAGCTTGTGCATCAATTATTCACTCCTGGAAAGTCCTTTTTCCACACAGAGGTACGTGAAGTACACAGAGGCCCATTTGTGCACACCTGAAAAAATCGACCCCACGACCCTGTGATCATGACCTGAGGCGAAATCAAGAGTCGGATGCTTAACCCACTGAGCCACCCAGGTGTCCCCATCACATGCTTCTTTTTCTTAATTGCTGAGTAATATTCCATTGTACAAATGGGAACAAGTTTTAATATCTAAAACAAACATGGCCAAAAGCAAAAAGTTCTGGGAGGTAAAGGCCATGTGGTAACTCAAATTATTTTTCTAAATAATCCTCAACTGCTTCATTTCTCGTGAACGTGTGCACCAAGGACAATCAGAGGAGACCCAGGCTCATGGTGCTCACTGGAACGCCAGATGCCAGGAGGAGCTAACAACTTTTGGTGGAAAAAAACCCATCAAATGGTGGTGGGCAGCACTGATTTCCCCTCTGCCATGCTTCCCAGATTGTTAGAATTTATGACACTGTGAAACATCTTGTGATCTCTTCTCTGATGCTTTCTTATTCTCACCCACAAATTCTATCATGTTCAGGATCCTGTGACGTCACATGAGCAGCTCCACAAACTTCATTCCTTTCCTTCTGAATATTTATGAGAACTAAACAACAGAAGGATGTAACATCAGAGATCACCAGGATACTAACATATCCTGAACATTTGCTAAAACAATTTATTAGTTTTATAAGTAAACAATTTTGTGAGCTGACATCCTTTAAAAAAAAGATTTTATTTGAGAGAGAGAGAGAGCAGAGGGAGAGGGGGAGAGAGAGAGAGCACGAGCAGGGGGAGCAGCAGGCAGAGGGAGAGGGAGAAGCAGGTTCCCCGCTGAGCAGGGAGCCCGATCCCAGGACCCCAGGTTCAGGACCTGAGCGAAGGCAGACACTTAACCGACTGATCCACCCAGGAGCCCCAAGCTGACTTCCTTTAAAACACACATACACACACACACACACACACACACACACACACACACACACACACACACAGATTATCTTTATATTTTTATGAACGTCCCCTTGGGAGGTTTACGTGATCGTGCCTTAATGTGGAGAATTACTTAGGATCACTCTAGCCGGGGGTCCCTATATTATCTTCGGTGGGGCAGATCCCTACACAAAGGGAAATCTGTCCTATAGCTCAGTTTTCTTAGCTTCTACAAGTTTCCTTACCTTAACAATCACAAAATGTTTGTGCTGTTAACTGATGGTTCTCAATGAGAGTTTATTATTTGGAAAGACTCTTAAGAATTTTCTGCATTTGCCAGGACATCATGTGGCCTCTGCCTAGCTGACACACAGGTGTGCATCCCTGACGGTCTGAGGCCTTACCACTGCCTGCAGTCAGAGAGGCTGTTTCTGAGTTAGCAAGAGTGGCTATGAAGACCCAGAGGGTAACCGCTGAACACTCCTCTATCTGAACCACGAGAGCCTGGTCAGCCAGCCACTGGGCCTGCATGTGAGATCTGCTCACCTGCTAGGCTGTTAAATTCAATTTCTTTAATGGTCACAGGAACTATTTGGATTTGGATNTTCTACTTCTCGAATCTGTTTTATGTTATGTTTTCCCAGGAATTTGCCTATTTTTCCAAATTTTCAAATTTATTGGCATACAGTTATTAATAATATCCTTGTATTGTTTTAGCATCCACACCCCCCTGTAATAAAGCCCCCTTCCTCAGCTCTGATATTCATTATTTGTGCCTCCTCATTTTCCCTTGATCAGGATTAATTTGATCTCTGATCAATTTTATCTGCCTTTAAAAAAAAGTTGGCTTTGTTAATTCTCTCTGTTGAATGTTTATTTTTTGGTTGTATTAATTTTTGTTCCTATCGCTATTCTTTTCTTCCTCCTACTTTCTTCAGGTTTACTGTGCTATCTTTTTAAACTTTTTTTTTTTTAAGATTTTATTTATTTATTTGACAGAGACAGAGACAGCCAGCGAGAGAGGGAACACAAGCAGGAGGAGTGGGAGAGGAAGAAGCAGGCTCATAGCAGAGGAGCCTGATGTGGGGCTCGATCCCATAATGCCAGGATCACGCCCTGAGCCGAAGGCAGACGCGTAACCGCTGTGCCACCCAGGCGCCCCCTTTTTAAACTTTTCTAGATGAATACTTAGCTAATTAATTTTTAGGCTTTTTTTTTTTTGTATTTATAGTGTACACATTTAAGGCAATACATTTCCCCCTAAATCTCTTTTAGCTGCATTCATGGTTTGATACACTTTTATTGTTGTTTGGTTGAAATATTTTCTCATTTCCATTATAATACCTTCTTAGACCTAGAGGTCATTTAGATAAGTAGACCTTAATTTCCAAGCACTTGGAGATTTTCTTTCTATCTTTTTGTTACTGATTTCCAGGTTAAGTCAGAGAGTACACTCTGGGTGATTTGAAACAATTCAAATGTGTTGAAATTTGCTTAACAGCTTACCATAAATTTGTAAATGTGCCCAGTGTACTTGACAAAAGCGTATGTTTGCCAATGTTCTATACATGTCCATTAGGACAAGGCCTGTTTCTTTTTGTGTCGGTGGTCAGCTTACGCTCGTTTGAAGGTAATCTTTTTTTCTCAGACTGATTTTTCATTTTGTCTTTGATTTTCTAGATTTTCACTGTATATGGATTTCCTTTTATTTATCCTTCTTGGGGTCCATTTGATTTCTTAAATCTGTGGATTGGGTCATCTTTTCTTAAATCCATTCCAGGAAATTTCCTGCTGCTGTCTCCTCTCTTGAGACTGTGCTCATGTGTATGTCCCACCCTCTCACTTATCTCTACGCTTCTTCTCTTCCGTACCTCCCATCATTTTACCATTCGATGCTACATTCTCTATACTTTCTTATGACTGATCTAGCCTGAGCAGATAGAATCTGTTAAACTCATCCACTGAATTTCTAATTGTAGCAGTTATACTTATTTCTAAAAAACCCATTTGATGGTTTTCAAATCTGGTATATCATTTTTTTAAAAGTTATTTTAGAAATTACATAGTAAATTGGAGTGCCTGGGTGGCTCAGTCAGTTGAGCATCCCACTTTTGATTTCCGCTCAGGTCATGTTCTCAGCGTCTTGAGTTCGAGCCCCATGTTGGGCAACATGCTGGGTGTGGAGCCTGCCTGGGATTCTTTCTTTCACTCTCCCTCTTTCTGTCTGTCTGTCTCTCTCTAGAAAAAAAATTACATAGTAAAATTTGCTTTTTTTGGTACAGACAGACCTACATCATCACCTCAAGATACGGAACTATACCACTACCCTTCATGCTGCCCTTTTGTAGCCACACCCGTCCTGTCTTTAACCCCTAGAAACCACTGATATCTTCTCTGTTCCTACAGTTGTACCTTTTCCAGAATGTCATAGAGATGGATTCATACAGCATGCATCCTTTAATTCTGGTTTCTTTCACTCAGCACAATGCATTAGAGACTCATCCATGTTGTTACATCCATCAGTGATTTGTTCCTTATTACTGCTGAGTATAATTCCATTGTAGGGATATACCACTTTATTTAAACATTGAGCAAAGTGAAGGACATTTGGATTTGTTTCAGTTTTTGGCAATTATGAATAAAGTTGTTATAGGTTTCCTTTTTTTTTTTTTAAGAGAGAGAGAGTGGGAGTAGTGGGATGGGGAGAGGGGAAGAGGGAGAGAGAGAATCTCAAGCAGACTCCACACTGAGTGCCAAGCCAGACATTGGGCTCCTTCTCACCACGCTGAGATCATGACCTGAGCTGAAATCAAGACTAGGAGCCTTAACCCACTGAGCCCACCCAGGTGCCCCTTGCTAAAGGTTTCTGTGTAAACATAAGTTTTCATTTCTCTTAGGTAAATACCTAGGAGCAGGACTACTGGGTCATGGACTAAGGGTATGTTTCATTTAACAAGAAACTGCTGAAATATTTTTGAAAGTGGCTGTAACATTCTGCATTCCCAACAGCAATATGAGGATTCCAATTGCCCTGCATCCTCCCAGCACCTGCTATTGTCGGGTGTGGTGGTGTTTCGTTTTTGCCATTTTAACAAGTGTACAGTAGTACCTCATTGTAGTTTTAACTTGCACTAACTAATGTTTAGCACTTTTTCATGAGCTGATTTGCCACCTGTATATCTTTTGAGATAAAGCATCTTTTAAAACCTTCGCCTATTTTTTTATTTGGGTTGTTTGTTTTCCTATTGTTGAATTTTGAGAGTTCTAAATACAAGTCCCTTGTCAAGGGTGATTTACAAATATTGCCTCCCAGGCTGTGACTTGTCTTTTCATTTTCTTAACAGGGTCTTTCACAGAGAAAAAGCTTCAAATTTTAATGAAGTCCAGTTTAGGGCCTGAGGGGTCCTATCTAAGAATTCAATGCAATTCTAGGTCATAAAAATGTTGTTTTCTTTGAAAGGTTTCATAGTGTTACATTTATGCCTATGATCTATTTCAAGCTAATTTTTGTATTATCCGTGATGTATAGGTCAAAGTTCTTTTTTTCCCATAGAGATGTTCAATTTGTTCTAGCACCATTTGCTGAAAAGACAACCCCCTTTCCATTGAATCACTGTTCCATCTTTGTCAAAGACCAGTTGGCCGTATTTGTATGTATGGGTCTATTTTTGGCCTCAGTTCTCTCTCTACGCATCCATCCTTTTGTCAATACCGCACCTGGCTTCATAACTGAAGCTTTACAGTAAGTCTTGAACTCAGCTAATAGGAATCCTCCAATTTTGTTCTTTGTCAAAATTGTTTTCACTATTCTAGTTCTCTTGCTTTTTCACATAAATTTTGGGATCAGCTTGTCAATGCTGGAAAACTAACCTGCTGGGATTTTGATTGTTTCATTTTTATTCCTCCTCCTCCTTCCCATCCCTGCCAGGTTATTTCAAAACAAATCCTCTCAGATACTATTATCACTTCATCTGTATGGATTTGGCTTCTTCCTAAATAAAAAAATCTTTGACTCATCATGGAAATCAAATAAATGATCACTGGTCAGTATTCTTGCTGTACAATACTGAACTGTGTCCAGCTTTCCTCAGCAGATGTATAAACAGCATACTCTACCCCACACGTACTAACACACCATTCTGCAGCTCAGTTTGGGGAGAAGTGACATTGTAGCAACACTGAGTCTTCCAATCTGTAAACATGGTTTGAGTCCATTCAGGCTTCTATATAAAGTACCGTGGACTGGGTGGCTTATGAATAACAGAAATTCATTCCTCACGGCTCTGGAGGCGAGAAGCTTGAGATCAGGGAACCAGAATGCTGGGGTTCTGTTGGGGGCCCTCTTACAGGTTGCTGTTTGCAACTTCTTGCTGTGTCCTCACATAGCAGAAAGAAAGCAAGAAGCTCTCTGGTCTCTTCTGATAAGGGCACTAATTCCATTCAGGAGTGCTCCACCCTTGTGACCTGATTATCTCCCAAAGGTCCCCACTTCCTAATATCACATGGCGGGGTTAGGACTTTAACATATGAGCTTTGGGAGGAAATAAGATATTCGGTCTATAACACATAATATATCACTTCGTGTATTTAGGTCTTTGTTGGTCTTTGTTGCTTTCTTTAAGCAACTCTTTTTTTTTTTTTTTTTGCATTTTTCAGTATATGGATCCTGCATGTATTTTGTTAGATATATACCAAATTATTTTATTTTTGCTATTATAAATGGTACTTTTAAAAATTTAAATTTTCAATTGTTTATTGCTAGTTATACAGAAATACAATCAATATTTATATTTTGACCTTTTATCTAACAGTCTTGCTAAACTTGATAGATCTAAGTAATTTTTTGATATTTTGTATAATCATGACATCTGCAAATATAGTTTTATTTCTTCCTTTTATCTGTGTCCCTTTTATATCTCTCTCTTGGCTTTGAGCACTGGTTGGGTGCTATGATACCTTTTGTAGTTTCTGGTTCCTTCCAAATACTTTAAAACTTTCTTTAATTATCATCAAACATACTGTGCACAATTGTGTTATAGCATATAATTGATAGTTCTGATAGTTGATGGCTTTGTGTGTCTGTTTCTCTTGTTTCTGCTGTATATCAGTTTGCTAGGGCTGCTGTACCAAGTACCACAGACCGAGAAGCTCAAACAACAGAGTTGTGTTGTCTCTCAGTCCGGGAGGCTAAGAAGCCTGAGATCAAGGTGTTGTTGGCATGGTTAACTTCCTTCAAAGAGTTGTGAAATGGAAATCTATTCCATTTCCTCTAACTTCTGGTGGTTTGCTGGCAACTGTTGGCGTTCCTTGGCTTGTAGATGCCATCACCCTGATCTGACTTCATCTTGATATGGTGTTCTCCCTGTGTGTGTGTCTATGTCCATATTTCCCCCTTTTTATAAGGGCATCAGTCATGGTAGATTAGGGGCCCACCATACTCCAGTGGTACCTCTTAACTAATTACATCTGCAATGACCCAATTTCCAAATAAGGTCATATTCTGAGGCACTGGGGGTTAGGATTTCAAAATAAGACTTCTGGGGAGACATAACTAAACCCATAACATGTTGGTCTCATTACAGTTTTGATTTGCATTTCCCTGATGATAAGTGATGTTTAGCATCTCTTGATGTGTCTGTTGGCCATCTAAATGTCTTCTTTGAACAGAAGTTCAAAATTAGATATCAGAAATATCTGTTCATGCCTTCTGCCCATTTTTAACTGGATTATTTGTTTTTTGGGCAATGAGTTATATCAGTTCTTTATATATTTTGGATACTAACCCCTTATTGGATATGTCATTTGCAAATATCTTCTCCCATTCAGTAAGCTGTCTTTTGGTTTTGTTGATTGTCTCCTTCACTGTGCAGAAGCTTTTTATTTTGATGTAGTCCCAATAGTTTATTTTTGCTTTTATTTCCCTTGCCTCAGGAGACATATCTACAAAAATGTTGCTATGGCTGATGTCAGAGAGATTACTGCCTGTGCTATGTTCTAGGACTTTTATGATTTCAGGTCTCACATTTTATTCATTTTGAATTTATTTTTGTATATGGTAAAAGAAAGTGGTCCAATTTCATTCTTCTGCATGTGGCTGTCCACTTTTTCCAACACCATTTGTTGAGGTTTATCTAGAATTTTAAATTTTAGGGAAGTGGTTGATGTGAATAATTTAGTTCACTATTTGGAAAAAAAGAATACATAGTTTCTCTTTTTCTTTTTAAAATCTGATTCTTCATGGTAACCTCTATAAATATCCAAAACTAGTGTTTATGGAGGCTGTTTCAGACTAAAGAAATACCTCTTCAAAGAGTATTTTCCTGTTTAAATTAAGTAATAATTCAATATCCTATAGTATGAGAAATTTTGAAATTCCATTTTCTCTCAGGTTTAATTTTTAAAACCTCACCTTGTATTTAGGCTTATTTGCTGTCTATCAAAATGTGACAGAGGAAAAGTAGCTCTACTATGGGATAATAAAGAAAATCTATGTATAATATATGAAATAGAATCTTTAATGAAATTAGCATCTGAAGCTAAGGGTTAACATCTAGGATTTAATACTATTGGAAGTTGTTCCTCCCAAACTATATCAAAGAAAATCATTACCAGCATTTTAACTTTAAACAAGACACTGACGGAGACCTTTGTTACTGAAATAAGGGGAGTATAAATGGCTAATCTAGGAAAAAGGTACATTGTCCGGGGATCAGTGTTTTTAATGCCAATTTTACAACTTTATCAAGACACGAATAGCAGTTGATGGATAACAGCGAACCAATCACATAATCTGGTAACTCTTAGAACATGTAATGAGATGATGAGTCATGGGCCTGGAATTTAGTTCAGTGAGGGGTATAAAGAAGGTCTCTGAAGGAGAATAAAAGCCCTAAAAGAGAGAGATCAAAGGCTCTGTCTTGATAACACTATTTCTTCTGCATGTTCAGGCCATCTCTACTTCTCCCAGCCTCTTGCTGATCTTCTAGGCGCTCTTAGGTGACAAAAGACTCCACTGCTTTTACCTCAACCAGACACGCGGCAGATTTACCTCCAGGAGTGAGTAAAACGGCTTTAAAACCCTGGTGTTTGACAGCGAAGCAAAGGGGCGCTGCCTTAAATAACCTGGATGTGCTCTCTTGTCATAGTATGAAGGGAATGGGGGTATTTGAACACACTGCGACCCGAACCCCCACCCTCCACACACACAACCTCAAAGGCTTGGCTCCATCAGCCCCTCTCCCTGACCCGCAACCAGACATGGGCTCTTCCCAGGGCAGGAAAAGTGAGGGCCTTACCTGTGCTGTCCTCCCCAAGGCCTTCTGCAGCTTCCCGAAGCTTAATGTCCATCACCCTTGTGGAAATCATGTCCAGCTCACTAAAATCAGATGGGAATTCATGTTAAAAGGGACGTGCTTAATGGAAGGTAGCAATGAGTGAAATGGTTTTGCTTACTGCTTTTTTGCCCATGACTTCACCTGCACACACCCCGCCAAAGACAGATTCCAGGGCAGAGTACAGGGCAGCACAGTACAAACACATGTCCACAACTCAAGATTAGTAGCCACAGAGGCGTTTATCTAATCACCGACCAGAGCAATTTCATGGAAATCAACTAACTGGAACAAATGCTACACTAATTTACACAATGCAGATTTGTTTCCTTTCTTTCAAAAAAGTTTTTTTCAGAAATTACGTTTTTCTCATGGGTGAAATCAAGGGGATTAAGAGTACACTTATCATGAGGAGCACTGAGCAGTGTAGAGAAATGCTGAATCACCACATTGCGCACCTGAAGCTGATGCAGCGTATGCTAGTTATGCCTCGAGACAAAAAAAAAAAAGGAAATTATGTTTTTCTCTCGTTCACTGTAGAAAGTTTAGAAGACACAGAGAGGGAAAATCACTCCAAATCCCACCTTAACCAAGGGTTACCACAATTAATGTTTTGACTTCCTTCCACTATTCTTGTCCATGCAGACATTGTGTNATTCGATAGAGATAGAGACAGCCAGAGAGAGAGGGAACACAAGCAGGGGGAGTGGGAGAGGAAGAAGCAGGCTCATAGTGGAGGAGCCTGATGGGGCTCGATCCCATAACGCAGGGATCACGCCCTGAGCCGAAGGCAGACGCTTTAACCGCTGTGCCACCCAGGCGCCCCACCACAATTAATGTTTTGACTTCCTTCCACTATTCTTGTCCATGCAGACATTGTGCGTACATGCATCCATCTTATTAGGAAGACTGACTTCTTGATTTTCTTACTTATATCACATCATTAAAATTCTTCATAAGTGTTACTGTAATGGCTACATATTTTGATATATAGCTGCAACATCATTAAAGTATACTGAGCTCCTTTTTTGAACTTTTTATTATGAAAAATCTCAAACAGATACAAAAATACAGAGAACATATGATGAACTTAACATATTGTCACTCTTGTTTCGTTTTTACACCTTCTCCCCCTCCCACTCCCACAAGGTTTTTTCAAAGCAAATCATCCCAGATATTATTATCATTTCATCCATACAGTCCCAGGTTTTTTTCCTAAATTAAAAAGCCCTGACTCTTTGTGGAAATCAAATTCAAGCTGTGTTCCTGCCTTCCAGAGTTGACTTTAAAACAGTGTCTTCTACTCCATACATACTAACTCACCATTTCTATGGAAAGCTATTTATTACTGACAGTTACTATGAATCCTTACAAGGGGCTCAAATATCCAATTAGCCAACTAATGTTTACTACTCATACACAGCACATAATGGGAAATAATGGGAGAAATGCAAAGAAAATATTTAACAGAGGAAAGGGGTTGTTGGTCTTTTTGCCAGAGTTGGGTCTAACATTTAGGTCTTTCATATTAATGTCAAAATGTCCAACTTCCAATTAGTCAATTCCTGAAAAGGTGATCAAAGCTTTACTGGTTTCGCTTCTCAATTTGCACATGATTTGGCTTCATAAAAATATCTGCTCAACAGAATGAAGGGGAAAAAAACCCCACATGATCATCTCAACTGATGTGGAAACAAATATCTGACAAAATTCAAAACCCTAACCTGATAAAAACACTAAAGGAAACTAGGAATAGAAAGAAACACAACATAATAAAGGCCACATATGACAAACCCAGAGAAAATATCCTCAACAGTGAAAAACTGAAAGCTTTTCCTCTAAGATCAGGAGCAAGACAAGGGTGCCTGATCTCACCACTGCTATTCAACAGAGTATTAGAAGTCCTAGCCAGAGAAATTAGGCAAGAAAAAGAAATAGGAGGCACCCAGGTTGAAAAGGAAGAAGTAAAGTCATCTCTGTTTGCAGAGGACATGATCTTCTACGTAGAAAACCCTAAAGATCCCACAAAGAACTGTCAGAACAAATAAATGAACTCAGCAAAGTTTCAGGACACGAAATGAACACATGAAAATCAGTTGGTTCTATACACAGACGATGAACAATCTGAAAAGGAAATTAAGAAAAGTGCTTCCATTTATAATAGCATCAAAAAGAATAAAATACTCAGAAATAAATTCTACCAAGGAGATGAAAGACTTGTACACTGAAAACTATAAAATGTTGCTGAAAGAAATTGAAGATACCAAAAAAAGGAAAAATATCTCATGCTCACAGACTTAAAGACTTATTGTTATGATTTCCCCAAAGCACTGTACAGATTCAATGCAATCTCTATCAAACTCCCTGATCCCACAGTGTCCTGCTGTTCTATGAAACTGTGGTGGGGACAGGCGGAAGTAGTACCAGGGCATTTATATGGAAATAAAGAGGGAGCAAAGAAGGAAAAGCGGGAAAATGTAAGAAGCAAGGAGAGTCAAAATAGTAAGGACTGGTTAAGAGTGACCAACTATGGGGTGCCTGCGTAGCTCAGTCATTAAGTGTCTGCCTTCAGCTCAGGTCATGATCCCAGGATCCTGGGATCGAGCCCCGCATTGGGCTCCCTGCTCAGTGGGAAGTCTGCTTCTCCCTCTCCCACTCCCCCTGTTTGTGTTTCCTCTTTCGTTGTGTCTCTGTCAAATAAATAAAATCTTTAAGGAAAAAAAATAAAAGAGTGACCAACTATTACCCTGGGTACCAACTTTAAGGCTGCCACTGAACTAGAAAGTCCAAGTGCAAGAGCTTTCTACTGCTTGAATTTGGAGTTAACCACAACAATTGCAATGAACTATCAAGTTTATAGTGTATCATCTGAGTTACCTCATTTAATCCCAAGGAATCTTTAGTATTCACATTTTGGGACTAAGAACATATAATAAGTAAGTATATTAACTGGCTCAAAGTAGCAAAGCAGAGACACCAACCTGTGTGCTCATGTTGACTGTATATCTAGCAAGGACAGGCACTTTTGCACCCTGGGACCCAGTGAGGGATGCGACTGACACGTTCCCTGCCTCTTGCAGGTGCTGACCCAGTGAAGGGGAGAGTCCTGAGCTGTCCTCAGAGGGGCTTCATGGAGGCCAGAAAACCCAAAGGACATGCATCTCCCACTGAACTGACTCTGCCTGTCAAGCAGCCCCTGTACAGAAACATGCCTGAGCCCAGAGGCCAAAGAGGCCCCAGGAGACCATCCACTTGGTTTGCCAGAGCATCTTAGTTTAGGGACAAAGGGCTTGCAGCTGTCATTATATATCTATTATCACTTTTGAGAAGGCATGATTGTGCAGGTCTACGGGAGAGAGTGCGTGCACAAGCTCCATGGGTTGGGGTAGAGAAGGGTGCTGCACCCCTCCGAGTGCGGAGCAGACCCAGACGCTCACCCCTGCTTCTGCCTGGTGTGAGTGACGTGGCTGTGATGAAGTCGTCTAGGGCAGCAGGTTCAGGTGCAGGTGGGAGGGGGAGGCCCAAGAGAACGGCCCAGTCCTCACCATGCCGTAAGGCGCGCCCTGGTGGGGCCAGATGCAGAAAGCACCGCCAGATGCCAAGGCTGCCAATGGAGTCACACATGGAGCCAAAAGTCACCCCACGGATGAAGGGATCACAAGGAAATCAGGCTCACCTTACACGGGCAGTTGTAAAATCTCATATTTTCTGTCCTGAACATCTTCATACCAGTAAGAGTGCAATATGGTGCAGAGGAAAAGGGCAAAGCCTGGGACATCGGGCAGTCCTGGGGCTGAAGCCTCATCCCACCACACACCAGGGCTGAGCCTCAGTTTCCTCATATACAAAATGGGGATAATGATACTTTAATTAAAAGGACTGGGAGCACAGCACACGCAAGCACTTGCTGAGAACAGCTGTCAGTGTCCACAGCCCGTTCCTCACCGCGTGCTAATGTGTGTCTCTGCATAAACAGAAACAGGAGCACACACAACCAGCACCTCCTGGGGACAGGCGAGTTGAGTCTATCTCACGAAGACAGTCTCCTTGTGCAAGTGGCTCACTTTAGAGCCAACATTACCAGTCAAAGATCAAGACATCTGGATTCCCAGAGGATGCCTGTGCTTCCCAATGCCTTGCAGCCTGAAGGGCCTTGTCCAGCAAGGTGAATCAAACCACTGCCAGGTCACTGGTAAGAACACACTCCCGGCCACAGAGGAATGTCTGCCCTCTGAGACTGGAGTGTGCATATGGAGGACAACCCTCTTCACTCAGACACCCCAGAGGCTAATATTCCACAGCTGCTACCGTAGAATGTCTTCTCTACTGGGCCCAAGGACTTGCCCTTCTAACCACATGTTCCCCCACTCCCAGCAAAATTCAAGGACAAGCCAGAAGAAAGAAAACCATAATGATAAAGGCAATGTGGCAAACACCCTATAACTCCCAGCACCCCTTTGGCTTGAACTCAAAAGTTCACATCAGGCCACCCCAATGTCCCCTCCACCAGCTTTCTGCCCTCTAGCACCACCCCCAATCCCTGTTGTTCTGACAGCTCAAGTCCAAGGAAGGGAAAACTTATTCTTCAAATCTAGACCAGAGGGGCCTCTTCGGGGATTCTCACTGACTTAAAAGGGGACTGAACCTCCAGCCCCTTCTGTAGTTCACAGCACTCATCAGTGTGATCTGGGTACCTACAGAATCCAAGGGAGTCCTGTGTCTAATGAAGGCTTCCTGGGGGGCTGCCCCACCCCCTCTCTCTGAACCCTAACTGTAACCACAGGCTTCTTCCTAGCTTATGGCAGAATTTCATCATTAGTTGCAGCTTATATTGAAAAATTAGATAAAACTTCATTCACATGAAGAATGAGAACAGATTTTAATATAGTATTTTAAAGGTTCTAACCCATACCTACACAAGGCAAAGAAAAATATCTGTAACCTGACTGCATAACCTGAGCACATAATTACGTACGAAAACCTTAGTGTTCATCCCTACAGACCTGCCAATTCCACAACACCCTCCAAGCCATGTTCAGATCCCTGTGGTATTCTTTCTCTGCCCTTGTACCTTTTTTCACAATGCCCACCAATGCTGTCAACAAGACTTGTTTATAAGATGACTGCCTAACATTCCCCTCCTTTCCAAGACAGCGAGCTTGGTAGGGTGAGCTCTGCACCAGTTATGTCCCTTGCTCTCCTACCAGCACCTAGGACAGTGCCTGGAGCAAGGAACTGAACACAACACAGGAACAAGACAGCCGACAAAATGAGAGAGGCTTCTACAGATGACTGATAGAGATACCAAGAGAATTAGAAGCAGTAAATCATCCAGTTTCAGAAACGGGTCTACTTTTACAATCTGCTTTAAGACTGGGGAAATCCTCCAGGAAACTGATACCTGACTTTGTAAAAAGTAAATAATCCTTATCATGACCCTTCTCAATGGAAATTGAAGGAGAACTGAAGGAAACGATATTTTCTTTACAAAGCAACATGATTAAAAACAGAGGTAAATTTGGCCCAAGTGATGGTATTTCAGTGAGGCCAAATCTCTGTGTGCTTCTCCTATGCTTTTTCCAGTGCCTGTGGCTACTTGGTACCGTCACCAGTCCTGGAGAAAGCTGACTCTACCTTTGCCTGTGTGGCTATATCTGAGATTCTCAGGGTGAGTGATGACAATTACAACTAAGTAACTTTTAAGAAAGTTAAAAGCTGATGATCACAGATCCACAAATGCAGTTTATGCTGTTTAAAAGCAAATCAAGGGCACCTGGGTGGATCAGTTGGTTAAGTGTCTACCTTCAGCTCAGGTCATGGTCTTGGGGTCCTGGGATCAAGCCCCACGTTGGGCTTTCTGATCAATGGGGTGTCTGCTTCTCCCTCTCACTCTTCCTCTGTGCTCTCCCTCTCAAATAAAGAAATAAAATCTTTAAAAAGATAAAACCAAACCAAAATGAATCTGAATACCAATGTTCATATGCCAAATCATCTGAAAATCCTAGAACCATTCCAAAAAGACTGCAGTCTTTTGCTTTTTAATGTCCTGCAAATGGGAGAACACACAGAGAGAATTCAGAGTCTTGGAGCTAGTGTTTCTTCCTGGATGATGCAAAAACTGACAAATATAAAATTCAACAACAGCTGAAGATTTCAATATCCTACTCTCAAAAACTGATAGAACTAAGCAGAATATCAATAAGGATATAAAAGATTTGAAGAACAACACTAACCAACTAGACCTAATAGAAATCTATAGAACACTCCACCCAACAGAATGAACAGTCTTCTCAAGTGCACATGAGAGATTCTACAGGATAGACCACAACCAGGCTGCAAAACAAGCCCAGATAGA
This sequence comes from Ailuropoda melanoleuca, assembly GCF_002007445.2. NCBI lineage: Eukaryota > Metazoa > Chordata > Mammalia > Carnivora > Ursidae > Ailuropoda > Ailuropoda melanoleuca. Next base: position 67,791,149 of record NC_048221.1, on the reverse strand, counting down.
TTTAAAAGGCTTGAAATTACAGAAAGTATGTTTTCTGACAACCATGGAACGAAATTAGAAATAAATAAGAGAAGGAGATTTGGGAAAGTCACAAATATGTGGAAATTAAATAATACACTCCCAATAACCAATGAAATGGCTATATTAATGTCCAAAAAAACCCCAGATTTTAAGAGAAAACTGTTACCAGAGATAGAGTCTCTGTAACGATAAATTTGGTAAATGCATCAGGAAGATAGAAGAGTTATAAACAGGTTTGTACCTAAAACCACAGCCTCAGTATACATGAAGCAAAAATTGATAAAACGGAGAGAGACAATTCAATAATAATTGTGGCAACTTCAATAATTGGGGACCTCACTTTCAAAAATGGATAGAACAAATAGGCAGAAACTCAACAATGATGTAAAGGACTTGAGCAAGTGTATAAATCAATTACAATATATTTATACATATATCACTCCATTCAACAACAAAATACATAGTTGCCTTACCTGCATATAGAGCATTACCCATGATACCATATGGTAGGCCATAAAACAAAACTCAATAAATTTAAAGTGAATTAATTCAAATAAAACATGTTCTTCAACCACAATAGAAGTTAGAAATCAAAAGTAGAAAGAATTTGGGGAAATTTACAAACATGCAGAAATTATGTGATGCATTGCTAAATAACCAATCAGGTCAAAGAAGAAATAACAAGCAATATTATAACATACTTTGAGATGAATAAAAACAAAAACACAAGACACCAAGACTAGTGAGACACAACTACACTCCCTAAAGGAATTTATACCTATAAACACCTACCTAAAAAAGATCTTAAACCAATATCATAACTTACCACCATATGAAATTAGAAAAAGAAGAACTAAACTGAAAGAAAACAGAAGAAAGAACATAATAAGTATTAGAGCAAAAATTAATGGAATATAGAATAGGAAAACATTTTGAAAATCAATGAAACAAAAGTTGATTCTTTAAAAAAAAAAAAAAGACCAATGAAGTTGATAGACCTTCAGTTAAATTTAATAAAAAGAGAGAAGATTCAAATTACTAAAACCAAAAATGAAAGAGCATCACTACTGATCTTATAGAAATAAGAAGGATAATAAAGGAATATTATGAATAGTTATATTCCCAAAAAAAGATAACTTGGATAAAATGGACAAATTCCTAGAAAGATCAAAACCACTGAATTTGAATCAATAAATAGAAAATCTGACTACACTTACAGTAACAAAAGGGACTGAATTAGTCACTTAAAATTTCCCACAAAGAAAAGCACAGGCCCAGATATCTTTACTGTTGCATTCTATCAAACACTTATGGAAGAATTAATAGCAAACTTTCCCTTTCCAAACTGTTCCCCAAAAAAACAACTCATTCTATGAGGCCAGTATTATCCTGAAAGCCAAACCAGACAAAGACATCACAATAGAGGAAAACTATAGACCAATGTCACTTATGAATAGAAACACAAAAATTGTCAAGACAATACTAGCTAATCAAACCCAGTGAATATAAAAGTGGGATTAATGCAAGCAATGTGGGTTGGTTCAATATATGAAAATCAATTAATTTAATGGCTGATTCTTGGCACAGAGACAGCCTACAGAAATTGAAAAAATAAAAATAAAAACAAACCCTAGCAAATCCTGAAGAAGGGGGAGAATCTGATTTCCAGAGTTAACCACGTTATTAGATTCAAATGTCCAGTTTTGAATCTATCCCTAAAAATAGAACCAAAGCAGATCTACAGGACGAAGACTTTAAAACAAGTGTCTTAAAGATGCTCAAAGAACTAAAGAAAGATGTGGAGAAAGTCAATAAAGCAATGTATGAACAAAATGGAAAAGTCAATAATGGAGAAAACCTAAAAAGAAACAAAAATAAATTTTCTGGAGCTGAGAAGAACAATAACTGAAATGAGTCACTAGGATTCAAAGGCAGATTTCAGGAGGCAAAATAAAGAATCAGAAAACTTGAAGACAGGTCAATGGAAATTACTGAGTCTGAGGAACAGAAAGAGAAAGGATTGAAATAAAGTGAACAAAGCATAAGGGCACCACCATGTAGACAAACCTATGCATTTTGGGAGTCCCAGAAGGAGAAAAGAGAGAGAGAAAGAAACAGAGAATATCTGAAGAAACAGCAACTCCAAAGCTCCCAAATTTGATGACAGACATGGACATAAACATCCAAGGAGTCAATGAACTCCAAACAGGATGAACTCAAAATACCCACACTGGGATCCATTATAATCAGACTGTTGAAGGCCGAAGACAAAAAGAATCATGGAAGCAGCGAGAGAGAAGCAAGTCATCACATACAAGAGATTCTCAATAAAGCAGATTTCTCTCAGAAAGTCTAGAAGGCAGAAGGTAGTGGGCTGATAAAGTCAATGTGCTAAAAGGAAAAAATGTCAACCAAGAACCTTATATGTGGCAAAACTGCCCTTCAAAAGAGAAAGATAAATGAAGATCTCTCCAAATAAACAAAACCTGAGTTCATTACCACTAGACCTGCCCTGAAAGAAATACTTGTTCAAGGGAGTCCTGCAGGTTGGACAAAAAGCACTACACAGTAATTTGAAGCCCTATGAAGAAATATCTTAGTAAAGGTAAACACATGGGCACATGGGTTTATAACTCCACTTTTTGTTTTCTACATGATTTAAGGGACAAATATTTTTTTTTTGGCAGATATAGGTGTTTGGTTTTTTTTTAATGATTGATCTATGTAATTGCTGAGGCCACTATGTACCGACAAAAGAGGGGGAGCTTTAGTTCTTGACCTCTTCCTCCTTGGACAGAGTCATGATAATTTCCTCTTTCCTGGCCTGGAGCCACTCTTCAAGGCACTCATGTGCTTTCTTACTTATACCGCAGGCCTCAGCCTGGTCAGCCAGAAGCATCTTGTGAGCCTCGTCTGACTGCAGCTTATGGATGTAGTCCATGAGAATCTGCTTGTTTTTCAACATCTTACCTTCACTTTGAAGTACAGGCTGTGATATGCGTGGTGGTCAACCTTCCTAGATTCATAGTATCTTCTATGCAGCCATCACAGAATTCTCATCCTCCTCATCCAGGCAACCTTCTTGGTCATCTGAGTGCTGGCAGGAGTCTTTCATTCCCCCATGCCCACATGCCTGTCCTTCTGGCGGGGCCAAAGTGCTTTTCTGCCATGGAGTCCAGGAATGGAGAGTCACAGGCTCCCAGATGATCAGCCCGTCTTTGGTCAACTTCTGGATCTGCTGATGGGAGTTGGCACTGGCAATTACATTGGTCTCATTGAGATCCAACCAGACCTTCTTTCTGCCATAATGGAGGACACCGGAGGCAAGCCTCTTCCAAAGCCTGAGCGTACATAGGGCAGTGGCCACGGTGGTGGAAAGAATGAACTCCAGTCTAATACATTTATTATTATTTCTATTTTTTTGAAGACAATTAATCTACTTCTTTACTTAAATTCTTTTTAAGTAGGCTTCCACACCCAGTATGGGGCTTGAACTCACAACCCTGAGAGCAAAAGTTGCATGCTCTACTGACTGAGTCAGCCACGTGCCTCAATGTTTTTTTGGTTTTGTTTTTTTAAGATTTTATTTATTTGAGAGAGAAAGAGACAGCATGCACACAAGCAGAGGGAGAGGCAGAGGGAGAGAGAAAGGGAAAAGTAAACCTCCATGGAGCAGGGATCCTGATGTGGGGCTCAATCCCAGGTCCCTGGGATCATGACCTAAGCTTAAGGCAGACACTTAACCGACTGAGCCACGCAGGTGCCCCACACTAATATGTTTTTAAAAAAGCAATTAGTAGTCTAAGATCTTGTAGTGTTGTAGCTTTGGTTTGTAATTCTTTATTTTGTTTTCTGCATTATATAAGAGACTGCTGTATTTTTTTTATTGAGACTGTTGTATTTTTAAAAATTATTAGTTTATATTTCTGTACACACAATACATAAAGATGTTATTCTGTGACATCAACAACCAAAACATATGGAGACAGACACGTAAGGGGAATGGGGTTTTGTGTGTTACTGAAGTTAAGATGGTATAAATCCAAAGTAAAGTGTTATAACTTTAGGATGTTAAATGTTATTCCCATGGGAACCACAAAGAATATAGCTATGGAATATGTACAAAAGGAAAGGAGAAAGGAACTGAAATGTTTCACTACCAAAAAATCAACTAAACACAAAAGAATACAGTTATGCATGAAATTAGTGATAAAAAATCTGTAAGATATAGAAAAAAATAGCAAAATGACAGAAGAAAGTTTTTCCTTGTCATCCTTAAAAGGAAGGCAATTCTGCAATATGTTATAACATGGATGAACCTTGAGGACATTTTGCTAAGTGAGAAAAGCCAATCACAAGAAGACAAATGCTGTATGATTCCACTAGTCAGAAGAGTCAAAATCATAGAGACAGAAAGCGGAGTGGTGGTTTCTAGGGGCTGGGGAAAGCTATAATGGGGAGTGACTGTTTAATGGGAACAGACTTCCTGTTTTGCAAGATGGAAAGCATTCGGGAGATGGATGGTGGGGATGGTTGCATGACAATATGAGTGTACTTAACCCCACTGAACTGCACACTTAAAAATGGTTAAGACGATAAATTTGCTGTTGTGTGTACTTTATAACAAAAAAAGAGAAAGAAAAAGAGTGCACACAGAAACTTGTTCACCAACGTTCACAGCATCATTATTTATAATAACCAAAAAGTAAAAATAAGCCAAATGTTCATCAATTGATGAACAAATAAAAAATGTGGTATATACATATAATGGAATATTATTCAGCCATAGAAAGGAATGAAGTGCTGATTCATGCTACAGTATGGATCAACCTTGAACACTATGCTGGTGAAAGAAGCCGACACAAAAGACCACAACCTCTGTGAAATATCCGGAATAGGCAAATCCCTAGAGATGGAAAGTACATTAGTGTTTGCCTAGGGCTGGGGAGTGGGGTGCTGGAGGAAGAGAAGTGGAGCGGGAAGTGACTGCTAATGGGCATGACGTTTCTTTTGGATGAGATGAGTATGTTCTAAAATTAGATTATGTTCATAGTTGCACAACTCTATAAATATTCTAAAGCCTGTTGACAGCACACTTTAAACAGGTGAAGTTTATGGTACATAAATTATATGTCAACAAAGCTCCTGGATAAAAAAAAAAAAAGTGTTACCAGAAAAAAAAAAGGGTGAGATAAATAGCTTTTTGGAACAGAATATGTGATACAATTTGTCTCCAGCAACCCCACACTAAAACAAATACTGAAGGAAGAAGGATATGATCTCAGATGGAAGCTTGGAGATGTGTGTAGGAACCAAGAGCAATATACATGTGGATAAATCTGAGTATAGACAAGAGAGGTGGGCAGTCTGGATTTCAGCCAGAGGCCCTGTGCACAGACGGCACAAATGTGTGCCCTGGCCCTGCTCTCTCTTCACACAACGTTCCATTTCTTTCCAGCCCAGAGCCTTTGCAGATGCTGTTCCCCCTGCTTGAACATGCTCTTCCCTGCCCTCACACCCTACTATTTTCTTATTAACTCCTACTTATCCTCAATTCTGTTTCCTCGAGAAGACTGATGTGCCCCTGCAGGATGACCCAGGACCTCCCACAACGCACCTCCTGTTCGCAGCACTTGCCAATTTTAATCATTATCTGTGTTTGCATGACTCTCTGATCCAGTTCTGCTCTATAGATTTAAGCCTGCTTACATTCCCTATACATTTAATCAATTTTTCCTTTTCTCGGGGAAAAAGACGAAAATAAACTGTGACTTAACTATTGTTCTCTAGTGAGTCACACCAGGATCTGCCTGTACCTTTTTTAGAAAAATAAGTTTCACGTTACTGAGGCAAATGGAATGTGTAATGCTCGCAAAGTTCCTGTGAGAAATCTCTCTTCAAAAACTGTGGCAGCTCAGTGATTCATGATAGATATTATTATCCTCCAGCGCAGAGGACCTGACCACTGCACCCACCCCAGAGTGACAGGGGTGTCAAGGCTGGACTCATCACAGCCATTTCTCTGACACCTAGATGTGTGTGTGAAAAACCTTTTCTATCTACCTGTCAGAAAGGACGGGAGGCGGGTAGGAGAGAAAGGGATAGATCCACTTTGACATTTGGGAAAAAAGAAAGCCAAGAAGTTTTATGAGCAAAGGGCTGAAACCAGAGAACTCAGATACTGAGTCACAGTGCTATGAGTGGAGCAGGAGGGGAGAGGAAAGGAACACGCTGGGTGGTCAGTTTTTGAAGTTTCCAGCATCCTGCAATTGTTTATCTTATGAAACACTAAAATTCAGCTTGGCCTAGAGAAGCAAGTCATCCCATATCAAAACTTGAAGACTAACTCCTTGAGGATAAAGAATGTGCACCAGCAGGGTCCTGCCATATAGCAGGTGCTCAATAAATACTGTTGAACGGATGGACTGACTGAATGAACGAATGAACGAACCAGAGCCACTTATAACACTTGCTAGACAAAAGAATCACCTCCTGATAAAAATGAGACAGCATCAAGTACCCAGTCAACTCCCAAGGCCACCTAACACTCCACTTCACTAAACTATGTCACACTCCTTCAGTCTGAGCTCTGCTTGTCCATGGTCTTCCTCACTTGGGCACAATGATGCAGAGCTGAAGGTCAGTGGCCTTCAGGAGTGAAGGAATATGGACGCAGAGGACGTCCCTGCTCCAGATGCCTTGTCCTCATCCTCGGGCTTCCCTTTGGCTATGGGTTGGGCAGGAACAGCGAGGAATTCTGGAAAGAATGAGGCATTGGGCCACATTTCACTGGGCTGTTTCTTTGCAAAGAAACGACGAGTTTCATTCAAACAAACTCCGTCACCCACAAGCTAAACAGCACAGTTTATAAGTCTATAAACAAGTATCTCGTCTTAGATAACCTATGCCATTTTCTGAAATTTATGTAACAGTTTGTTTCATTGTATTCTGAATCCTCGAAAATGGGCAAACTGAAAAGCTACTTAGCTGGGAATGCATATGGTGCTGTGTACATATGGAGACACGCACACATGAGCCTGTGCTCACACACGAAGCCTAAGCCTCCATGACTCATCCTCAATAAAACTTCAGTCTCAAATTGTGTGCAGGACAGCTCTCACGGGAGGAACCTGTTCTTACACATCCAGAAGTGGATGTCTGCTTATGAGATTTGAAGAACACTAGTTTAGACATTCTCGGGTTATTATAGTGAAAAGAATTCTATTAGAGACTTCTACAAAACTATCATTTCAAAAATAGGTAAGCAGAAGAACCTCAAACTTTGTAACCTTCGTGTGGATATCATATTTGCACAATTCTTAGGAAAACAGAATATAAATTCACTTTAATGCTGGGGGTGTCTTGCCAAGATGCTGTGTAACTTAGAAGCTTTCCATTTTGGAGGGAGAGCTGCCCCTTGTGTAGGTGGCTACACACACATCTGACAAATGGGATACTGGAACCCAGGGCACAGGGAAGCTTTCCCAGGGCTGGGTCATGTTTAACTTCATCAGCTTGCTGAGATAATAAACTCACCGTTTTTTTAAAAAAAGATTGTATTTATTTGAGAGAAACAGAGAAAGAGAGAGACAGAGGGAGAGAGAGAGAACGCCCACGAGGTGCAGGAGCAGCAGAGGACAAGCAGACTCCCCGCTGAGCAGGGAGCCCGGTGTGGGGCTCGATCCCAGGACCCAGAGATCATGACCCGAGCGATGTCAGACACGTAACTCACTGAGCCACCCAGGCGCCCCAATAAACTCCCTCCTTCAGTGGACATATACCAAAAATAATGACATGAGGAAGTTCTTCCAGCTTAATTTATCTAGGATGTTACATGAGTGATTGGCATTTCTGCAGCATGGCAGATGCAGAGCTGAGATTTTTTTGTGTGTTTGGTAGGAAGTCATGCTCCAAGGGCTATTAATAAGGAGACATAACACCACCCCTCATCTGGCCTACTCAAAATAGGCAGGCTCAGACACTGAGGTTGAATAATTATCAGTAAAAAGGTTTTATGAAACGAGAACAACGATGAGGACTTCCATGCATAGGGCTTTACACAGCACAAAGGCCTGGGTTCACAAGGAATCCTAAACTGCTGGGCTACTGTCCCTTGGTAGCAAAAGAAGAGAGTGTGGCTCAGTGGGGTGGACCATCTGCCCCCAAGTCCCTGAGCGTCCGCCACATTGTCAAGATGTGCGCTGCCGAAGGGGCACCATCTACATTCCAAGACCGTCCAACCAGCCCAAGTGATGTGACAATCGCCTGGACCGACAGATGCTGCCGTACTGAGAAATCTCCATCCGGTAGACAAGACATACGCCTCGCTTATCCTGAGCAAATGAAGCTCAGTCAGGCCAGTGCTCTGCTTGCTCTGTGATGCACTGAGAGCCACACAGCTTCAGAAATGTGGCCAGTGGCAGCAGGGCAGCCCCACAGCCCAGTCTGTCCGCTGAGACCAGCCCCCTGCTGCTGAGTCTCGAAGGACAGGAATAATTCTAGCGGTCTTTCCCTCTGGCCTCTGCTATCTTCCCACCACCCAAAGCGTATAGACGGTGCCATGTGGATCCAAGTTTCAGGTGTGACACAGGAAGAGTAAAATGCTGTTTTCCGGACCCTCTACTCCTCTCCCTTCCTTTCATTCCCCCCTCCACTTCCCCTCCCTGCTCCCCTCTCTCGGTGTATGCATGTGCCACAGAGAAAAACAGTCCACACAATCCGAGGAGATAAATTAATGTCTGTAATGAAGGAGGTCATCAACATACTAGAAAACATGAAAACAGATGCTGAAGGTCTGTCCTTTTACCCTGGGAGAATGGCACTTGTGGCACCCCTGACCACACCCTGCAATCTCTCTGTGCTCTGGCCTGAGGCACTGCTAAAAGGAAGCCACCCTCTGGCTGCTGAGTAAGCCTCCCGCACTTTCATCCTGCTGGAAGCCAGCTGCAGGCAGAGGAGAGGGGCCTCGCCTGTCCCATCCCCACATCCCGTGGTGGTTGAGGGCCCTTGGGATGCCACTGGGTGCTGATCCAGAGCCATCTTCCCTGTCTCCCCAAGCAGCCACCCTGGGCCGGGCCACACCCCCACCTCCCCAGCCAGGAGGCAGTGGGTCTCTGCCAACCGCAGCCACTGCTGAGGCCCTGCGAACCCCCGGGCAGGTGTGAAACACACGGCAGCAAAAGCTAAGAAACATTTGCACCTGCTTCTTTCTCTCCAAGCTGGGAAGGCCTGACATGGCAGGAAGCTGGTCTGGAGCTGGCTCCTGCCTCCCTCTAAGTGGAGTCACTGCTAAATTGCTGAGGATGAAAAATCACAAACTGGGGCTTTGTTTCACTGGGCTCACCAGAGAGGCAGGCAGAGGGCAATGACGGGCTAAGGCTGTGTTTTCCATCTGGATAGGGGCTGGTCCCAGGAAGAAATGAGATCCAATGCCGAAAAAACCCCAAGCGGATTCTGAGTCTAACCTAGCCAAGTCCTATGCCTCCTTCTCGTTCCAGCACCAGGAACACTCGGCACGGCCTGCCCTCCTTCAAGTGTGCCCGCTACGTGCGGAGTGAGGGGCCACTGCTGGGGACACATTCGTCTCTGCCAAGGGACATGTGCTCCTTAACTTTGGCTTTCTTATTCTTTTTCTTTAAAGACCCATCATGTTATCCCAGGTCCGTGACAGGTTTTGTGGTCTGTATTCCTGGGACCTTCCAAATGCTTGTGATAGTGGGGCACCTGTTCATCCACTCCCCGCGGCAGCGACAGGATTCCCAGCACCCCCTGCTAGAGACCACACCTGGCAGGTGCACAGACCATACGACTGGAGAAAGCACCAACTGCATCCTGCTTGGCGAGGCTCCCCAGCCTCTCCCAGCACAATGCCACCCTCCCTGGTGATGTCTTCTCTGATATCTGCAGCTGAGCCACTTAGGAGTGATAGACCCTGCAGCCCAGCTTCGCAAAGCCACCTGCCTCAAGTTCGTCCAGCATCTAAGGGCTGCTTAACCAGGACAGTCAGCAGTTTCCAGGCAACGTCTGGAGGGTTGCAGAAGGCTCTAGATGACAACTGTGATTTTGTATTATCACTGAAACCAAGGAGCAAGCGGGCAGCAGGGGGTGGAGGTGACTTCTGAAGATGGTTCTAAGAAAGTCCTAGCTTGCTTTTCTGTTTTTCAAAGTGCATCTAAATAAGTTCTAGTCAGATGGTTCATAATTTAAACAATAAACATGAGCCGTGTATGTGATGGTGAGAAAAGAAAGCAGTCAGTTTAGAGAACTTGGGAAACAATCACCAAGAGCTTTGAAGGTTTTTATATATACTTGCCTTTGTGCGCTTTAGAGGCTGAAGGCCCCCTGCCTTGATGCCGACAGGAGGAGTCAGCTGCTAAGGGTTCAGCCTTCTTCCGGAAGAGGGACAACAGGCTGACAGGATCCCATAGGCGGTTCAGGGCCCATGTGATAGAGTGAACTACTGAAGGGTCAGGGACGGCTCAAGGCTGATGTCTCTGACGTCCCAGCTAGCGGCACTCCCCCAGAGGCACGAGCTGGTCAAACCCAGCATGACACCCAGCAGCAACCCACTCCTGCTCGAGGCCGGCCTCCACCAGCCACACGGAGCTGAGCCCACGCCGCTGCCACCTGCTACGGCCTGCCCTAACTCAGGGTCACGGTGTTGGATGTCCCAGGGACCAAGAGGTACACTGAGGGGCAGGAGAGGAAGATGCACTCCAGGCGCTCGCACAGGCACCTCTGTACCACCTCCCAGTGTGTGCTCCATGGCATGGTGTGGACATCTTAAACCTCTGCTCAATTTCAAGAAAAATCTTCAGGAATTTCCTTTCTTTGATGCTCTCTTTGCCCTTCTTTGCAGTGCCCAAGCCATACAACCCTTGGGACATGGGAGAACCAAACCAAAAGGCCAATAACACCCCCGGTGCACTGCTATTACAACGGAGTCTATAAACCCCAACAGAAAATCTTTTATGCAAGGAAATCAAAGGGATTTGTATCAGGGCCCTGGACTCATTTTATTCAGAGGGAAGAGAATAAAGCAGGTCCCAGGTCCCAGATGGCTTATACCTTCTTTCATTGAATGCTCACAAACCTTTCTGAATGAAACAGCACATCTCATCTCCTTTTTGCAGGTGAGAAACAGGATCGGAGACGTTAAGCAGCCAGTCCAAGGTCATTAAACCAGAAAGTGGAAAATCTGACCCTCAGATCAAAGCCTGTACCTCACCCAAGTGTGAGCTCTTCCCCCTGAGAGCAACCGCCTCTTAAGTGCAGGCCAAGAGTTCGAGTGCTGGTCACGCTACCTCCTCTCTGGGCTGACAACCTGGCAACGCGCATCCACAGCCCTAGCAGCTTTTCTGACCCGCTAACTGCACTTCTGGGCATCTGCCGTGCAGAGCTCATCAGATACCCTGGGAGCAGGGCACAGCAGCAGCCGGGGATGTTCCAAAGACTCATCAGCCGGAGACTGGTTACGGTGCTGGGACGCTGCCATATGAGGGAATGCTAGGTAGTCCCCCCAAATCGCGGTACATGAAAATACTGACTGACATGGAGAATGCCCACAGTACGCTGCAGCGGGCGAAAAGTGGCCGAGAGCAGGGCTTCCACGTGCAGCTCTGCGGACCCGCCGTCTGAAGGCCTCCTAGCACGGATTCTGCTTGAGGCAGTCTGCGGTGCGCCGGCGAGGCTTGTACTTCCACCACGTCCCCGGGTGATGCCAGCAATGCTGTCCATGGACCCTCCTCGGACGAGCACTGTGCTATCAAATTGTGTGTGCAGCAAAACCCATTATTTTTTCAAGTCTCTGCGTGCGTAAGAGGAATACAGGCAGGACCACAAAGGCATGTGACCTGCAGTTATTTCTGGGTCACGTAATTGTATGTATTTTAAGCTTTCCTTTTGTGCTTTTCTAGGTTTTGCAATTTTTCTGATGGAACCTGTATTTTGTTCATAACTAGGAGAAGCTCCAATAGTTTCTTCTGAAGACAAGGCAGGAGGCTGTAAGGAGACCCAGACTCGGGGCCTTCCCTCCCTGAGGCTGGGTCTCTGGATGTGGCAGCCCATGGAGGAGGGGCAGGGGCTGGGGCAGCTCATGGGTGCAAGTGCCTGCCCGGGGCTGGGCACACCACGGGATCTCAGCCACTAGAACCCTGAGCTCATTTGTGACAGGCCGTTTCTGTCCTTCCCAAGGTACTCTCACACTTGTTCCCTGCGTCTCCTCGCCATTTCTGTGTCCGAGCTGGAGGAGAACTACCACTGTGGAGCCTGCGGAGCGCCGCACGGCAAGGAAGGCAAGGCTCTCGGCCCAGGCTGCCAGGCGCGTCCACGTGGGCGGCAGGGAGCTTGTCATGGGACCACTGCCTCTCACGTTCCTCTGGCAGGCCCCTCCCATGGGGACGACCACACTGTGCTCTGCCCTCCCCTCCGAACAGCCCTGGAACAGGGATGCAGAACTGGGGCCCCTGAGGGCCTGCCAGGAAGCCGGCTGGGGAAGACCCCACGTGACCTATGCCACTCAGCCTCTCTGTGCCTCTGGAGCTGCCCTCATGCCCTCTTGGGATGTTAGAGACTTCACAGTGTGCTTTTCCTCAAGTACGATTTTGAACATTCGGGCTGTTTAAACATCGGTAGAAAAGATGGGTTCACGGTCAATAAATTCTTTGCAGCCACAGAGGCAGTCAAACCAAACAATTAAGGACCCCAAAGCTCAACAGAGCATTTAAATTACTTAGAGTAGCTGTTTACAAGGGTCAGAAATGAGTTCAGTAACTCCAAGATCGCCCCTTGCTGTGTGCTGTCCAGAGGTAGCCTTTACGAAGTGTTGTGACGTTTGTGTCTGTTACTTGCTTACTATCCCAAAGTGACATTATAAAGAACCCAAGAGCCATCAATTACACTGATTTTAACCAAAACCAAAACCAAAACCCCAAAAACAACACCGCTCCAGAAAGCGTAGCTGTAGGTCATGTTGCCACACTGGCAGTTTTTTCACAGTTGCTTCCGGTTGAACACAACTCTGTGGGAACTGCAAAATGACACCCGAGGGCAGGACCCTCACTGAGAATCAGGAGGCATTCTGCACAGGCTGCTGGCTGAAGTCCCTCTGCCTCGGGCCACGTGGGGCTGGTCACCCTCTGCATGTCCTGGCCCATCCTCCCAACTCCCAGGGATGCAAAGTCCCTCTGCTCTGCTGAGGAAGGTCCCTGCTCTCTCTGACAGAGGGAAGAGGGGAAAGCCCCAGTCAAGAGGGACAACGCAGCAAAGAACGGAGTGAGCCCAGGAGAGTGAGCTGCTACCCACTCATGCTGTCAGATGGAAGGCCCTGGGCCAACCTCACTTAAGGACACTGTGGCCTAAGAATTAACACACAGACATAGATGATTCAACGTGGGGCAGGAAGAATCGCCAGGAGCACTGCACTGTAAAGGATTAGAAGAATGGGCTTTGGCTGTGCTGATGGAAGGAAAGAGGTGCAAGTATCTTCATTTATAAAAAATGTTTTAAAGTAGACATAGCAGGAACCAGGTAGCCAAGGAAATGACCCATTTGCCCCTGGTAGGCTTGCACTTTGGAGAGCCAGTTAGGTAGTGGCTGCAGCCGCCAAGGATTTGCCCTCAGGGGCAAGCATGGCACCTTCTGTCACCACACAAATGTGGCCTGCTGGCCTGTTCACTTGCCTCCAGATCAGTTCTCAGATTTTCCATCAGCCAGCTTGATCCTGGGTTAAGCCGCGAGCCCCAAAACTAGCTTCCTGTTTTTGAGAGCGAAAGCCAGAATGCTCCAGGGATCTCTCTGAATTGGAGAACATTCAGGATTGGAGTTAGATGCGAAGATTTGAGGAAAGTAAAATTACTGAAAACAAATTCTAGTTCTGGACTTGTTTGCCTTTGTTTTTTTGAATTGTGTAAGGATATGGCTAATCTTATTTTAATGCCTTTATTGGTCTAAAATAGCCTTGTTAGCTTAGCTATTAAAACAGTATTGACTTAGTTTTTAACTTAAAAAACAGCTGATTTAGACAACCAGTACAAATGCACTGCACAGCATAAATCTGTTAAATTACTTTTCACAGTTTTCCCATCCTGTTACAAGCTGCTGACGTTCCTTACTGAACACGGCGTTGGCCCTGACACTGAGCTCAGGAAGGGCCAGGCTACGTGGGATGCGGCTTTGTGTCCCCAGCACCGAAGGCTGTGTCAGAGTCCAATGCATGGTTACTGACTTACATGAATGTCTTGGAAGCCTCATTTTTAAAGTGATCATGAACCACAGTTTCTGTTTTTTGAACTACTTCGTTTTTATCATCACAAGGAGAGAGAAGGGGGAACGGCAACACGAGCCACACTCGTGGCCACTCTACCACCGCTTGCCCTTAGCACACGTCAATAATCGAGCACAGCATCATTCTCAGAACTGCTCCCCACAGAGGACTCTGGGAAGCTACTGCCAGTTGCTTGGGGCAGCCGCACCGCTGGCAGGAATGGCGGTACATGTACAGAACGCTTTGAGCCTTGGCTCAACCGCTAACTAGCTACTAACTGGTTGAATGACTTGGAATGAATCATTTCCCTCTCTGGGCCTCAGTCTCCATTATGACAGGAGTGGTTTAGACTCATATCTGCTCTCGAAGAGACCATTAAATTACTTCTGAAAAATAAGGTCTGTAAAATTGGCACAAATTTCTTTTTCTGTGAAGATGTGTTAGTCAGCCAACACATAAAACCCGTTCGAGCTGAGGACAACGTATAGTGAAAATACATTTTGTTTTCTTTTTCTTAAAACATTTTATTTATTCATCAGAGAGAGAGTGCATGAGAAAGAGGGAAGGGCAGAGGCAGAGGGAGAAGCAGGCTCCCCACTGAGCAAGGAGCCTGATGCAGGACTCGATCCCAGGACCCTGGAATCATGACCTGAGCTGAAGACACTTTACTGACCGAGCCACCCAGATGCCCCAAAAATACATTTCCTACATCGAGTTCTCAAAGTACTGCTTGTTTGTGATCCAGAAATGGAAGGAGGGTGGTAAAGCCACCCTCCTGTGGAGACGTGGCACACCTGCAAGGAATTCCTCCTCTTCACCTCCCCCACTCGTAACTTCCACCACCACCTGGGGCCCTGGGAAATCTCTGTGCTTGTCGGGCACCCCGCATCCTTCCTGGGAGCCCCTGGCCAATCACCACATTCTTTCTTACACATCTCTGCTCCTGGACCTTGTGCTTCCTGAGGGCAGAGACGAGCTCTTTTCATCTCTGTAGCCTTCACGCCTACACACAGTAAGTGCTTGGTAAATGTGTTCTGAATGAGGGAAACTTACCACTGATGCACCTAAAATCCAAGGGCAGCATGTGTCAGGTAACAAATCCATAATCACTTATAATAAGGTCTTTCACTTTGTTAACTTTCTTTGGAGTGTCTAAGAAAAATATTCTCAAATAGTTGATTTTATTTCAGCCATTTGGTAAGATTCTCTGACAAAGTGCTCCTGTGTGATTCAGATGTGGGGGCTGGCTGGGTTTGACATAAATATCTTCCTATGCTGTAATCTAGAGACATCACGCTTGGCGAATAAGGACATGGAGCAATGTGAATGTACATTTGGCTGGTTACGTGAAGATATCTAATATCCCAAGTTATTCCAGCCTCTCAGTATTTTGAAAACCTTTAAAAAGCAGCAAAATCCCCATTTTCTGAACTATTTCCATGGGATCTGGGTGTAGTACAAAGAGGCCCCACAACATTTAGCAATTAATGACTTTTGCAGTCTCATGGGTCATAGCTGGCTGCACTCAGAGGAATTCACGACTGTGAATTCTTAGAGGACAATATCAGTAAATCTGATTATTTCTGTATATCCCTAGGTGCCAAGTGTGCAGCAGGTGCTTAATAAAGGCACAGTGATGAACACAGTGCAACATACAAACCATGTACTCCTCTTGTTGGCCAGGGTCATTTGCAGACACAGGATGAAACACAGTGCTTGAGTCATGATGGGAGAACGGCATGTATTCTTTACTTGGCTGATGCTCAGGAAAGTGACCACAGAAAGGCAGGTGTGCTCACCTGGCAAGACTTTGTGAACAAGTGAGAACACTGCGGATTTCTCAAATTCCACCTTCTAGGGAGCCAAAACCTGATGATGATGGCAGCTTACCATGTGCCAAGAATTGCTGTAAACATTTCATTTACATTTACTCTTTACATGTTGGCTGAATTGAGTACTACCAGTGTCTCATCCATGCCAGGCAACTCTGAGTCGTTAATCAAGGAGTCACCAGGGGGCAGTGGGCAAAAGCAGGAAGCAGGAGCACAGGCACTGGGCAGAGGTGGAGTCCCAAGGTCTCTGCCCCCGTAAGCCCACAGACCACGGGGCTGCTGTTCCTGAGTACGTTTGCTGGGTGCCTGCCCCTAAGGCAGTAACAGGATTTCCAGTTCTCTGGCAGATCAGGTGGCTGCACAGCTAGGAGGCTTGCTCTGTCTCATCTAGTTTCCTCCCAAGGGCAAGGGTGTTGCAGCGAGAGGAGACCCAGAATGCCAGATAGTCACACTGGACTCCAAGGGAGGACAGAGGCGCTGGGGAGCCCCCTCCCCAGAGCTCTCTCTGGGAGCTGCATCAACCAACCCTGTGGCCAAATCTGACACCCCCACTGCCCTGCAAGGGAGGGACCCACCTGCCCCCACTGACTGTCCCTGGGGACCAGCAGCCTCAGCATCATCACCTGGGAGCTGGTGAGTGGTGCAGACTCTCAGGCTCCTCCCAGACCTATGGACTCAATCCCCACTGGAGCAAAGCCCCCCAGGAGATTCCTCTGCACGTCACCGCATGAGAACCACTGCTTTAGAGCAGTTGTTCCTGACCCTGGCTGCACATCAGAATCACCTGGGGGGCTCTTAAACTCCTGATACTCAGGTCATGCCCCAGCCCAACTGCTGGCAGTGGCACCCAGGTGTCAGTCTTTTCTCAGTGATTTCAAAGGTAGCCAGGGTAGAGAACCACTGTTCCGGAGGTGTGTCAAGACCTCTGAGTGCGGCCCTCACATCATTAGGTGAGCCTGCAGGTGAGATGCACAACCCATGTGTAAGGACGTGATGCTCACCCACAAGTCTGGTCCCTGCACCATCCAGGCAGTGCAAGTGTCTGTGGCCTCCAGTGCATCTTGACCTGTGAACTCATGGTGGGAGCTGGGCACACAGCTGGTTGGGGGAAGAGGGCTCTTCACATTGATCCAGTCTCCTTCCGAGATGCCTCTTACCATACAGGCTTAGGGCAGCCCAGAAAGATCTACCCCCTACTCGTGGCTAGGCTGCACTCAGAAGGGCTGGAAAACCGGACTTCTGGAGGA
This sequence comes from Ailuropoda melanoleuca, assembly GCF_002007445.2. Classification (NCBI taxonomy): domain Eukaryota; kingdom Metazoa; phylum Chordata; class Mammalia; order Carnivora; family Ursidae; genus Ailuropoda; species Ailuropoda melanoleuca. The sequence goes on along the minus strand of NC_048221.1, from coordinate 67,773,786 downwards.
AGGGACAGAATGCTTTCTAGCCCGCAGGAGAGGGCCAGGGAACAGTAGGGGTGATGCATCTAAAGGACAAACCGGGGGTGGAGTGGGGAGCACATGGCTCTGCATCCAGGGCTACAGCCTCCACTAACAAAAGTTTTCCTTTAAATCACTGAAGTTCAAACAAAGGAAAACTGAGGACTGCAGCCTCCAGGAACAGAAACCCATGCAGCAGGGGAAGGTTAAGACCATTCAGGCTGCATGCTACTTTAATTGGTTGGCAGAGACAGCAACTCCATTCCCCGGCACTACTGAACAGGGAATGTGCAGCAGGGCTGGAAACCCTGTGCACTCATGGACTTAGTAAGAACCTGCCATGATCTGACTCTCAATCCACAGCGTGGCCAAGACAGGAGCCACAGCAATGGCCCAGGTCAAGGCAGTTCCAGTCCCTGGCAAGAGTGGCTGCTGCAGGGACAGGCACACGACTTATTTTAGGCCAAAGAGAGAGTCAGAGCTTTTATGGAACTGTTGGAGATATTTCTTTTCTGTTGGGTCTGGGAGGATGTGAGTCTAGAGAGGAAAGCAGCACCAAGACGTGAAGAGAGGAAAGCAAATGCACCTGGGCACTCTGTTTCGAGTCCTGGATCCAGCTGCTCCTAAAGCCAGCTATCCATGATGTTCCACTTACATGAGCCACAAAGTCTGTCTCTCTGGTTTTTTAAACGTCAGACAAGCCTTTGCAAGCCCTATGTACAAAAGAAAGAGTCCCAACTAATTGTCTGAACACAAAGGGGCTGGGTAAGTGGTGTCCAACTATTTAAACCCTCTGAAATCGCAGACAAGCTTTGTTTGGCTCTACTTTGAGATCTCCAGGACAAGGGGGTTTGGTAAACTTTCTGGACGGCCGCGCCCAGGACAGGCTGGGACACATGATAGAGCAGGTGTCCGTGAGTGAAGACGGTGTTCGCTGTCGATTTGCATGATCCCTCTGTGTCAGAGTCACCAACGAACAGCTCAGTCACCAGCAGAATACGCAAACTCTAAGCTCTGTGCCATTCCCAACCATGCCCGTGGTGTCATGAGGGCCTCACCACTTCCATCTGGTGGAAAACAATCTGCTAAAGGATGAAGGGCCAGGGCCTGCCAGTGATACCAACTCAGGCGGACGGAGGTAGTGGCAGCCAGATTCTTGGGTGGAAAGAGCCACGAGGGGTGTTTAGGAAAGCGAGGCTTACTGTGGGTGGTGGCATCCTGAGCCCCAGTAGGAGCAGGGCAGTAGAATAACTCCCGTGCCTCAGGGGTGGCCTGGGGTAAAGCAGGTCACCAAACTCAAAGGGACTACGACGAGGGAAGCCTCAATGTCAACCCACAGTGACTGGCACAGGAGACGGAGGACAGAGGTCTTGGTGGGTCAGGGCACCAAGCACAAGCAGCATTTCTCCCATCCAGATACCAAGCACCACAGGCCACCTCCCAGAACACAGGAGCTACTCTCTGGGTGCTGAGGGCTGGAAGAGACCCCACACTGGCTGAGATTAAGATTGGTGGCCATGTACCCCTGGGAGCTCAGAAAAGAAAAGAACCGAGCTGTAGGAAAACCAAGCTGTTTCTTGGGCACCTACCCTCGTGGCCTAAGACCTGCACCTTGGGAGCCCAGCACAGGGCAGAAGCGATCGCACCTTGCTCCCAGTGATCCCATACCACTTTGGGGAGAATGCGTTGGTACGAAGCTAATACAATGTGCAAGTTGCACAAAGAACCAGAAGTGATACAATTCTACATCGAAATAGAGGGGAGCACTTGTCGTGATGAGCACCGGGTGATTACGGAAGTGGCGAATCACTATACTGTGCACCTGAAACTAATATTACACTGTGTGCTAACTGGAACTTACCTAAACACTTAAAAACACACGAAGAAACGGGGAAACAGCCGGGCCTGAGTAGAAGAGAAAGAGCACCAAGTTGCTGTCTGCACTGAGGTCCTGGCTGTCACTTTCCAGCCTGGCCTCAGTTTCCCACTTCTCACAAAACCTGTCACACAGGCTGCTGTGGAGGACAGAATGAGGTGATGTAATGCATAAGGGAAGGATGGAGCTAATGGGAGGGATCATCGCTCACTGTTATTTTTGGCATGTCTCAGAATGCAGCACATGGGCGCCCACCCACACCACCTCCACACAAGGCCTGCTCTGGCTGTCCCGTCCCTAACTCGCTGGGATGTGGAAATAGTGCCGCCCACAGGAGGTGCTCTGTGGCTGGGGAGCGGCCTGGCACACCCACAGGGGCAGGAGCCGCCTGGAGACACAGGCCAGCAGGGGGCGTGAGGGGACACATGGGTGAGAAGCCAGTGCCAGGCAGCAAACTCAGCCTGCCGCTGCCTGCCAGGGACTGAGCTGCACTGAGGAAGGTGAGTGTGGATCAGCAGCGAACTCCCTGCCCAGGCCAGACGACTGAGAGGCCCACAGAGCTCCCAGAGCTAGGAGTGGGGCTCAGCGCAGACAGACAGGACATGGCAGTGGCCAGCTGGAGCCACGGACCCATCACAACCTCATGTGCCGGCCCTAAGCAAAGAAAGAAACCTGCAGGGGCTGGAAGCAGGTGGAAAGGGATGTAAGGTGGGGGCGGGAGTTGACCAGAATGCCACCCTCTCCCACAATGACTGACAGCCAGCTTGTCTTGCCACACCACCAGGACATCCCCGCCTCATCCCTGCCAGCCAGCTCCACTTCAGTGGGGAGCGAGAAGCAGGGATGATGCTCTGCTCCCCCCTACCTGTAGGCACCTGAAAAATGAGAGAGTGAACTAGGCTTTCCAGAGTGGTGCCCTGACCTCAAATCCAAGAAACAAGACACCACAGGGTTGGCTTCCCCTCACAAGGAGGGGAGTGAGAGGGCGCCTGGCACAGAAAGGCACGAGTGTGTGGGGAGGGGGTCCATGTCTGTGTCCATTAGGCATCTGTACCACAGGACCATCGGAAGGAAGCTGAAGCCTGAGGACAGGGGATGCACTTCACGGAGACGATTCCGTCAAGACGGTGACTGAAATCCACTGCTGGACAGTGAATTCAGTGACTGAATTCTCCAGCAAGTGCAGGAAAGTGCTCAGGGAACATGGCATCTGACCTCCAGACTTGGATATCATCCCCCCTGCACACCAGGGCTGATTTAAAGGCCTCTCCTTCACTGCTAAACCACCATGTTGGTGAGAAAAACAAATGCATTTTTTTCATTATGCTAAAACACACAGCAGCTGCGTTTTTAGTTTCTCAGCAAGAATAAAAGCCAAAGTGATGCTATTGGAAGAATATTTACAGTTCAGAATAAAATAATTATTATAAGAATATGATTGACAGAATGTGATAAGAGTTAAAAAAATTAACTCAGTAAAGCTGCTTCAGGAAGAACTGAAAATGCAGATGAAGATATGGCCTTTAGAAGCTCAGAATTTCAGAGGTGGTAAACACTGGAGTCTTCACTTGGCAACTAACCATTTTTCAAGCAATGAAACTGAAGCTGAGAGGTTCTATACCATAACTTGCCCCAGGACTCAGTAAATTAGTGACAAAACTGAGTTCTCTTAGCTAAGCAAACATGATGCCAAGTATTCAATGTGATTCGAAATACATTTATTTATTTATTTATTTATTTATTTATTTAAATTTTATTTATTTATTTGAGAGAGAGCATGAGCAGGGGTAGGGGCACAGGGAAAAGCAGACTCCCTGCTGAGCAAGGAGCCCAATGTGGGACTTGATCCCAGGACCCTGGGATCATGTGAGCCAAAGGCAGACACTTAACTGACTGAGCCACCCTCAAAATACTTTTAATAATAAAACCATAAGCAGGTGATATCAAAAAAATGGTGGAATAAGGACCTTAAAAAAATCTCTCCTCCATAAAAGCAATGAGAAAACTGGGGAAAAAGTTAGAATCAACTTTGTCACAGCTCTGGAAATTAACCAAAGGCTTGCATTGGTTAAACTGATCAATTTAAAAGATTAAAATTAACCAATGGAGCATTATTCAAGAGACATGGCTGAATCTTGGTATGAAGTGAGCTTTGTAGCATTTTAACTGGCCTTATTCCATTCCCCTGTTCTCTAGCTCCATGGTAGGCTTGAAAGCCAACAGCTTCACAATTACTCAGTAAATCAGCAGTCTGGCAGCCACCAGAGGGGGAAGAACCAAGCTGGAACTTCTTCAAAGCTCCATTCCCAGAGAACTGTCATTTTACCTCTCTGATGTTTCCCTGGAAAACCCTAATCTGACCTGAGTCAGAGCTCCCTCAGTCAGTGTGAAAAGCCTTTTCCCTCACCTGAGGTATCTGTAGTAAACAATTAAAGGCAAATATTTACATTAAATGAAAATGGGTTAAATTCTTCAAATAAAAGACAGAGACTGACAGGATGCATTTTTAAATGAACCAAATATATGCTGTCTATAAGAGACACACTTTAAATTCAAAGATACAAATAAGCTGAAAGTGAAAGGAGGGAAAAAAGATATACCATACAAACAATAACTGAAACACAGCTGGGGTAGCTATACTAATATCAGACAAAACAGACTCCAAGACAAAATTACCAGAGACAATGTGGGAAATTATACAATAATAGGTCAATTAATAAAGATTTAACAATTATATACATATATGCACCTAATAACAGAGCTCCAAAATACACAAAGCAAAACTGACAGAACTGAAGGAAGAAATAGATGATTAGGCAGTAATAGTTGGAGTCTTCAATGTCCCATTTCAATAATTATGGAACAACCAGACATAGTATCAACAAGGAAACAGAAAACTTGAATGCATGATAAACCAACTAGATCTAACAGATCAGAACACTCACTGAGTAACAATAGCATGCACATTCTTCTCAAGGGCACATGGAACATTCTCCAAGATAGGACATTATTTAGTCCATAAAACAAATCTCAATATATTTTAAAAGATTAAAATCATACAAAGTATGTTCTCCAACCACAACAGAATTAAATAAGAAATTAATAACTGAAGGAAATTTGGGAAATTCACAATGCCTGGAATAAATTAAATAACATACTCCTAAGCAACAATAGGTCAAAGAAAAAAATCACAAGACACTAGAAAATACTTTGAGATTAATAAAAACAAAGCCTTATGGGATACAGCTAAAGCAGTGCTTATAAGAAAATTTGCAGCTATAAATGCCTATATTTAAAAAGAAGGAAGATTTCAATCAATAGCCTAATAACTCACCTTAAGAAATTTAAAAAGGAGCAAACGAAATTGAAAGCAAGAGGGAAAAAAATAAAGATTAGAGAAGAAATTTATGAAACTGAGAAGAAAAAAACAATACAGAAAATCAACAAAAGCAATGGTTCTTTGAAAAGATCAACAAAACGGACAAACCTTTAGCTAGACCAACCAAGAAAAAAGGAAAAAAGACTCAACTTACTAAAATCAAGAATGAAAAAGAGGCCATCACTACTGACCTTACAGAAATAAAAATGACTATAAGGAAATACTATGAACAACTGTATGCCAACAAACTAGATAACCCAGATGAAATGGACACAATCTGAGAAAGACACAAACTACCAAAACTGACTCAAGAAGAAATTCAGACTTGACCTATTACAACTAAAGAGACAATTAGGAATTTCGAAACCTTCCACAAAGAAAATCCCAGGCTCAGGCTTTACTGGTGAATTCCACCAAATGTTTAAAGAAGACTACTAATGGATATGTATTTTCTCCTGGGAGATGATGAAAATGTCCTGGACTCTGGTGGGATATGTGAAATATATCTCAATTATTTAGAAAGGGAGGAAATTGGGACACCTGGGTGGCTCAGTCAGTTAAGTGCCTGCCTTCAGCTCAGGTCATGATCTCAGGATCCTGGGATCAAGTCCTGCATCAGGCTACTTGCTCAGCAAGGAACTGGCTTCTCCCTCTGCCTGCTGCTCCTCCTGCTTGTGTTCGCTCTCTCTCTTTCTCTGATAAATAAATAAATAAATAAATAAATAAATAAATAAATAAATAAATAAATAAAATCTTCAAAAAAATAAAAAAATTTTTAGAAGACACAAGTCAGGTGAAGAGGAAATATATACAAAATCTATGAGAAAGGAAATATATATTCCTGGTTTACAAACAGCTCTTATAAAGCAATATGGAAAATGCAAACAATTCCATTGAAAAGTGGGCAGAGAATATGTAAAAGTAATTCACATGATAGGGAATAGCCAGTAAGTGTATAAAAAATGGCCAACTCCATTAACCAAATGTAACAAGACTATTAGAAATTTTAGAAGGTAGATACTATTCACCATTGGTAAAGTGATAGAAATGGTACTTCCATATGCTCCTGGTAGGAGTTAAAAAATGATACACGTTTTTTGGACAGACATTTGGCAGTTTTTATCAAAATATTAAATGGAGCATAGCAATTCCACTTCTGGAAATGTATTCTATAGAAATATTCAGGAGCACACATAGATAAATGAGCAAATATGTTCCCCACAGCCAGATTTGTATTAAAATTTAGACATACCATAAATATTCCTTGGTATGGGAATGGTTAACTGAATTATTTAGAATACTAAGGAGTGGTTAAAAGAAATGAAGTGGATCTATTTACTGACATGGAAGTATTTATAAAATATGTTATGAAGTTTAAATAAGGATCTACAGGAAAATATGCAAACATAGTATTTCATTTTCGCAAAAAAAATATGAACCCCAATATATATGTGTGTGTGTGTGTGTGTGTGTAAATATAACCAGTTATAGACCAAGCTGGACTCCTCAGAGTAAAAGCAGAAACCTACGATGTCCTTCCTCACATTCTTACTAAACTCACTCTGTGGACTTATTCCTGCCACCTCCACAACACATCTCAGCCTGAGCTTTTCCAGGCTTTCTGAAATAGATGAATAGACCATCTATTTTTGGCATCAAGCACTTCCAGTTCCAGTCGACTGGAAGGTAGAGTCCACAAGAAAGTGTCTTTACTCCCTGGCTAATGGAGGCTCAGAGGCTCATGGGGGAAAGTGTGTGGGCACCTTCCTGCCTGGCCCACCACCTGGCTTGGACTTGGACAAAGGGTCCCCAAGGACAGGCCCAGTCCAGGGCCACAGCCCTCCAGCTGGTCTGAAATCCCCCTCTCCACCCCTATTTCCACCTTTCTCCAGGAGTATTGCTCCTGACCTGGGCCTACCTCCCCTCTGCTGGCTCCCAACTCTCCAGGAATCCCTCTGGCCAAGTCCCTCCCAGGGAGCCCTTACCCTGGCCACACCCCTGGCAGGACTTCCACTAGTCCAGAGACTTTCCCAAGTGCTTTCCACAACCTCTGGGCACAAAGTACCAAGAAGGCACCTTCCCCTTCGTGGGAAGGTTCAGGGAAGGAAATGGGCTCACTGATCAATGTCTCCAAAGAAATTCTCTCCACCTGAGATTCTAGGTTTTCAGCAGGCTAGAGATAGTTGGGGTCAATGTGCCCTCTACCTTCACCACACTGAAGAAATAACAGTCCTCATCCTTGTCAAGAATGCAGAAGAAAATGGTGCTTCACATTCTGTCGTATCGAAGTACAGAAAAGATCTAAAAAGATACACAATGGCTTATCTCTGGAAGTACCCATGTAATTAAAAGATAAAAGACCAAAAAAAAAAGTTTCCTATTTTCTGACCTTCTTAGCTGAAACAGATTGTCTTTTGCTGACTACACCCATGCCATCAGCAGGAGCCTGGCCAAGGCTCTGAATCCGCATGTCCACCCGAATCCACCTGAGCTCTGAGAGAGTCACCTGGGCACCATCCCCAGAGATTCTGATGTAATTGGTGGGGAAGGGATTTTGGCATCAGAATGGGTTAGAAACTCCCCAGGGGTCTCTAATGTGCAGCCAGGGTTAAGAAGCCATGGACTTGCTCCTTTCAACAGGGCTCAAAGCACTCCCAGCCATCCCCACACCCACCTCCCAATCGCCTGCCTGTGTCAGCACCACGTCCTCCTAATCCCGTGGAGCTGGAGACACACTGCAGAGGTAGAAGCAGCATTTGGTGAGGAGTTGAAGACATGGGAGCCCACAGCCAGGCGTGGGAGGGCTGACATTATGCCCCAATGTCACTCACTCTGCACCAAACGGTTTGGCCAGTCCACTGGAAAGAAGACCCTTACCACTGGACCTCAGACCTTCAAGAGTCAGGGTCTGTTAAAGCATTTCCTTTTTTTCTCCAACTTTCGTCACTTAATCTGGATCATCAGCTACCACTGTTTCATGTACATCATGCAATCCTTGTATTAGTTTTTTGGTGGTTTTGTTTTGTTTTGTTTTTTTCTTTGGAGGGTCTCTTTGATTGATTTTCCCCCCACAAAATGGGATGTAAAGGTGAAATTCTGAGCTCCTCCAGGCACAAAAATGTCCTTACTGGTCCCTGCACCTGATTAACAGTTTAATAGGGACCAGCGTGCTAGGCTGGAGACCATCTCCCCCAGGCCTTGGCAGATGTCATGCCACCGTGGCTTCCAGTGGGGCTGACGAGAAGTCTGCTGCGAGTTTGAGTCTGCTCTTATTGGCAACCTGCTTTTTCTCTCCAGAAGTTTTAACAATATTTCCTCACCCTTATAATCTTGAAGTTTTCTTGGAATGTATTTCCCTCAGGCCTCTCCTTTGAATGGGAGGCTGGCCAGGTCTCTTGGCTGGGCCAGTGGGACTCTCTCACTACTGCCCAAAAGAAGACAGGTTCATTCTGGGTGGAAAGTGTGTGATGTCTTTTACTCCTGGACAGCATCATCTTTCCCTTTTTTTTTTTTTTTTAAAGATTTTTTATTTTATTTGACAGAGATAGAGACAGCCAGCGAGAGAGGGAACACAAGGCAGGGGGAGTGGGAGAGGAAGAAGCAGGCTCATAGCAGAGGAGCCTGACGTGGGGCTCGATCCCATAACGCCGGGATCACGCCCTGAGCCGAAGGCAGACGCTTAACCGCTGTGCCACCCAGGCGCCCCTATCTTTCCCTTTTTTATTCTCCTCAAGGTCTGAAGTTACCTCAGGCTGTGCAATAATTCTTTCTCGGACCCCAACACGACCACCAAGACATGCCCAGTCTCTTCAGCATCCTGAAGTGAATGATTTCAGGATTCTGTCCTCGGGCCAAGCTCTGCCCTGGGCTACTCTGCGGTCCTTTTGGTGGAGGACTCTTTTTATTTTTTTTAAGATTTAAAAAATCTTAATTTTTAAAGATTTTTTAAGATTTTAAGATTTTTTTTAAGATTTTTTTTAAGATTTTTAAGATTTAATCTTTTTTAAGATTTTTTAAGATTTAAGATTTTTTTAAGATTTTATTTTTTTTAAGATTTTTTAAGATTTCCAGGGAACACTAGAGAGAGAGAGAAAAACCAACCACGAGTGGGAGGGCAGAGGAAGAGGGAAAAATAGGTTCCCCGCAGTACAGGGAGTCCGATGTGGGGCTTGATCCCAGCACCCTAGGATCATGACCTGAGCTGAAGGCAGACACTTAACTGACTGCGCCACCCAGGCGCCCCAGTGGAGGACTCTTCTAATTGTGCCTGGAGCATCTCCAGGGCTCCCATGAAAGACTCAGGTCTAGGGTGTTGGGCTGTAGTGTCTTCGGCTCTGATTTCCTTGTCAGTCCAATCTGTTATTACCTTCCAGAGATTCTGCATTCCCAGTTTGCTGAAGGTATTAGGACTTCACTTCTTTTTGCCTCACTGTTCATCCTTTCATTGGGACCAGGGAGGGAAGAAAGTGAATGTACCTAGCTACCATCCCAAACTTGTAACTCTCAGAACAATAACTTTATTAAATCAAACTTTTGAAGAGAATCACAGTGATCACCTCATCTGAACCCCTCATTGGAGAGGCGAGGAAACAGAGACCCAGAAAAGCCAGTGACTTGCCCATGTGCCCCATCAGCTGGTCAGTGGGAAGCCAGGACAAATCAAGGGTCCTGCCACACAGGCAATGCTCGTAAGCCAAGACCATGAGATTTCCCAGTTCCTGGAGGTCTGTTTTTAACCAAGAAATCAGACAAGACTTCAAACAAGGACAGGTGTATGCCTCTGGCCCTGGCGGAACAGTAAAGCCAGCAGCGCTTCTCAGCTCTCTGTGGCAATCTTGATGGCTGAGAGATGCAAAGCAAAACTTTCCCAAAGGAATGCTAACACCAGGAAGGCAGGCTAGCTCAGCTTAGCGCTGGACCCAACTTCAGAGATGGTTGAGCCAGGCCTATGCACAAAGCACACCCCCCCTTCCTGCCCAGGGGTTCAGCAGTGGGGACTGTTTGAGCAAGGTGCTCACCCAGCCTAGCACCCTGCAATCACCTGGGTCATGGGCCTGAGCACATGAGACAGAGACTCAACCCCAGAGCTTGTAGAAATCCCTGACAAACAGAGCTGGACACAGGCACTTCCAGCAATAGCTCCTGGGCAGACTACAAAACAGAGGCTGCTTTTGGAACCAATCATGGTTCCAAATCGACATTACATGTGCTCAAACTTTGATTGAAGACACTGTGTTTCCCAAGCGGAAAGCCGTCTTTTTAGGTGTAGGAGGAATACAGAGGAGCAGGAAGAGGGAAGAAGGGAGAGAAAGCCCCTCCCCACCACCTCTCTACAGACGTTTGGCTGAGGACCACTCTGCAGGAGGGGGACAGTTCACCAGAGGCCAATTTGGGAAGTGTTTCCTGGTTGGTTAGAACAGAGAAGCAACACCACGAGCACACCATGTAAACACAGTGTGAAGGAGAGACAGATTCTGGGTACAGTGACCACATAACAGATTCTCCCTGGGATGTGAGAGAAAACCCCGGGAAGCCACCCACAGGGGGTGAGGGGCAGGCCCTCTTGGCCCAGCGCTGGTGAGTGTGAGAAGGAGGGGGTCAGTCCAGGTGAGAGGCAGACATGACAGGAATAGAGATGTGGGGAAAGGAGCTCTGGGAAGGTCCCCAGTAGCCTCAACTCCAGATGCCACTTCAGCCCCCAGGCTCTCCTGCAGTGGCACCTGGCGTCCATGCCTCGTGGATTAGCAGTTACTCTTTCTCCCACCAGACCTTAAGCAATTCAGAAGGCAGGCACTGGCTCCTTGAGGTCATTAGATTCCTGATGGTCCACTGGTTCTGGGATTTTACATATGACTCTGTCCGCCACTATAAAATTTTCCCTCAGCACCTTCTAGCTCTAGGCATGGGCTAAGTGCCTGGGACACAAGAGTGACAACACAGGTAGGACCCAAAGATCTGAGAGCAATTGTGATACAGCGTGGCAAATGCCAGGACAGAAGAACAGGTGACTCTGAGGCCAGGAAGGAGGGCTGCTAGCACGGAAGAACACGGGACCTAGGCTGAGGATGGATAAATGAATAGAACATTTGTCAGACAAATACTAAGTGAACAAAACCTGTTCGAACCATGATAAGAAGTGTGGGCACTGGGCTGGGGGGGGGGAGATAAAGACACTGAGCTAAAGAAATAAGCAGGGGAAAGCTAGATGATTCTAGAATACTAAGCCATGTTAAGGGGTTTGGGCTCTATCTTGACAAGATTTTCAGCAGGAGAATGATATTTGAGTGTCAGAAGCTCCCCTGGGCTGAAGGTTGAGTCCGGAGTGGGTGGGGACGAAGATGGCAGCATGGGATGGAGAGGAATGGGCCGATTTGAGGGCTATTTGGAAGACAGAATATACAAGACATGGTGTGTAAAGTAGGGCTGGTCAAGAACAAGGATCACCTCTGGGTTTTAAAATCAGGCGGGTGAGTGGATGGTGGATCCCTCCCTGAGACGGGGGCCTTGGCAGTGCTGGACAGAGACAAACAAAGATGCATGCAGATCTGCACACAAGCATGTTTTCAGAGAAGAAAAATATTAACAGCCGAAACAAAAGAGTAATTTTTCTAAATCTATCAGTTTCATATGAACACATTCCTGTAAACATTCATATGAACACTTACAAAAAGAAATCCTGGGAGTGGCCAAAAAATTCACTCAAAACCACACCCCACATCCATCCAGAGGGGCAAGTCTGGAGCAGAGGGGCGAACGCCACAGTCTTCCACACAACAGAGACAACCAGATCGCAATGCTGGGTACATCCTGACAGCGGTCCGTCTGCCGAATGACACTCACGACGTGGACCTGAGCCCGGGGTTGGAGGCCTTTCTAAAGCTCTCGGCACAGAGGCATTTACTTCTGGGAGAGGCGTGGGGGCCCGAACCTGTTGTCAGTGACCATACAATTCAGGCACTGCTCGCCCTTCTGGTATTATTTCATTTGTAAATGATCATATAGTCCATCTGACTTGTTTGTGGCGCACAGTTCCATGCGTACTGACACACGTATAGATTCATGTAACCACCACCACAGCCGGGACACAAAACAGTTCCATCACCCCCCAAAGACCTCCCCCATGCTGCTCCTTTACACTCACATGCTCTCCCTCCCCCGATCCCTGGCAACTACTGATCTGTTCTCCATCACTGCCGTCCTGTCTTTTCGAGAATGTCACAAAAATGGAATCGTACAGTGTGTAACGTTTTGAGGCTGGCTTCTTTCACTAAGCATGATGCTTTTGAGATTCGTCCAAGCCAATGCAGAAATCAATAGTCATTCCTTTTACCCTTCTGGAATTAAATGCAAAAGCACGGACAGCACTGCAAATGTATATTTGCCTTGCTCCTTTTATCACCTACATTGTCTCCTTCACGAATGCCAAAGAAATTGTCTCTCTGCCACAGGTACCCCGATAGCAGCAAACCAGATCCCTAATAACAAGAACCCAGAAAATCAGTGACTTCTGCTGAAACAGATTAGTAAAACACTAAAGCCCTGAAGGCTCTATTAGGTATAACTTTTTTGATCATTTTTAACTCCTAAACTTAGGGATGCTCCACGGAACCCAGGGAAAAGAAGAAAAATTAACCTTTATTTTAATTCTTTACAAACCTAACTTGGGAGATACAATGAAGCCTTAGTTACTGGTTTTCCTTACCATTCTTACAAAATAAGAGAGAAGGAACACAGAGCACTCATGTATTCAGCAACTGAGAGAAGTCTAAGCTACGAGACTACTCTGGATGGCATGCTTGTCTGACAATTTCTTCCGCAGACATTACTGAGTGCCTGCATATGCACAGCACAGTGCAGGGAACAGAGAGGTGGTGCATCCCTCTGCCCTCAAGGGTCAGGGCTCCAGATGGTCCCCAAACCCTAGAGCCCACTGTGAGGTTTCCTGCAGCCAGTGGGCTTCCCTCACTGCAACTTGCTTAGTTCAGTTTAAACCACAGTACTGGATGCCTGGGTGGCTCAGTCGACTAAGTGTCTGCCTTCAGCTCAGGTCATGGTACCACCCAGGGTCCTGGGACTGAGTCCTGCTCAATAGGGAGCCTGCCTCTCCCTCTGCCTACTGCTCCCCCTGCTTGTGCTCTAACAAATAAATAAATAAAATCTTTTTTAAAAACTAAATAAATCACAGTACTCCTCAAGCTTTCACTATCAATGAGGTGGGTCACAGAGCCCCAAAGCTTGCTAAGCAATGGGGGAAATTTATATGGGGATTTACAGTTGTCATATATAATCCCCAAATGGTGAATTCACACATAACAATGAAGAGTTGATTATATTAGGGTTTAACTACTCTGAAGAGCAAGATACAAAGATTATGGGATCAGCTGAAGGAAAATTCTCTACTGAGCACTTGTCTGGAACATGGAGTTTTATTGCTGGCTGTTGGGAGTTTTACTGTTTTTTCACACACAAAAAAGAAAAAAAGACAGTCAACAATCAATACTCATTGAAAGCACTCATTGAATGTGCAAGTCAACTTAGTAGGCAATATGGGGGTCTTGAAGAGATTTGAGAATTGAGTCCTTACTTCCCTAAGATTATGGAGGAAAGAAGATGTGCCCACAAGAAAAGCGTCAAAGCATGGCATCACGCGATCAGTGCTGGTGCGAGGCTAGGATGACAAATGTCATGAAGTTGACAAAAGGGAGGGCCGGAATCAGCTCTTCCAAGATCCCGGTCAGGCAGGCCATGGCTGGAGTCCTCTTACCTGTCCACCATGAGCGTGCTCTGGGCCCAGGGCACGTGCGCTTGGCTCAAGGGGCTTGCTGCGGCTGAGAGCCTGACTTCCTGGGGCCAGGCCTTGTCTGCCCAGACACAGCACCTGCCTGTGGCGACCACACTGTCCAGAGCTCAGCGGGGTCCTCCAGTCCCCAAACACCATCCCGCTGCCTCCTCCAACCCAGCAGCACAGCATGGAGCCTCCACCGATGTGAGGAAGGGAGGCCCTGTATCCCATCACCAGGAACCATAATGCCAAACGCTACAGAAATGCCCCCGCTGTGCTCAAACAGCATGAGGGCAGCCTGTTTTCCTACATAGGACCGCAGAAGTCTACTGCACACACTTTTTTTTTTTTCTTTTTAAGTAGAAGAATGCACTAATTTCTGCCAGAAAGGGCTCTTTTTTCCAAAAGGAGGAAGACAGAGGCTGAAATCCAGACGGGAGTCACAATCCAGGCCTGTGTGGTGACTGGACAAACCCAGTGTCAGCTTGTGGCTACCAGGCCCCGGCACAGCCAGGATGACACAAACACACCCTCCGTCTCACGGAACCTGCCACATGAGCTGGTCCCTTCAGCCCGGGTTGCAATCCTAGTGAAACTCCACGTAGCTGCTCTTCTTCCCACAGCCCGTCTGTCAACTGACGACAAACGGCCCTAAGCCCAGCATGGCACCTGCCGCTCGGCAACGCAAAACGGTCAGACAAGGTCTCAACCTCAAGACGTTAATCCTTTCTTTCAAAGTGAAAAATATCTAGTATGTGCCCAAGTATGACAAAAATTACAAAACACGAGTCCATACCCAACCTTGTAGTTTCATGGACAGGACAGACATAAAAAGAGAAACATGTCTGGGAGAAAGAAAAGATGTCCTGAAGGCAGCACGTGCTCAGGTGACAAACGGACGGGCCAGTGGCCGAGATCACTCGGGGTCTGGAACACCGGGAGGACGCTTAGACGTAGACTGAAGCCCCACTCCGAAGGACAGGTAAGGGTAAGTCCACGTGAGGAAACAGAGCGTGGGTGGCAGTGCAGCCACAGGGGAAATGCCTGAGAGCGAAGGGCAGGATGCGGTCAGCAGACAGACTGGCCGCATCAGACAGGAGGAAAAAGTGTGGCTCGACTCGGGAGGATATGAAAGAAAAAAGGCTGGGAAGCTGGTGCAGGCCTGATGATGGAAGCCCTGAGGCTGAGACCCCTGCTGTGTGTTTGGGGAATCTTGGCCCAAAAGGAAAGCGAGGGCTGGACTGGTGCCTTGGGGTACAATGTGCCCTGCTCTCCCCTACTGCCAGAGCCAGGCCACAAAACCCATGCAGCAACAGCTCTTCCAGGGGTTGCAGGGAGCCAGGGTTGAAAAAGAGCAGAGGTGGGACACAGGGCCTGACTGCCAACCGTGCCCCTGTGGGGTGGGAGATGGTAGGCTGTTTAATAAAGGACAGAGGAGGACAGGCCTCCTGGGAGAATCACTCACACTCATCCCACCTTGACTGGCACCCCAAAAATGACGCAAAGGCCCAGTCCAACCATGGAGAGATCCACACCTCCTCCCAAAGCCTTGCTGGGCCGAACTCATCAGCCACAGGAAACAATCAGAGGTGGTTTTGGTTCCCCTCTGGTGGTGGCTGCCAGGACGGAGCCCTGTCTCAGAAGGAGCCTGGCATCCAGCTCCACCTTCTGTGACCGGAGCAGTGGTTGGGTGAAGGAAGAAGACCCACGCCCCTCTCCTCACTTAGGGAAGGAAGGGGTTCAACAAGGAAAGGAGTTGGGCAGTGGGGGTTAGGGCTTTAAAAACACAGGGTTTTGCAGGCCCTGAGTTTCAGTCTTGGCTCTGCCACTTAGAGCAAGGTGGCCTCTCTCTGCTTTCTCATCTGTGAAATGGGACCATGCCTCCTTGCAAGGTTGCTGAGAATTCAATGAAGATATGTTGGCACAGGGGCTGGTCATAGAAAGGGCTCAATAAACAGGGACCACTTCAACCATGAGGAGGCCTTGGAGCCTCCACAGCAGCAGGAAAGTTGCCAGCATTGCACAAATGGTTTTCTAGCTTTGGTTTCCACGTGGCAGAGAAAGCAGTGTCCCTACCAGGGTCTGCCTATCCCTGGTACACAGGGCATCTACAAAACCATCGTCTCAGGGCTCCTTTTCTCCAGAGCTCAGGGCCCTGGAGGACCGAGTGGACATACCAGGTGGCCTGGGGCTCCTGACACAGCACCAGTGCCTCAGCTGGGGGCCGCAGGCTGAGGTCACATCCACTGAGCATCTTATCCAAGATGCTTCCCTGTGTAAGATGCAACCAACATAAAGCTATTGCATCGGACCAAGGAGCCCACACTACACAAGGAATCCTTCCGTCTGTTCATGAAGTCCTGAATCACAAAAGTGACAGAGTCTAGAGATGCGAATCTAGACGTGGGGCTAGATCTTTACCGGAGACCAGGGTGGGCAAAACTGGTGGACCTCGTCTGGGTGTGAATCCTCAGCGAGATTAATCCAGCGTCAGCAAGTATGAACGACGGCTGGCTGAGAACATGCTGTGCCCAGCAGCACAAGGCAGAATCAAATACAGCCTCTCCTCGCAAGGAACCCAAGAACGAGCTGAAGTAGTAAGGCATGAACAGTAGAGAAGCCAGGGAACACATCCCAGCAAAATGTTTCGTTCCTGGACAACAACAGAGAATGCTACGAAGGTCTGCAGACGCGATGATGGAGTTAGTTATTCGGAGGCTCACCAACCCTAACACCGTAACTTGGAAACACATGCAAATGAGATTTAGATGTCAACCCCCATGGAATCACTGAAAGGAGTCCGGACAGATGTAGTCACGGACACGGGAGCGGGCTTGCCTCTCTGAATGTTGCCAGTCCTATGGTGAGGGGGTCCTGGAAGCCTTCACACACGTTCTGGCCCACAAGGCCCAGGGTCAGGCCCAGGGAGAAGGCAAACGAGGCCCCCGCCCCACAGCCAGAAACAAAAAGCCAAAACCCTTTCTCTTCTAAGACGGTGAAAAGCACTCACTGGAGACCTCCATGCACAGCTTATCTCCCGCGTATTGAGCGCGCTTCCTGAGCGTGTGGGCGCCAGGAAGGTGTCTCCAGAGCCGTGGGTGCAGGTGTGCTGGTCTCCAGAGCAGACGGATCTGCCATCCTAAATTTGCAAACCAGGCTGTCAGCTTTCAAAGCAGTGCTGAATGAGCTTGGTAGAGGAGAGATCCCTGGCTATGGCCAGGGCCTGACCACCTTTTGAGTTGGAGGGAAAGCTCAGCAGGACCTAGGGTCCTGCAGTAGATAAGGGTCTCCCCACTGGGCAGAAACACCCTGAGAAGGCCAACTCTAGGGACTTAGCATGGTCTGCCTCCCTAAACTCTGCAACCCTGAGTCACCCCCTGGCCTGTGGATTTGGTATTCCTCAGTCAACTGTCACCGCTTCATGCAGAGGACACAACCCGGTCTACAGGTCGTCTCTCTAGACAAGCCAAGAGGTTCCAAGTTTACCAGACCTATTAAGGAAAATGTACTAAATGTCCTAGTGTCCACAACCAGCTTTACCACTGTCTCCTCTGGGGAGCTCAGCATCCTGAGATGACGAAGCCCTTCCCCTCGGGGCGCACCTATACAGCAGGCCACACTGGCACACTCACCTGCCTCATGCACGTCGGGGCAGGGCGACCATACTCACAGACCAGGCGCGCTCCCGTCTGCCACGCGGTGGGCTCAGCCTCCCTCCCATTGGAAACCTAATCTCCGGGACCGCGCAGAGGCGGGTAAGAGCTCCCTGAGGCTTCCTGCAAGCCAGCAGAGCCAGCACCCTGAATCCAAACAGCCTGAAGCAGAAGCAGCTCACTCCCACCCAGTTCCCCGAACTGCGCACATGAGCACGGGGACAAGCATCCAGCGAGCGCCTGGCAACAACCAGGCAGAGGGACTGGCTTTCCTTAAGCCACCACGTGCCCGCCTCTGGGACACGTTACTTTCCAGAATTCCCTGATTTGAAAACCCACTTTATTTTCCCCCTACTGACTAAAAATCTCACCTAAGAAAAAAATAATGGAGTCCTCTGATGATTTCTCAGTGAAGTATAAGAGAGGACGTCATGCTTCACTGTGTCAAATCATTCTGCCTATGGGAAGAAGGCACGTCTCAGGGGGCACCGGGACCCAGGAGGAGTTTTAAACTACCACAAACACACTTAAATCAAGAAATAGATTTTTTTTTCTTCCTAAAGCAACAATGTAGCAATGATAAAAACACAAATGTTTTTTGATTACACCCAAACTCTGAAAATGAGCTAAACATTCTTAACATGCCTCACCCTACAAATGTTCTGCAAGTTTATCCTAGTAGTAATTTTTATTTCTGATGTATCACTATGTTATGAGTGAGAAACCATTCTTTCCAGCATTATCCACACACACACACACACACACACACACACACACACACACATACACACAGAGGGGTGTGGTCTTGCACTTAGAAATGCTGCTGCAGAGACACCTGGGTGGCTCAGTTGGCTAAGCGTCCGCCTTCGGCTCAGGTCATGATCCCAGTGTCCTGGGATCGAGTCCCCTGTAGGGCTCCCTGCTCCTCAGGGAGCCCCCCCCCCCGGTTTGTGTGTGCTCTCTCTCTCTGTCAAATAAATAAAATATTTAAAAAAAAAAAGAAAAAGAAAAGAAATGCTGCTGCAGTCAGAAGTGCTGTTTTTGTGGCACTCTCTGGCCCGGCCTCGCACCCAGAGTGACATCTGCAAAGCACAGGCCCCCAGCCACACTCACCAGGGCTGTCAGTGATACTCCAAGCTCCCGTCAGCTCTGTGCAGACCTGAGTCTCATACTGGTGCGGACAAGGTAAAATGATCCCGAGAGACAGAGTTGTAAAAAGTGAGAGGCCACTGAGAAAAGCTGACACCAAATATATAAGTAGGCATCAAGGTACCCACCTCTTTATATACGCCTCACATGAGTTCATTTTAATCCCTTTCCTTACTTTGGGTGCACACACTCTCATCTGTTCCTCCAGAACAATCTTTGGGAAGCCTCCCCACTGTGGTTATCACGGTGTTATAGTCGTGATACGATGTCCTTTGTCTCCGCCACTCGTGGTGATCCAACGCATGAGGCATCTCGGGTGGAGACCTCCCAGGGAGCACTTGACTTGAGTTCCAAGACCTGGTCTTTGTCCCAGCTGTGCTATTACAGAAATACTCTTGGGAAATCCATATGATTGCTCCCTGCCTATTTCTTCATCTGAGACAGAGAAGGTATTTTTCTTGCCTCTTTTGAGGATCCAATGAGATACCACGCACACAAATGCCCAATCCCCGTTCATTTGGCAATGGACCCATGAGTGTTTATGGACACACATTTCAATCAGAGAAGAAAAAGGCCACTTTTATTTCTCCTCATGGGTTCCCACAGAGCTCAAGGGAACATATATTACAAAAGCCAGGGCCTACCGGAATTGCTCACACCCACAGACCCCTCCAGTCTTCCTAGGCTCTCCTCCTTGTAGCTGAAGCCAGCCCACATTCTGGAGCCCTTAGGGCTTGGAGGTATGGGGCCCTCATTCAACCCCAGGGCTAGCAGGGCCCTTCCTGTGCCTCTTTACACAAAGAAAACCTCTGCTGAGCTGACCCCAGCCTCCATTCCCACAGATCCTGTCTTCAAAACAGACCTCAAAAATAAGCAACATTCCCTTCCTCCATCTGCTGCCTTACCTTCAGCACAGATGCACAGAACAGAGATACCAGAACATTTAACTCCATGATGATCAGACCTGGGGGCTGCCCTACCCATAAGTGACCATGCAAGAACTTTGTTCCAGGGACTGTTTCCCACATGGAAATCCAGGACTCCTGGCATTAGCAGCTCCGTAGAGCCCTGAGCAGGTAACCGAATCTCTCTGACTCACCATCCTCACCCACTACATCACCGGGCGCTTTGTGGATCCAGTGTGGCCATGTCCAGGGAAGCACTTTGCAAATGATGGAGTGCCATGCAAACAACAGGTGCCCTAGAGATGTGCCTTGTCCCACTTCAGGACTTGACAAGACATCACAATTTTTAACTGAAAATTTTCTTTCACACTGAAATACAGATTTTTCAAAAAAAAGAAAATGGCAGATTCAAGGGCCTACCACACCAAGGACTTTCCTGTCAGGGTTTACCCCCAAGCCCCATCCTTACAGCACAACCATGTTCTCAGTCACCCATGAAACAAATATTTATTTACTACTGTTAAGGTCCAGGCACCATGCCGGGCATTATAGATTGGGCAACAAACAACCACAAAAGACAAAATCTTTGTTCTAATGTTCCAAGGGCAAGAGAGAAGGAACAAACATATCCAATATGTTTGTTTATGGTGATGCAGGAAAGACTTGCCTTTAAAAACCAAATGTCTTAAAAACCAAAGCGAGGTTGGGAGGTGCTATTTTGTTTTATTTTTAAGATTTTATTTTATTTTATTTTTTAGAGAGAGAGCACACGCACAAGCAGGGGGAATTGCAGGGGAAGAGGGAGAAGCAGACTCCCCACTGAGCAGGGAGCCCAATGCAGGGCTCAATCCCAGGACCCTGGGATCATTACGTGAGCCCAAGACAGACACTCAGCCAACTGAGCCACCCAGGTGCCCCAGGAGGTGCTATTTTAAATAAGGCGATCCGGAAGGCCTTCTCTGAGGTGACAGTTGAGCAGAGACTTGACTGGAGTGAGGCAATGAGCCATGGGCATATGTGGGGGATGGGTGTGCAGGCACAGGGGAGAGCCAAGTCCCCCTGAACACAGCAGAGGGAGCCAGCAGGACAACAGGGGCAGATCAGAGACCCGGCAGGTGCCGGGGGAGAGGAGCCTACCCAGCAAGCAGGCCCTGTAGCTCACCAGAAAGACGCCATCAGAAGGTTCCAAGTGGAGTGCTTGGACACAATGCAATTTCATTTTCCAATTACTCTTGCTAGTGTACAGGAACACAATTTTTGCATGTTGCCCATATACCCTATGACTTTGCTAAATTCACTCATTTTTTATTAAGTTCTAACTTAAGTGAAATAAGTCAAGCTAAATTCACTTATTAGTTAAGATTATTTGGAATTCTGCCTTCTGCAAACAAAGATAATGTCCCTTCTTCCTCTCCAACCCTTACAGCTTTTCTTTCTTTCTGCTGCCTGATTACACGGACTGGGACTTCCTCTCCTGTGCTGTTCAGAGTGGAGCACGCAGACTTCCTTGCTTTGCTCCTGATCGAGGGGGACAGCATTCAATGTTTCACAGTTTAGAATGATTTCAGCTGTGGGTTTTTGAAAGCTGTCCTTTAACACATGGTGCAATTTCCCTTTTATTCTGAGTTTGCTGAGAATTTCTTTCTTTTTTTTTTTTTTAAAGATTTTATTTATTTATTTGACAGAGATAGAGACAGCCCGAGAGAGGGAACACAAGCAGGGGGAGTGGGAGAGGAAGAAGCAGGCTCAAAGCGGAGGAGCCTGATGTGGGGCTCCATCCCATAACACTGGGATCACTCCCTGAGCCGAAGGCAGACACTTAACTACTGTGCCACCCAGGCGACCCTGCTGAGAATTTCTGATCATAAATAGGCTGTGAGTTATGTCATGTGCTTTTTTCTGCACCTACTGCACAAATCATATAATTTTCCTTCTTTATTCAATTAATGTGGTGTATCATATTCATTGAGGTTTCACATGTTAAACGAACCTTGCATTCCTGCAGAACACCACTTAGTCATGAGGTATCATTATTGTTGTATTCAATATGCTAGTGTTTTGTTATTTTTGGAAGAAATATTGGTCTGTAACTTCTTTTTCATTTTTTTGATCACAGTTATCCTGGCCTCATGAAATTATTTGGAAAATGTTTCTTTGCTACTATTGGCAATTTGGTTTCCTCTCCTTTTTCCTTCATTAGTCTCCTTGGGGGTTTATCAATTTTATTCATCTGTTTAAGAGCCAACTTCTGTTTTTATTGATTATTCCCTATGGCATGTCTGTGTTTTTTCATTTACCCTCCTCTAATCTTTTGTCACACATTTTACTGTTACATATATTATAAACTCCTAAATAAATTGCTTCTATTTTGCTTTAAACCATCGATTGTCTTTTAAAGAACATTTAAAATGAGAAAATGCATTCTTTTGTATTTACAACATATTTCCCTTTTCTGGCACTTTTTATTCCTACATATGGATCCATATTCTATCTGGTAGCATTTCCCTTCAGGCTGAAGACTTTCCTTTAATGGTCATTATTCTGCAAGTCTGTAGAGAACAGCTTCTCTCAACTTTTGTCAATCTGAAAATGTCTTTGTTTCACATTTATTTTTGAAAGATGTATTTTTTTTTCCAGAACATTAAAGATGATGTCCTATTGTGTTCTGCTTTGCATTGTTTTGGTAAGAAGTCGCCTATATCCTTACTTTTATTCCCTTATATGTAATATACCTTCTTTCTTCTAGCTGCTTTAGAATTTTATTTTTCTCTTTTGTTTTCAGAAATTTAATACTGGTGTGCCTAGGTGTGGTTTTCTCTGAGTCTACCCTGCTTGGGATTCCTTGAAATTTGGGAACCTGCAGATGGAAATTTTTTTCCTATCAAATTTGAGGAAATTTCCTCAAATATTTCTCTGCCCCAACCTCTATTCTTATAGAATTCCAACTATACACATGTTAGACTACTTGATATTATCTCTCACATGTCATTGAGGCTCTGTTAATTTTTTTCAATTTTTTTTTCACTCCGTGCTTCAGTTTGAATTGTTTATATTGATCTGTTTTCAAGTTCATGGATATTTTCTTCTATAGTGCCCAAACTGCTATTAGGTCCATCCAATTCAGTTTTTCATTTGGATACTGTATTTTTCAGTTCTGGAATTTCTATTTGGCTGTTTTTTAAATTTCCATGTCTCTACTGAAATTCCTATCTGCTTGCTCATTATGCTTGAATGGGTTTATATCTATTGACCTTTTCCCTCTTTGATATCATTCACACTGCCCTGCACGTCTAGTGATTTTTTTATTATATGCTGGATACTGCAGATAATACTTTATTTAAGTAGTGTTGAGTTTTATTCTGCCAGACAGTTGTCTAGCATATCATCTGACCCTAACAGGGCTTCCTTTTAGGTTTTGCTACAGTGGGTTTAGTGTGGTCCTTAGTCCAGGCTAGAGTAGCCCCACTCCTAGGGTGTGGCATTTTTGTGGCCTTGGGCAAAAGATCAAGGTGCTCATAAGGTCTCCCCACTCTGGCAGGTTCTAACGCTACCCCTCCCAGCACTGTGTGACTTCCAAAATCTCTGCTCAGCTCACTACCCAGCCCCCAGGTGTTGTTCTCTGCTGAGCCTCAAGGAGTCTTGCCCTGTGTGAACACAGATTAGTATTAGGTGAGAGTCTAGGGGACCACTTAGAAGATTTCTCAAGTCTTTGCTCTGCTCAGAACTTTCCTCTCCAACACCTGCTCCCCAAATTCCAGCTGCCTCAGTGCCCCAAAATTCTGATTCCTGTTTCCTCCGATCAGCTCTGTGCTGGCGTCCACCTCCCTGGGCCTTGGGTGCGGAGGCACTCCCGAACAGAAAGCCAGGATGAACAGGGAGCTTGCCTCTGCTTGCATCACAGACTGGTGGTGAGTGATATTCCAGTCTTGAAAACAGTTGCTTTCTATATTTTGTCCAGTGTCATAATGGTTTAGGGAAGGAGAATAAATCCAATATTTATTACTCCGTCGTGGCTGAAATCAGAAGTCTGATTGTATTCTAAAAGGTGACTCTGGCTGCTGTGTGGAAGAGGCTGTAAAACAAATTACCTACCAGGAGAGACCACATAAAAAGGACTGACATGAAGGTTTTCTTGAAGCAGAAAACGCAAATGCCTTGACACTGACTCAACACCTGTGCAAATCTGGCAAGGCATCAGGAGTCAAATGCGTCCCTGCAGATAAACCCATGGGAACATGAGGCCAGCTCTCACCTCTAACACCAGATACAGACCTGCAGTTTTGAAGGCTGGAGAGGGACTATGCATCCCTCTCATAGTCTTTCTGGGCAAGCCCAGCCACAGCTGTAGCAGGAGCTGGCAGTCCCCTAAGCTCCTTCTCTGTTCAAAGCTGACTGGCCAAAGTCCACTAGACTGGCCATCTCACCTGCAAGACCAGCCATGAGGGCGGAGAAACCCAAAAGAATGGCCTGGAGAGCTCTGAAATCACCCTCAAGTATCAGGTCTCTTCTAGATAATTCCAAATCCTCAGCTGCGGGGAAGGGTCACATGCTCTCTCTCTCTCCTACAATTGCAGGACCAAGTTAATCCTCCAACAAAAGTTATCTTCCTAGTAAATGCCTGGTCGTGGCACTGGAAATAGGGGTATGGGTAGGGGAGAGGCAAGTAGTCCTTCCTGGCCACCCAGCTAGAGGATTCCATGGCTTCTCCCATCCAAAGTCTGTGGATGGCTTATCAACCAAAAGTTTAAATGTGAACAGAAAGATTTTATCAACCCAAATAAAAACTCAAGCTCAAACTCGCCCTATCACTGTGGATGTCTATCAGGCAGATAAATAGCTGAAAGAGCTGTCCCCTCCCTTCCCTGGTACAAGCTGCCACTTGCCCTGGACAACAAACGGAGGCTCAGGTTTCCAAGGTGCCTTATGGATCCAGTGACCTCCCCCCCCCCCCCCCCCCCCCCCCCCCGCCCCCCCCCCCCCCAAAAANCCGACAAAGAAGGAACAGAATTCTGAAGCATTCGCAATCTATGAAAGGCCAAAGTCCTTAAGAAGGAGACCACACCTCACCATTTCCACTAAATGCCCCTTTATACAGAACTTAAGTTCATTTACACCTCACCAATTTTCTCGGTGGGGTCTGAATCCCTATTCTCTTTTGTACAACTAGCCAGAATCGTCTTAAAGGTTCAGAGGTCAACACAGTAAAAGCCCACAACTTGTCTCCCCCCACCCTATGTTTAAAGGCTTAATCTGAACTCCAAGTGTAAAGGCTGTATGAATGTGTCCTGATTTTCAGCCTCATATGGCGAATCAGCACTTGCAAAGGCCTGGTCACTCAAAGAGGCCTGGGAGGAGTCTCCAGTGAAGACTGAGGAGAGACTGGCAGAGAGCTGTCAGGTAATTTCTGTGGAAGGCCTCCGAGCACACTATGAAACTCATATTTTCCAGTGCCCCAGACAGCAGTAGCAGATTCTTAAATTTCCCTGATGATATTTGCATTAGATTCCCTGTGCTTCTTAAGGGATACTTATTTGTTCATAAAATTATTTGGTTCAATTTTCTTCTGATTTCCATCTAACAGCTGTGCCATGTAATTGCTGTAACTTACAAGAAGTAGACAGGTATGGAAAAGTCCCTACGAAATGTCTGAGAAAACAGTCATGATTATTGGATAAAGAAAACCAGAGGACGCTCAGAATGTTTCCATGTAATCTGGACCCAAAGCAACTGTCATCAAACTCAAGTTCATGAAAACTGCAAATGCAAACGGAATGAGCTGTCAGGCTGCGCGGCAGGAGCAAACACAGGCCATGCAAAATGGGATTTCCTCCCTCCCACACATTGCTGCTGCTGACCTGCTCAGGCCCATTGAAATCTGATGCCCAGGCTAAGGCTGACCGGCCTCCCAGGGGAGCAGGGTCCTGGCACGGAACCCTCCATCTGGTTGCACACCGCAAGCCACCTGGCCAGCAGCTCCTTTTCCCTGGCTCCCTTTAGGCCACAAGAATCTTGTTCCTGTGCCACCCTGTAATCTCAAGGAGCCTGTCCCCAGATCCTAAGCCCATCAGCAGGCCTGGCAACGGGCCAGCAAAAGGGCTGAGGAAGGACCACAACGAAAGGAACAGGTAGCGGGCTCTGGCAGCTTTCTTAAAGGGGTAATTTCTTTCTTTCTTTCTTTCTTTGTTGTTTTTTTTAAAAGATTTATTTATTTATTTATTTATTTATTTATTTATTTATTTATGGGGGGGCAGGCAGATGGGGGTGGAGAGAGAGAGAGAGGGAAAAAAAACCTAGAGCAGACTCTCTGCTGAGAGTGGAGCCCAACACGGGGCTCAATCTCACAACTGAGATCATGACCTGAGCCAAAATCAAGAGTCGGGTGCTTAACTGAGGTGCCCCAAACCTGTTGCTTCATCCTGAAGGGGGAAACTGCTGCGTGTTGTACAGATCTCAACCGGCCAGCTTTGCAAAACACCAAGCAGTGTTCCTCATCGGCTCCTTTCTCCCCGACGTCACACTTGGCGGAATTCTATTCCCTGCCCCCCTGCCTGGCACGGCCTCCCACCCTGGCTCCACCCTCTCCTCCTTCAGGCGGCAGATTTTAGGGACCTCTCACCAAGGGGGCCATGGGCCAGACCCAAGCTCAGGCAGGAAAGCCCACATGCCTTTTGAGAACAGCGGTCTGTGCATCTTCTCTGAAAATGTACTCTCTTTCTTATTTCCTAAACGATTGCTCTGCGGACCCCTCACAACTGGAATCAGCTCTGGCTCGTGATGAAAACCGTTGCCCCCAACAAGGAGCCTCCAAGCTGAGCGTGTCCTACATGCAGCCCGTGCTAGGGTGTTGGCTTCAGAGCACACCAGGCCTGGGTCTGTTTGCGCGGGTGGCCCCGGCAAGGGCATGTTGCTTTTTCTACAAAGTGGAGCTAGTACCTGCACCTTCTCTCGGGGATTAGCGGAAGGATTCAATATGGTGATACAGATCAACCAGTTAGCCAAGTTTGCACACAACTACCTCTTAGTGAAGGGGGCAGCTCAGGACTCGGGTTCCAACGAGCTTGGCACAAAGAATCAGAACAATCTAAGAAAACTTCTATTTTTCAAGAAAGGTTGAGCAGTTGTCCTCAAACCCAGGTGGCTGTCAGGAAGTGGAGTCTCCAGCTAAGCTCCCAGGCCTGAGGCGTCTCACTGTTAAGAGTAGCTGTTACACAAGTATCATACCGATGTTGCCGGCCAAGAATTATAAACCTTGACCGGGATTTTCTTTTTTAGTTCTTCCCCAAAGAATTCTTTCCAACATTCAACCTACTGCAAACTACTTCACTCTTCTTGGCTTCAGTGTTCATATTCGGAAAATACAGAAGTTGTCCAATCTCTGGATCGATTCTTGCTCCAAGATTCCCCAGTTTGAGGCTCACCAATGGGGTCGTGACACCCAGGGTTCTTGAGTGTGGCCTGGTGGGACAGTGCTAGGCAGCAGGCGAGCAGCAAGCCCCTGGGCAAGATGCTGAACTGAGAGGCCAGAGAGCCTCTATGCCTGTCATTCTGCCCCTACCGCAGGCACGTCCTTTCTACTCTCTGGACCTCAGGTACCTTGTCCTTCAAAAGGGCACATTACTTCTGGCCCTGCCCACCTCACAGTTGATGTGGGGCCCAAACAAGACTGCAGGGTACACTCTGTGCCTTGAAAAAACCAGATGGCTCTAACAACAGGAAAGTTTCTTTGGACTTGTGGGACCCTTTGCACAAACGTGCCCAGGGACTGGCCCCCAGTACCAGCAGAGGGCACATCGTGAGGGTCCCAGATTTCTGTGTGGAGAGCATTGGATCAGGGACTAAAGGGACAAAGCTGACAGAAGGGTGGTCCCTGCTCCCAGACTGTCACAGCTGGGGATGTCCCCTTCATGTGCTAGGTCTAGGTGTGGCCCAACACACCCTTTCTGAGATCCTACATCCAATGCTGATGAGGCCGGCCGGCTCACCACTGGGTGTCAGTGCCAGGGCAAGAAGGGAAGCACCTGCAGGAATGGGAGTACTGATCCTCTGTGGGACTGGACCCTGGCGGCCGGCTCACTATGCTCAGAGCCAGCCCCGGCCTCCTGAGCACGCACGCAGGTGATCACGTGTAGGCCCGGGGTCTAAGGCAGAATTCACCTGCTGAGTTTCAAAACTGAAGCTGAAAACCTGAAAACCTTCGGATGCTTTGTTTTCTTCCCCCAATTGTTCTCCTCCCACGGTTAAACCCGCGGCAACCCCAAGCACACCAGTCACTCAGCTTGCGTGCGTTTCACACGGCAATGGGGAAACCACAGCGGTCACATCAGCTACCCAGACTGCATACCAGAATCTTTGAAAATGTTTTTTCTAGAACAATGCTGACATACATGTGATTAAATATTTCACTGTTCCACCTAGCTGATTCATTTGGTGGCAACACAAGTGCCAGGCCCCTCCCCACTCCTGGGAAGCAGGAAGCCTGCCCTTGTGTTTTGCACTAATGAGCAGCAGCAGTGGTATTGCTGCCCTGTTGTCTCCAGTGACAACCACTGGCGTCCTGGGCAACACACCAATGCCACAGGTTGGAGAGAGCAGGCAAAAGGGGCAAGGGAAAACAAAGCATTTTGCAATCTATTAAAATGCCCAGGCTAACCACTCCCTCCCTGTGAACAGAAAGGCAGCTTGCAAAGAGTAGAAGAACGCCAGACAGGGAAGGAGGCTGTGCTGTCTAGTGGTGGATCAGCTTAGGTTCAGTTCGGCTCTGCCTGCCTCGGTGATCGATGGGCAGGTAAAGGCACAGAGCTGCCAGAACGTGAGCAGCCAGCATGGTGATGCCCATACCTGTCTGCCACTCACTCCCGGGGAAGTGACCTGGCCGTGCTCTCCCTGCACCCACATTTGTCTCAGGTGTGCCGTGGCCACACCAGCTGCGGCTGCACGGGCCTGCTGCTCTGACCCACTGCTCATCTACAGTGGGATGTGTTCCAGCGCCCTGGGGCCAGTGCTGGCTCCTGAGAGCCAACCCCCATACAGCTCAGGACTGCTGCCTCTGGGCCCCCCCGCCTGGCACAGCCACCTCCTCCCTGCTGCAACCCCGCTGAAACACAGCTGAGCTAATTCTGGGCTCCCTGCCACCCGCACAAGCCCACGCTGCACATGTTCTGACTCATTTCTGAGGCTCCCAGAAGCAGGGGCCAGGAGAAAGGCTGCAAGGTACCCAGCGGGCACCCCATCAGTCCAGCGCCAGGGTCTTCAGGCCTGCCAGTGGCACCCAGAGGCGGATCTGAGACCCCTAACCACCTCAACCCCACCACACTGGTAGGAGACGAGCCCAAATTTTAAATTCCATGAATATCTTGAGATTCATATACTCATAGCTGGAGACTCATAGTACACATAGCATGGAGTTAAAATCTCGAGTTAAAAATTAAACCTGTGCTACTCTTACCACCAGGACCCATTTTGGCACATGGAAATTTCTCACCCTATTAAAGCTCTCAAACATAAAAAGCATGAGATCAGAAAAGAAAGAATATATACACCTAGCAGCTCAGTTCTACCTAATTCAAAAACCATTTACTGAACACCTATTATGTGTTATGCTTCCATGTGTTTCCAGAACCTTAGGCACAGTGTCCACTCTCAAGAAATCTCAGTCTGTGGGGGAAGAAGACAGTCGTTTCTACAGTGTATTTATAATGGGCGTTGGTATAGAGTGACAGAGGGGAAACGACAGGGAACAGTCACTTCTGCCCAGGAGGTGAGGGAGGAGAAAGAGTGACCCGCGGCCAGGCCTCTGGGCGGGCCCAGTGGGCAGCTCGTGGGCAGCAAGGGCACAGGTCTGACGTCTGGAGAACAGGGAGTATAAAGGTGGCAACCTTCGGGCAGTGAGGGGAGGGGCAAGTATCAGAAGTGGTTACGCAGCCAGCCGCCAAGCCCCTTTGTAAAGACAGCCCCTCCCAGCAAAAGGCAGGTCTGGGCATCGAAGGTGTCAGGGAAAATGTGGACTTCAGGAGCAGAAAGACCCTCCCAATGCATGCAGTGGGGCAAGTAATTCACATGCTCTGAGACTCACAATTATCAGAATAAACAATCAGAACAAAAGCTACCTTGCAGGGCTGTTCTGAGGATTAAATAAGCTATGGAGAAGCCCCTGGCAAAGCTTCTGGCCTACGGCCAGTGATCCTGCAGTGACCCAGTAAGACATGATGGGGAGAAAACACAGTTGAGCTGGCAGTCAAACCCCAGCTCCACCATTAAGAACCGGTACAACCTGAGGAAGACTACTTAATACCTCCGAGCCCCAGCCTCTCAACAAGAGCGGGAATAACGTGTGCCCTGTTAACAGGCTTAAACATTCTCTCTGCATGGCAAGCTTTTCTGATCATTCTGCTGTTCCACATGACCCACTGGCCAGTGTGGGGCTGGCACACAGGCCACATTCGTGGTCAGGAGCCAGGACTCAAAGTCAAGCACAGGCTGGAGGGAGGATGCATGAGCTAAAGAGCCTGGGTAACTGTGTTTCTGGAATTCCTCTACAGAACCTTCCACTTCAGAAGTCGGTTACCTCCTCCTGCCTCCTCCAGCACCACATGGCAACCTAGCCAGTTCAAAGCAGCGTGGAAATTTACTCAAGGTGGCCTCTGAACCTCCACCCTAAGGCAGGAAGCGCCACGGTGCCAGGTTTCCAGGGGGAAGGTTCCCCTCTCTACGCAGGGCACCCACGGCACGCGGACACCACTGGTATAATAAACATGCAGAAAAGACACACCTGGGCAGCTTCAGACACAAGGAAGGGCCCCCTGAGAAACCTAGCAGGGTCCTGGCCACCCTGATGTGAAGGGCGGCCCCCGACCCACCGCCATGCCGGCGAGCTCACACACGGGCTCCCTGAGTGTCCGGCCCCACAGAGCACCTGCATGGGCAGCTGGGCGGGTGGCCTCACCACGTGCTGCTAGCCACAGCGACACACATAGCCACGGGAGCCTGCGGGAGCTTCCCCGAAAAGCGGCCCCTACACTGTGCCAGGCTTGGGTTACAGAGGCTGGCTCCTGCTACCGCCGCCCACAGTGGCTCTAAGATTACACGAGCTGGACATCGTCCAGGCAAACCTACTGTTTGTTTTCATCCTCTTTGAAGGAGACTTAAAAAAAAAAAAAAAAGGAGTCCCAGTTGTAGAGAGGGGAGCCCTGCCCCCACCCCCTCCTCCTCTTTCTGGGGAGCAGGGCCTACCTCACAAACATGATTTTTTTGCTGGCAGGGGACCTGGGCCCTCACCACCAATGGGCCCCTGCAGTCTCCAAACAGGAGGGTCCCGTGCGAGGAGGCAGCGGTGGCTATGGGTGCAGGCGCACATCAATCACCACCCCTCCAGGGAGAGCCAGACACCCATCCTCCTGCTTCTGTTTTGACAGTCTCATCCCTGGAATCTAAGACCCCTGAGAGAGAAGGAAGGGAAAGATGACGTGACTCCCAGCCCCCCGTGCTGTTTCCAGAGAGGGGCCCCAGCCCCTTGAGACAGCATCTGGCAGTCTGCAGGTGTGCAGTGGGCAAAGCGGTGCAGTCCAGAGCAGGAGACCCAGGTACCTGGGCATTAGCTCCCTGGTCAGTCATGGGTCTCCTCCAGTATGTGTGGTTTTGGTGAAGGAGTTGGCATGGGGCCCTCGGGGTAGAGAAATAATGGAGGGAGGGAAGTCAGCAGGATGGGAGTGTCCATTTCCTGGCCTGGCCCAGGGACTGGGTCTAACCCCTACTCAGAATGATAAAGAAAGAAAAAGACATCATATAACAGACCTTAGGAGACTTGGGCCCAGGGACAAGCAGGTATACAGTGTGTGGGAGAGGGGCTACCCCTTCCTATCCCCATTCTGCATGGAAACAGGGGTAGCTAAGTCCTTCCTTTGGGACTAAGAGAGCAGAATGTCACAGTGGACTGGCTTCTGAGCATACTGAAGGCCCCTTCTGGGACCCCCAGTGATGACAACAACAAATGGGGGCAAGATTGTGCCAATGCCTGTCCCTCTGCTCACAGGGACCAGCGATGCCTGAGAATGACCCTCCTGAGACCTCAGGAGTCTGGAGTCCTGCAGGAACTAAGTGGTTTTGTGCTAAACCAAGAGATAGGGAGACCTCATGAAAATCACCTGAAAGCAGAGGGAAGAGGGCCGTCAGCTTTGTTCAAGGGAAGGGCAGGAGCTCCAGGGAGATGGGGCAGGGGCTGCACTGGGCAGATGAAGAGGGGGCTGCTGGGGCAGGGGGAGAGTGGTGTCAGCTGAGGGGGGCTGGGCAGGCAGACTGGTCATCAATGGGCAGCACAACCAGGGTCCACACTCGATGCAAATTTGTGACAAGAGGTCAAGCTCCTTCAACAAAGCTTTCTCTGACTCTAGGACTGAGGTGAAGCACAAAGGCAGGTCTTCAAAAGGTCTGCTAACCAGCACTTCGTCTCCTTAGAACCAAAACCAGACTCTGACCATATACAGCACAAGTGTTCAAAGGCTTAGCCAAGCCTTTGTTTGGCAAATGATAGCACGTGGCCCCTCTGGGTTTACCAGATTGCTGCCCTAAGAGTCACTGTGTCAGGTCTGGAAAACTGCCCCAAACTTCTAGGGAGGGATGGACAGCAGGAACCCCAACTTCCATGACACTGGCCAATCTCAGGGTACACTTAGAAAAATGGGGATTTTCCTAATTATAAATGTAATTCATGGGGCTGTAAAAACCCCACAGTATCCACACAAAGGAACACTACTTAGGAATGAAAAGGACTAAATCCTAATACCCACAACTACCACGGATGAACTACAAAACAATAACAGGCTCAAAGAAGCCAGACAAAGAGAGTACATACTGCAAGATTCCACGGACATAAACTTCTAGGGGATGCATATGGAATAACAGTGTCAGAGAATGGATCAGTGGTTGCCTTGCAGGGATGGAGGGAGGGGATTACGAAAGGCGTGATGGATATGTTGTGGGGGTGATGGATATCCATTATCTTGATGGTGGGTGTCGGTTTCAAGGATGTGCACATAGGTCAAAACTTACAGATTGTGTACTTAAATGTGTGCAGGTTATGTGTCAATTAGATCTTAATAAAGCTGTTTTTTAAAAAAGGCATTCATATTGATTATAAGAAAAAATACAGAAAAATATTAAATCTCCCATAATTCGATCAGAGCTGACCAGAAACAACATTTCAATAGTTTCCTTCCAGTACTTCCTCTATACACAGACATAAATAATATACGGATTTGTTTTTATGTACAAGACAATCTCTTTTTTTTAGAAAGTTTTATGTCCTGATTTTTTTTTTTTCATTTTAAAATGATACATCCTGAATGTTTTTTGTTTGGTTTTAAACGTCAATCCCTAAGGCACACTGAGACGAGGAGGCAGGAACAAGCAGGTCCCTGGGGAAGCGAAGAGCAGCAAGGAGAGGGGTGGAGCCCCCACAGCGAGCCTGTCTTGAGGGGCCAGGTGGACATGAGACAGGCCGCAGGGCATGGGTCCCTTACCCTGAGCGACAGCCTGCCTGAGCCTCTGGGAGTGTCAGCACCCCTTCCTTTGGATCAGTCCACTCAAACCCCCTTGCACTCTAGATCAAGCCGAAATGACAGTGCCACATAGCCAGTACCTGTTCCATCAAAATTTGCCGAAGGAATCTAAAACAATGTGATGACCTGCCTATTCGCCTAACACCTCTCCCATCCTCACTCTGGCCCCTGGCTCTTTCCCTCTAGTCCTCCCCTCCCTTTACCCCCCTTCCAGCTCTGGCCGCCATCCTTCCTGCCTTCTTCATTTAGCCTTAGTTAAACATCCTGAGAAATGCTCTCGAGGGCTCGACCGCACTCTGGCATGAGAATGACTCATTCCCCTTATTGGATGTTTAAATTGCTTCCAAATTTTCATCTTTATAAATAACATTGTGAGGAACATCCTTGCATAGAAACTTTTTGACTGCAGATTGCATTGTTTCCTTGGGAAAAATTCCTAAAAGCAGAATCACCAGGATAAAGGGATGAATTCTTTTAAGGGTTCTGGGACATTTTGCCAAAGCTCTGGCAGACGGCTCTTACCTTCCCCTCCTAAAGGCACAGGGGAGTCCTTGCCACACATGTCCGTCCACTTGCGCTGAGCACCACCATCCACAAAAATAAAAACAATACACACCAAACGCTTGCTAATTTGATAGCAAAAATTAGTATCTAATTTTAATATGCACCTATTTGATTACTGTAAGATTGTCCTTTTTCACACTTACTGCCATTTAAAATGAACTCATATCGGGGCACCTGGGTGGCTCAGTCGGTTGTTGGCGTCCGACTCTTGATTTCAGCTCAGGTCATGATCTCAGGATCCTGAGATCAAGCCCTGCTCAGCAGGAGTCTGCTTCTCTCCCTCTTCCTCTGCCCCTCCCTCTCACCACTGTGTGCACTTGAGCTCTCACTCTCTCTCTCTAAATCTTAAAAAAAACCAACAAATTCATATCCTTCACCCACTTTCCTACTGGCAAGTTCATTCATAATAAGACTTCTTCATATCAATTATTAGATTTGTTTACGTAAGACAGTATGTGTCATACACATTGCAAGGGTTTTTTTCTTAGTTTATCAGCTGACTTTTGATTTTGTTTTTGGGCTTCTTCTCTTGGCATACTTGAGTTTTTATTTCCCCAGATGAACAAACAAAACAACTGTAGAGTTGTGGTTTCTGCCTCTGGTGTCATGTATAGAAAGATCTTTTTCATCAGATAATTTCTCAAATACTTAAAGTGAATTTAATAATTTCATTTATAAATTTAACATATTTTGGGGAGTATATTTTGAGGTTTGATGAGTGAGGGACCTGATGGTTTCCCACGTGGTTAAATATCAACTAAATCTGTTAACTTCTATTTTCCAGGCTTTCTAGTCTGTTCCATGGGTATGTTTTTCTATTACTATCTCAATATCAAAATGTTGAAATTATGGCAAATTTATAATATTTTAGTATCTGGTGCATTATCCACCCAGATTCTGCCTGGGATCTATGTTAAATCCATAATTTGGGAACAACTTAAATATGTAAGCTCTTGCTCCCTCCCTTCCAGAATCACGCTAAACATCTGTATTCGTACAATTGCCCTTTTGTGTCTCCGGCGCCACGTTATCGTGTTCCGCAGGCGGGTTCTACACGTTTCCTACTAAGTGCCCTTCCTAAGTATCCGCCTTTGATTCTGTCACGAGTGGAAGAGCTTCCCCATCACTTCTCCCGCCTGGCTCATGGGCGGAGAGGCTGCACTGCACACACTTCCGCGTGGAGGCCCTGTCCCTGCGACTTCCCCCAAGCCAAGCACGGCTGGTTTCAAAGCCCTTGCTGAGTGGTCACCCCTGCAGCGCCCCAGGGCCATGACCAACAAAGTGGGCCAGCCTTTCCTGCAGGGAGCCCGCCTTCCCAGTTCAGCTGCAACCCTACTTCTACAAACTCCTCTGCCCACTTCAGCCCTGCACACCATCCATGTCCTGTCCCATCAGACACAGCTCGTCCGGCACGTGCCTCAGCCCTCCTCCCTCCACCCCCTGTGCCTCCCTGACTGTCGAAGTGGCATTCACCCCTCTGATCCATCAGTGGCTGCCTCCATAATCGAACTCCTGGATCCCCGCGGGGAGTGCATCTTATGGAGTAACCCCTATTTCGGTCTACTTTATGATGAGAGTTATTCACACGTCTGTGTGCTATCAGGTGATGCCACGAAGGCCCGACCCACATCTAAGTTCTCCAGCCTTAAATCACACTGCCGTGCACATGGCTGCAACAAACGCGTGTGGACAAACTAGATGAAGGAAACTGGAAACGTGGGTGTGCAGCAGCCGCTCGTCCCTGCTCATTCCTCAAGCCAAAAGGAAGGAGTACTCCAGGAAGACAGGGAGGCTCACGGGGATGAGGACAAAGGAGTGCCTGTGCCTTTTCAGAGTCGATGGGACACAGGCCAGCCCAGCCTTGCACTCTTGGACTCTCCCCAAACAAGGTCTCGGGCTCCTCCCTCCCTCAAGAAGGTGGAAGCCTCCGTCTTGGAAATCAAATCTGCCAAACCATAGCCCAGACACACTCTGGTGAAGGCCAAAGGCCTCAACCCCGGCCACACAAAAGATTCACCTGTAAAGCTTGTTAAACACAAACTATGGTCCCACCCAGACCTCCTGAGTCAGCCTGGTAGGTGAGGCTGGGGCAGCCACAAGTGGTGCTGGTACCAGGCCAAGGCACGGCCCAGGGAAGCGCACTTCCATCTCCGTGGCCTGCCCTGAACAAGACAAAGTAGACAAGCAAAGGAGAAGGAAACCAACATTTGACAATGCCCAGAGGCGAGGCACTGGGCTAGGAAGGCACTTGACATGAATTAGCTCATTCCCTCAGCAAACCTGTATGAGTTATTGCCCCAACTTATAGATGAGGAAACATGTTCAAAGGTGTATGTCTCACCCCCAAGTGACCAGGTTGGGACTAGAACCAAAAAAACCAAAAACAAAACAACAACAACAAAAAAACAAAACACCACCACCAACAAAAAACCCATATTTGAGAAATCCAACCTTTTCGGGTTTAGCTAATATTCTGAAGCTCCTAAAATTCCCTAGCATCTATCTCTCACACATCTGTGAGAGATACCTAAGCCTGAGTACCCAAGCACTTGGATGTAAAACCAAGGGCTGTCTGCCTTCAATGAACAGGTTGTGGCCAAGGTGGAGACAGTCTTTCCAGGGTCCCTGCTTTCCTCCAGCCCCAGTCTGCACCTGTGCATTGCTGAGCCAGCCCACTGAGTGGTCCTTTCCTACCCACACAGGTCATCCCCACCTGTGTGACTCTGCTCACTGCAGTTCCCTGGGTCAGGAGGTCCCTCTGTCACGCTTGCTGCCCAGGCCAGTCACTCCGCCACTAGGGCCTCATTACGACTTTTTTGGGCTTTTGGCACTTTTGCCTATACAGGCCCTCTCCTCTATTAAAGAAAAATTAAAAAGTATATGTTACAATTGCATCAGCATAAAGATGACTATATACTAAAATATCTTGTTGAACCTAAAGTTCATGTTTCCCTTCTGATTTTAAAAGAAATTAAAACCTTTAAAAGAAATTAAAACCCTAAAACTATTATGGACCCTCAGCATCATGCCGCCCATATCTACTGTGCCAGTCAGCTCCATCCTACCATGAGCTCAGTGGGGTTCCTTGGAAACGCCCCATGGAAGACCCAGCTCAAGCCTGGCCAGTGTCTCCATAACCCTGACCCCACACACCCTGCCCCAGTGGAATCCTCTGCCCTAGCCTGTCACACCCGCTGCACTTATATGGATATATCTGGACTACTGTACGGGCCGTGAGCTCCACAGGGGCCTCGGTAAGTGTGTACTGAAGGAACACCGAATAGAATAAACAGACGTGAACTTTGACCAGATGAACTGAGAAGTTTGTTTGAGAGACTTCTGTCTGATTTTCTTGTGGCTGTGTATTTCATATTCAAACTAGCTCAACACCTAGCTATCTCTCACAGGTGAACAGGAGGCCAAGGTACCCTTCACGACTGAGTTACTGAGGGAAAGACATGGCCACAGGAGACCCAGAGCCTTCTGCTGGGGTCCAGGTGAAAGAGGAGGGTCTGAGGTGCCTCATGGTCCCTATGTGGCTAAGACAACCGGTATATTTCTAATACTAAAGCTATATTGGGGTCAGGTTGGGCGAGGAGGGTGGGCAAAAAAAAAAAAAAAAAATAAAGCTATATTGGGCTGTGACACCTCAAACCCTTTGGAAGTAGTGCAGTGGCCAATGCTTGGGATTCTTTTTAATGCCTGTGAGCTAAGAAAAAAGTGAATCCGGAATTAGAAAAAACTAAGCAATAATTAATCACTGGAAATTTGGTGTTATTTAGCCTGCTACATCTTTTACATTTATCTTCATGTTTGGTTACCTCTTTCAGACCATATTCTCTTAATTTATATATATTTTTTTCAATTGAAGTATTTTTATTCTAAAAAGAAAACATTTGGGAGGAGAAAACTACACTCGATCTCACTGCTGGGGTGAAGCCTCATCCATTGCAAAAGCATCCTGATCCCAGGCACCCCCTCGTGGAACACACTGAAATTGCAAGCAAAGTACCGGCCAGGAAAAAGCAAACTGCAAAAGGGCACATCCACTTTTTTGTTTTAAAGGCTATAAATATGCAATCTCCAAACATATATCCTTAGTTCTTTGCATGTGAATTCCTGATCTACAAGCATTATCTGGAAAGGGCATCAATATTATGTCACATACATACACAGGTCATTTTTCTTTTCAATACTTGTAGTGGTGACTAAAGGAAAGTTACCTAGATGAGCTTCAAAATTCATAGTGTATTCTTGTTTACATATATTTCCCTCATTGATGGCTCATTAAAATATAGTTACTGCCATGTGAAAGGTTTCCCAAATTGTTCGATGTTACAAAGAGACCCTCCTTCTCAGAAAGACGAGGCACTCTGTCTTTAGGGGAGAACCTACAGCCTTTACGAAACCAAACACCATGGCAGGCCATTCTGGACCTTGCTCATTGATGTGAGTTCAGATGGGAATTCCAGTTTGGTTGGCAGTAGGGGGCTTAAACCATAACTTTGTACAAAAGACTCTATGTCCATCAGAAGAGCAAGGAACTGGTAGAATATCAACATGATGTCTCAACAGAAGTGTTTACTTGGGAATGGGGGAGAAACAAGAACAGATGATGTTTGGGAAGCACCTGCTCCTGCAGCTAATCATGCTGGTACATGGTGAACAGTTCACAATAGGATGGCCCCATGGAGCCAAAAAGACTCAGAACACAGCCCCCTTGGTCTCCTCGGATGGGGACAAGCACATCACTTTCAGCTCCCTGAGCTTTCGTTTCCTCACCTCAAAACGGGAACCATCATTTCTACTTTTAACGGTATTCCCAGAATTAGTGGGATAATATATTCCTTAAGTGCATAATAGTACCTGCAATATAGTACGTGCTCAGCCAATGGTGGCTCCAAGCCAGTCTCCCTCACAGTACCACTTCAGTTTTTATTCTCACAGATGGTAATGATGTGAAATGTTGGGGTTCAGAGAAAGAATTCTTGAGACATCTTCAGTGCAAAAACGGTGGTTTTATTAAAGCATGGGGACAGGACCTGTGGGCAGAAAGGGCCACACTGGGGTTGTGTATACTTTCAAGTTGGGAGGGGGTTAGGGATAGCATTAAGTCTCTAAGGAATTTGGAAGCGACCTTGATAGGCTAGCTGTTGTTAGGAAAAGGCCATTTATTACTGTCCAGTAAACTTTTAGTCATGAGACCCTTCAGATGTGTATCATGGGCCATATACTTGGGGAATGATTACTAACACATATCTTGGGGGTGGAGGGGTCAAGGTAAAGATGGTTTCCAAAGGGATTTTCATATATTAAAGTAGACCTGCAGGATCCTGGAGGTCAGGCTAACGTCAAGCTAAGGTTGCCTTTTGCCTCTAGCAAAATATTAACATCGAGGCAGTTGAGTTCCTGCAGGAGGTCACCCTGCCTGTTTCAAGGACTTGTCAATGGGCTAGCTGCAAGCTGTAAGGAAGTTTAATTTTTTTCTGTATTTCTTTGGCCTTTGCTCTCCACAGCAATGGCAGCCATTTAGCTTTTATTCCTTCAGGTGAGCATGGGGCTAAGTATGTGCTTACTGTGGGCAAGGCATGTTACCGACAATAGCAGTCCAGCCAGTCCACACAACATGCCTCTGAGGTGGGTACTAGTCCTTTCCCCATGTTCCAGATGGGGAACGGAGGCACTGAGAGACCACACGCTGGAAAATGGGAGAGTCAGGCTTTGTGAGCCCCCAATAACAAGGACTTATTCTAACTAGAAATGTATTAATAAAAAGGGGCTAATTATAATAAAATGTCATTTCTAACTCACTCTTATCCACGGGTGACAGCATATCTGCCATTTCCTCATAACTATCACCTTTGCTTCTCCCAACAAACCTGGGAGTCATGTATCTCAATCTCCCAGTGTGCAAAGGAGGAAAGTGAACCCAAGGGTGTCCTCAAGGTCACCCAAACAGCCAGGGACCTGCCAGGGTGTGGTCAGCCCAGCCTCCAGTCCTGCCCTTCCACCTGCCACCTCCACCTGTGACCTTCCTCTGCTCTCCTTTCCTCCAAAAGCTGCTGCAGCCTGGCCAGGAGAGGCAGGAGGGATGACGGGCCTCCACGTAGACTCCAGTTGTGGGTGGGAAGTCAGGGAGGTGGACTCAGGGGGAAGGTGACCAGCAAACAAGGAGCCCCTCCCATGCCCCAGGCCCTGTGCACACCCAAGGGAATAATATGGCAAAAGTGTTCACTCCATAAGTAAAACCCTGGGGGTGTTATAAAGACACTTCCCAGCCATTGCCAAGTTAACAGTTCAAGACAGGTTAAAAACAAGGCAACACAAGGACACTGGATTCAAATTCCTGCTCCACTGTGTATGACTGGCAATTTAGGTAAGTCCCATAACCTCTCTGGGCCTCAGTTTGCTCCTCTGTAAAATGGGCATAAGAAGAGTGAGGGGTGAAGCAACCATGATAGCACCTCTAACTAACAGCAATAGAGCCAACAACCATTCAGTGCTTGTGCAAGCAGAGGGGTAAGTGCCTGCGTTGTTTTCAAGGGGAAATCATCTCTTGAGAGAAATCGGTGGGGGGAGTGAAGCTGGGTTCACAGCTCTTTCACTCACTAGCTGAGGGACCTTGGCCAAGTTACCTCACTTCTCTGGGCCCTAGTTTCCTTATTTATAAGAGGCACACAGTGACCGTAAGGCTTCAGTGAGAGAAGGTGAAACACCCAAAATGGCGCCTGGCGTTCAACAGGTAGTCAATACAGTGACTGGCTCTGACATCACCGGGTCTCTGGGCTGGAAAGAGACTCTTCTAATCACACCCATACTCACACTTCATTCCTTTAAAGCACAAGATCGGTGGTGGAGCGGAGGGGCGTGTGGGATTATGCAACAAGCAGCCTGGCTCATCCAGTGTTTATACACTGCACACACACACAAAACGCAGAGTCTCATTTTATACGGTTGGAAGGCCTGAAAGAAAAACATCTGTTGCTGGTAGAATTATTATTCCAGTTTACTTCATAATATACAATCAGGGCACACCCTCCGAAATTGAAGAAAGAGAAACAGCATTACATATAAGTTAAGTCCTATTTTTAATTCCTAGAAGGGAGGTGCTGTAGAAATCCGAGGTGAATCACTTAGAATATATTGAATCACTATTACATTCTCCTTTTTAAAAGATATGGATTTCTTTGATGGGTTTCTAAAACATGACCTGCTGGGCCCTGCATGGACTGTCACATCCCACCTGGAGTTAGAGGGTGGGCTCTTCTCTCCTCACCTCCAGCATCCACCTTGGAGCTTCCAGTTAGGGGCCACCAGGTTGCTTTAAATAGTCCCTCTCTGGAGGGGAAACAGTTACTTTAAGCGGGAGAAGGCCCATTTAGGACCAGAAAGGTGTGCGCCATCGGTCACCAGAACACCCCGGCCCACCAATGGGCTCAGAGTTGCTGAAGACAGTCTTTTCTGGAACCGTGCCTCAGCAATGCTTTTCTTGAACAACTGAAAATACAGTAATCCATTCAGAGGGGGACCTTGGCACTATACAAACACCTGAATTCATAGTAATTATGCTAAAAAACCTGTTTAAAGAGGCAAGGAGAAATATAGTTCAACAACTGACTGCTAATCAATTATGGTTCATGAAAGAAAAAAAAAAACCTGGCTCTTAACTTAGCAGCACGTTAACTCATGCTTCCTCTCCATGCCTACTAACCGAGGGCTGTTCAGCACGAACATGACACCACCAGGAGAGGAACAGAGAGAGAAAAGGTCTCCTGCGCAGAGAGAAAACAAGCAGACAACCCACCTTTCCTACTGAGGCAGGTCCCTGGGGACCCGATTCTCAACTACATGGTCTATAGACGAGGCAAGCGTGCAGGAACTATTTGTATGTGGCTTCACGCTGGTTTGCCACCTATTTTGAACAAAGCTCACGCTGGGGAAGTTTCTAATCTGGTTTCTGAGAGAAAGCAGGAAGGGGGCTGGGGCTCATGTCCATGGGGACTGAAATGAAAACCTGACCCATGAAAGATTCTGGGCCTTCTCTGAGAGCAGAATGACTGATTCTGTGAGACAGGGGCCAGGCCCACCGTGCCTGTGGCTACGTGCTGTGAATCTCACCTCTGCCTGCATCAAATACAACTTAAAAAAAAAAAAAAAAAAAGGCTGAGATGCCATTCATACCCCCCGCTTGTGTACTGCCTGCTGGAGGCTAGAAAACCAAGGACCATACTTCCTAGCCTCCATCCCTGCCAGGCTCCCCACACCAAGGAGTTTCCTGTGCATCTCTGCTAACAGACACTGCCTCCATGGAGGCACCAGGTTTTCCCATGGAGGGGGGCCGGGGGGGTGGTGACGTCCCAGAGCCTCCTCCCCAGCATCATGGATGTCCACTGAGCAGAAGGAGGGGCCCTCCGTGGAACAGGTCTGGGATGGGAGGCAGCAGCGCCCAGCTGGCCAGCTCTGCAGTGTGGCTCTGTGGGGGGAGGGGGGGTCACTCCTGCCAGCCTGACCAAGGGCCAAACTTCCAACAATTCTGTCAGCCCTGAATTTCCTGTTCAAGAATTTCCTGCCTAGAAAATCTTTTTCTGGGGCGCCTGGGTGGCACAGCGGTTAAGCGTCTGCCTTCAGCTCAGGGCGTGATCCTGGCGTTGTGGGATCGAGCCCCCACATCAGGCTCTTCTGCTATGAGCCTGCTTCTTCCTCTCCCACTCCCCCTGCTTGTGTTCCCTCTCTCGCTGGCTGTCTCTATCTCTGTCAAATAAATAAATAAAATCTTTAAAAAAAAAAAAAAAGAAAATCTTTTTCTGCCTAAACTAACTAGAGCAAATCCTGAATAACACAGTTGCTGAAGACTATTGACCAAGATGCAAGAAATCTCATCTGAAAAATAAATATATAAACATTTGGTGTGAAAAATTATTCCAGGCAGGACATATCAGAGAAGACAGGTACATACACAGGAAATCTACTTACGAGCTAGTACTTGGAAGGAACCAACCAGACAAACGTGCAAAAGAGCATGGACAAGACTGTTCACCGTCCTACTGTTACTAAGAGGCAAAAGGCTGAAAATAACCTAAGCAAACGTCCATCCCACAGAGGACTTGGAGAAATAAGCTGGGCCTACCCACACGATGGGAGTTCCTCATAGCCACACAAACGATGCGAAGGAAGAATATCTAATGATGTGAGAAAGGGACTCAACACACACCACTAGCTCTGAAAAGGCAGCACAAAACAATGTAGACATTACTTCTCTGCATTAAATATGTACTTTTGTACACACACACACACACACACACACTCGCATATTCAGTATAGCCCAGACAGAAGTTTGGGAGGGTATGTGCCCAAATCTATCATGATGCCCACTCACATCCCACCCCCGGGTTCACTGGGTGCTGGAGACGGTGTGCTGGGCAGCACCTGGCCTCATGCCGCCTGAGGGAGCCACCAGGGAGCAGCCTGACTCTGACGAGCCAAATCACAAGTCGGGTCGGCACTCCCGCCAGCTGGCAGGCCTGCTCCGCGCCAAGTCCGCTGCCTTCTGGGCCTTCCCTGCTTGCTGGCCTGGCCAAGTCCTGCCTGCAGTCATCCCTTCACCACCTAGAGATGCCCCTGCGATGCCCCAGGACCCACGAAACACCAGCGATTTCAGTTCTAAGCGTTGTACCAG
Source organism: Ailuropoda melanoleuca (assembly GCF_002007445.2). Classification (NCBI taxonomy): domain Eukaryota; kingdom Metazoa; phylum Chordata; class Mammalia; order Carnivora; family Ursidae; genus Ailuropoda; species Ailuropoda melanoleuca. The sequence continues at coordinate 67,730,237 of NC_048221.1, read as the reverse complement.
GGAAGCCTCGCTTACTTGAGCACCTCAACTGCGAGAACCATCTTTGCTCAGGAAGGCCATGAGGGAGACAAGATGACACTGGCCGAGCCTCAGAAAACAGTGACTCAGATCTGCAAAATGTTTTGTGTTTGTACTTGAAGAGCCCCCCTGACCCAGACAGCACACTGGAAATGCTACTACACGGTGATTTAAAATCTGGCTTCCAATGCAGCATGCGGCTGACACCCAGCAACCATCCAAACATACGTGACCACTTCAGATCCTGTGCAGACAATCCCAGTTCGCAGAGAGTGAGTCACCACCAGGTGAAGTGGCCTGACCGAGTGATTCAGGCGTCAAGCGCATGGGTCTGGCCCACCAACAAACCCCGTCCTCCTCCTCGCTTCCATGAGCAGAGTTAGCGCTTGTGGCTTCCAAGTCATAAATCCTTCACGCAGAGAAGACCCACGAAAAAGTTCTCACTACCACTTCTTGGGGAGAGGGAGGAAGACAAGATAAGTAATTAAGCTATTAAAGCAAGATGACAGAACGAACCTCAGGATGAGGAGTGTGGTATTAAACCCAGGTGGGAAGAGCAGGAGCTGAGAGGGTGCGGGGCTTCGGAGCAGCTCGCTGCATGGCCCACGTCAGCTGCAGACCAGGAAGGAGAAGTCAAGACGCCCAGCTCTGTACTAGTCCTGGGGACAAGAGTGGCCCCATGCCTAGTGCTCCTGTCCCTGCACCTGTCGGGGGCAGATGTTGTGCGTGGCCACACAGCTGCAACCAACCAACAGGAGCTAACCTGCCCGAGGCTCAGAGCTGCATGTACAGCCTCACTGACAGGCATCCTCCCATGGGCACTTCTCTCCTGAGGGGCCAAGGGCAGAAACCAGCCCTGAGCATGCAGTTCGGCGTCGGTCTGCAAACCCGGAGTGAGTATGAGCAAGCCCTATGAGCCTATACAGACCTCCACCTGGCCCCAGAGGTCCCTGCACACCTCAGACTCACCCGTCTCAATGGGACAGTGGAGTGGCTTCACAGAAATATAGTCAACCTGGAGCCTGATTTTAAGAGACTAAGTTAGTGTTATGTATACTGTTTGATAATATTTAATTCTAAAGAAAAGATAGCAAAGGGGTTGGATGGCTGACTTGTAAGATATGTTTAGTACAGACGAAACTCATTAAGGAGAGCACATGTGCATTAAACATAGACAGAAAGGTGTGGAAGGACAAGAGATACCTAATATTCATGAGGCACTAAATATACCCAAGGCAGCTGGGCAGTAAATATTCATGATACACTAAATGTTCAAAAGGTACTAAATATTCATGATATATTCATATGCATGAGACTAAATATATAAGAGGAACCTAATATTGGTTGCAGTTTGGTTACCCATTGGTGACACCCATTCTGATCCTCTAAACCAGGGCTGCTCATCAGGCTCACTGGGGAGCCACAGAGGTGGCAGGGCAGAATTGTCCCCATGTCACACCACTGGAACAAGAGTGTGTGTGTGTGTGTGTGTGTGTGTGTGTGTGTGTGTGTGTGTGTGAGACTGGCCCAGGGCACCTCCCATTTGTGGCCCTGCCGCTAGTGCCCGAACTCTGCTCCGTGTAGCCACACGTTAGCAGCGACACTAACGCTGCCGGGAGAGGTGGAGCACGTGAATGTGGTGCAGCCTGGACTCGGGTGCTGAGGGTCTTCCACCTCCTCGCACCCTCTCCTACCCGCGCCACCTTCGCCATCTCCTCCCCTTACTTCTCGCTGTGTGCTTCCCACAGGCTGGCTACCACTAGCCCTGCTCAGGAGCCCTGTGCAGCAGATTTGCTCACTTTCCTTAAATGCCATCAGCTCTCAGATGCAGAAGGACCCTTTATTGCTTCCGGGTACTTACTAGGGGGTCCTAACTAGGAATTATAATAAGTGCCCTTTCACCTTCTTAAAAAAACAATGGAAGAATAATAGTCATAAATATTTTATGAAACATTTCTTCTGCTGATACGGTACCTCAAGTGATATATGTGTGTGTGTGTGTGTGTGTGTGTGTGTGTGTGTGTGTGTGAATCACCCCCCACCCCACTCTATGGGGTGCCTGAGGTTGCAGGGACTCTATGTGGCACAGCTGAGACCAGAGCCCTGACTGCCTCCTTGTCTGGACCACCTGCTTTAAGGAAGCAAAACACCTCTGACATTTTCATATCCCACATTCAGGATGGCTGTTCTGACAGCAGTTTCTTGGAAAACTCACACACCACAGTTAATGCTTCTATTGCCTCCCACAGACATGAGAATTTGGGGTTACAAACCATGGAGAGACTGGTGTATGGACCTCAGAGGTGAGGCCAAGTATTCTGGAAGTTCTCAAACCTCATACATTTACAAATCAGCCTCACCCACCAGGGCCAGGAAGAGGCCTGAGCAAATAGCTTTCTACTCCTCACCTTTCAAAAGGATCTTTTGTAATTTGTTTTCACAGATACCTTAATCATAAGAAAAAACTTGAGAGTGCTTCCTCCCAGGAATGTGCTCAGAACAGGGCAAGTGTCTGCATGGAGTCAGGGGCTGACACCAGTGAGGAGGGACCCCTGGCTGTGTGGTTACACCTGTCTCACTGTGTCTTGTCAATTAGCCACTAAAGTCCCATGGCATCTTCTGGTTCATGACCCGCTGAGCTCAGAATTATAGGTAATAGCACGTTAAAGCAATACAAAGAATTCTCAGGTAATTCCTCAGAATTACAAATGGGTCTCAAGGACCACTGACCTGACCTAAAAGTTTAAAATTATTTTCCAGATACAAATATCTATAGAAGAAAACAGGGTTAGATGAAAACTCCTCTGATTTCCATTGTGTAGGAAAAACACAAGGAAGTTAGAATGCTGCCCTTTCCTGTTCTACCTACAGATGACAGTAACTGTCCAGTGTTTACAGGTACCTAGACAACGAACAGGATAAGCATGATACCAGGAAGGGTCAAGCCACGAGAGCGTCCTGAAAGGCCACCCGTGGTTAGGGTTTCTGTCTCTAGGCACTCAAGAACCCCTTCTCATGGAAAGTTATCTTTCATCTCACATCCATGTGGCTAAGTCTTTTTTTTTTTTTTAAGATTTTATTTATTTAAGAGAGAGACAAAAAGAGCACAAGTGGGGTGAGGGGCAGAGGGAGAAGCAGGCTTCCTGCTGAGCAGGGAGCCCAATGCAGAGCCTGATCTGGGGACTCCGGGATCATGACCTGAGCTAAAGGCAGACGCTTAATTGACGGAGCCACCCAGGCGCCCCATGTGTGGCCAAGTCTTAATGTTACTTAAAGTCACCTCCTCCAAGAAGCCTTCCCTGACCACTTCACCTTCCACTGAACGTGAACAAAACCCAGAGCTTAGCTTTACAGCTTTAGGCTTCCTACAGGCTAATCTTATTCTCCAAATAATTCCTAAGCACCTTGAAGAAGCGACTAATTGTGACTGGGATTTTTCTGTATTTCTCCTATGCTTTTAGTAAATGCCAAGTACATGGTAGATCATTTTGATGATGAAGAAACAGCGGCATAAATAGGGGTGATAGTCTGAAAGACATTAATCCACACGAAACTGGTTTACTGGGCTGGACTCAGTAATGTGCAAGCAGAAAGCTAGTCTCTTCTCCCACCCACCACCAAAGCTTCAAAGCTGCTCTTTCCCCATTTCCTCCCAGCTTGTGACTGGCATCTCCAGCGGGTCCTGCAGCTTTCACATATTAAGAAGTCCAGTGCGTATAACCCAGGTCAGCCAGCCAAAAAGATGGAGAAAGGGGAGAGGAAGGGAACCTCTTCCCTATTTTCCCAATTTGTTCCTCCCTCTTTCCCACACCCACCAGGATGCATCTGATTTTTCCCCGGGGAGCAGGGGGTGAGGATAATACAAAAAGATGTGAAAAAGATGTTTGAATTCCCTTTGCATATCAAGAGGAGAGCTTGGAAGGGTTGATCCCAAAGCTTTATTCTAAGTCATAATGCACAGAGGACAGAAGATATGACCTAAGGAAGACCTGCCCCACAAGTTAAAATAATTAATTAATTTAAAAAAAAAAGCTCTTGGGGCACCTGGCTGGCTCTGTCAGTGGTGAAGCATGTAATTCTTGACCTCGGGGTGGTAAGTTTGAGGCCCACGTTGTCTGTAGAGATTACTTGAAAATAAAATCTTTTTTTTTAAAAGATTTTATTTATTTATTTGACAGAGATAGAGACAGCCAGCGAGAGAGGGAACACAAGCAGGGGAAGTGGGAGAGGAAGAAGCAGGCTCCCAGCAGAGGAGCCTGATGTGGGGCTCGATCCCAGAACGCCGGGATCAGACCCTGAGCCGAAGGCAGACGCCTAATGACTGAGCCACCCAGGCGCCCCTTGAAAATAAAATCTTATAAAAAAAAAAAAAAAAAAAAAAAGCTCTTCTGGTACTGAGAAAAGAGGAACCTGGAGGGACTGAGTCCCCCGCCCCTGTGCACCTTGCCTGGAGGAGAAGGGATGGTAAAGGAAGAAAAATCCCTTGCAGGTTGAGGGGAACACAGAAAGCATGGGAAGTTTTCATCCTGCTTCCTACTGGGAACACTGGGGACTGCTTGGTACAGCGAAAATGGAAGCGTAGCACAGTGCCACCCAACCTAGGCAGGTTTTCAGGTGCCCAGGAGAGACCTAGAAGAGACCCGGAGTGTGCAGAGCTCAAGGCCAGATGCAGGAGCCAGGTCCCGGCTATGGCTTACCCTGGTGAAACCCAACTGGACATACTCAGAGGAAACAGGGAAAGGAGGCTCAGTCGTGGTGAGGGGAAACTCGCCAGAGGACAGCAAGAGGTCACCCTCCAACACACTCTGAAATGACTACGACCTTCTGGTGCCCAGAGACAACCTGTGGGGAGAAGGGGCCCCCAAGGGTAACCCAGAGAGACTCAGACACTGACTCTCAAGGGACCAAGCTGCTTTAGGCTAGAGAGTGACTGAGGTAATACTACTTGACTTGGGCTCAGGAAAATCACAATCATGAATGGGGACTAAATATACCAAAAGGGAACCAAAGTCGTTTTGTTTGGAGTAGCAAAATTAGGTTCACTTATAAAACGTTTTGCATACGATGACTTGTGGCTGGTGAACTTTGCGGCTCCAAAAGAAACCCTCAGCAGGAAACATCTCTACTTTGGTTGAACTGCTTCTGAAGGGTCTTCATGCAACACAAGCAGAATTTAAGAGTGTCTGTATATGACAAGGCACAAGGCTAACCTCCAGAGGCAAAGCAGGTGGTTGCAAGCTTGCAAGGCGAATCCAGGACCCCCAAACCTTCACAGAAAACTTACCCTCCAGGAGGGCCAGTGCCTTCACACACATTCTCTCATTTAACCCTGCCAGCATCCCTGCGAGCTGGCTATTAGTACTCCCACTTTGCTGAACGGCAAACTGAGACTCCAGGACTCGGTGACGAGCTCAAGATGACCAGGCGGAGGGGCAATGTGAATAGGACAGCCAGCGTCTCACAGGCCCCACGTGCCTAGTCCCACGCAACAGCCAGATGCTATGAGCTACCTGGGCAACATCCATGGAGGGCCACCTTTTTTATTTTATAAATGAGGAAACGGATGCTTACAGAGGTTAAGAAACTGGACTCACAAAGCAAGTCTAGAGCTAGAGTGAGGCAAGTGAGGCAGGAACCTCAGGCACAATATTTAAGGGGATACTGAAAAACTCCCTAAGACGAACACTTAATGCAATATTTTAAAACATCAAAATGAACACAGAATCCACATTGTACTAAATATCACAATTTTAAGTAAAGATGGGATTCATATCAGTGATTTTTCCTTTTGCCTCAGGCTCCAATATGGCTCAGCACGGCACTGGGGCAGAGCCAGGAAACCAGCCACCTCAACCCTTCTCCACCAGCCCCCAAAGATAGGGATCCCAGACACCACTGCAGGGCCCTCTCCAGATGTTTCCCCTCAGTATTTTATAACCTCAAAGGGCCCTTAGGAGTGACCACCACGCTCCATAATTCCAGGTGGGGGGTGAGGGTGGCTGAGTTCAGGTTGAATACCAGAGGTCTAAACAGATTTAGTCCTTGGTCCCAAGCCTGTGTTATGTAAATGAAGGAAGCTTGCAGGCTTGAATAAGGAAGTAGGATATTTTAAGATATCAGCTTGAGAAGGTATGGGGTGGGCACTAAAAGGATCACACAGCTGCTTGTCTCCCACTTGATAAATTTCCTGGCTCAAAATTAAGTGTTCAGCAGTGACACGATGCCAGCTGTCAGCCTGTACTTACACAAGTCCAATTCGAACGGTGGCATTTCTTTTTCCTTGCATTTCAGAAGCCCAATGTTAGCTCATTTGAGTAACTACCTATGCTCTGATCACTTGTTAACCTCAAATTAAAGCCCTACCTGATATGAAGCATCTGTTCAAGACCTACTTAGTTGATTAAAAATTTGAACACTGTGGTGAGCAGTGCATAACGTACAGAACTGTCAAATCACTATGTTGTACACCAGAAACTAATATAACAACATTATATGTCAACTATAATTTTTTAAAAATCACACCCCCCAATTTGAATATCTCTTAGATCAAACCCCAAATCGCTTATTGGTGGCTTGTAATTGAAACCTAAAACCTATTTACAAATAAACCACTAACTAAAGCATAAGAAAGAGAGTGAATTTATCCGCTAATTTCTCCTGCAACGGCCTTCAGAGACGGCAGTCGCAAATACTTCGTATACTGACAATTCAAACCCGGCAAACTGCTGGGCTTCACCTCACAATTCAAAGTTAAGTCCAGCAAAGTGAGCAAGGGGAAACTTTGGGCACTTGGGTGAGCGGGCTGCCTCACCTCGGCCCGTGTCCGCGCTGCCCCAAGAGGCGGCCGCGGGGATCGCGCCCTCAACCGCCGGTCCGAGAGGCACCTGGGCGGGTGGGCTCTGCCCTACCGTCCCACACCCGGCCCGGCGTCGGGACGCGACTCAGTCCGCGCAGGCCCCGCCCGGGTCTCCCCACGCCACCGGTCGTCGGCCCACGCACACTTCGCGGCCAACGCGCTTCGAAACCACCCCGGTACCTGGCGCAGGAGCGTGGCCCAGACTCAGCGACGCGCAGGAGGGACACCGTCCTCAGGGCGCGGAGGAGACGTCTGCCGTGGGCGCGCGCGCGCGCGGCGGCCCCCGCCCGAAACCACTCCGCCACCCGCGCGGGAACGCTGAGGCCCGCGGCGCGACGCAGCAGGTGGCCC